>NC_072373.2:95626944-95959166 GCF_028885625.2 Pongo pygmaeus | reverse complement strand
AGGGCGCGCCCCAGCGGGGTGATGTACCCGCCTGGGGAGTCCTTTGTACCAGCGCCCCTCTTCTCCCTCTGCGTTGGGGTCCACCTCGCCTGGTCCTCCCTCCGCCCCCACGGGTGCATGTGTGGATGACAGTGCCCTGACTATGAAGGGACTGACATCATGGGCGCTGAGTCACGGATCTTCCCGCGGCACGGAGTCACTTTGGCAGCCACCAACTCTGGGAAGCCAAGTGCCCCAGTCCTGGGAATTGAGTCGGGAGACTGACAAGGGAGTGAGACCTCCTGGGGCTGGCACGTGCTGGACTGCCCTCTAGAAAAGAGAAGGAGCCGTGAGGGAGAGGGCAGAGGCACTTATTGCTCCTGTTGACTGTAATCTGCCCCTGGCAAACCAGGCTTTTCTTGGGCTCTGGCCGCATGCCCAGCTGCGTGTCTAGTCTCTCTTCTGGAAGAGCTGGGCAACTGGCTCTCCAGAGGTTTATTTTAGGGTCCAAGTGCTTCTTTGAGGACACAGCAGAAAACTAAAGGGCAGCTGACAGACTTCTGGAACAGCTGACGAGGCTGGGGAGGCTGAAGAGGCTGAAGGCTAAGATTTTCAACCACTAGATCACACTGAGTTCCAGTCCTAGGTGAACATTGATCTTTCCCTTTGAGGAGGTGACTTTCCGCAACTAGAGGCTGAGCTGGAGTGTCTCTCTTTGCTTTGTGGATGGTTGTGGTCCTATGATTGGAAGAAAAAAAGAAGGGATTCCTTTTTCAATACACATTTATAACTCCTGCCAGTAACAGCCACTGTTGATTGGGGCACCCATTCAATGTTTTCTAATCCTCCACTGTATCTACATACAACTTTGTTTGAAAGAGGAGACTGAGGTTCGGGGAGGTTGGGATGGCAGGTTGTCAGGCCCCGGTGATGGAGGCCAACCCCTCCCGTGGCTCTGTGCTCCGGTGTGGTAGATGTCTAAGTCTCTCAAATATAGAACTAGATCAGCAGGCAGAGCTGGGGGCATTGGGGCAAGCTGAGAGTCACTCTTGTCTGGCTAAGTGCTGGGACAGAAAAGGCTGAGGGAGGGAAGTGGAGGCCCAGGCTTGCCCATGGTGGTGTTAGAGGGATGCAAGACAGGTTCCAGGACTCGGATGGCCTCAGGAGCAAGCAGGGCTCCCTTGGCTGCCTCTGTTGCTGTCACGCCAGCCCAAGGCTCCTGCCCCAGGGAGGTTACTGTTACTGCTGTAGTTGCCACCACCTATTGCTCCTGAGTGGATGCTAGGCCCTTCCAGGGCAGCCAGTTACAGTCAGTTTTCCATTTCCCTGGTGCTCAGGAAGGATAGGAGAGGTGGTCTCATGGCCTGGACAGCCCATGAAAGGCAGAACTGAGAGATTGGGGAGGAAGTGAAAGTCCTCCCAGCTCAGAAGGAAAACGCAGAGAAGCAGAAATACGCAGCCCCTCTCCCACACCCACACAGACTCAGCCCACAAACTGGAGAGTAAAAATAAAGAAATCGTACAGGAAGCATGGAGCAAATGACTGTGAGATGTTTCGCTTTAGAGAAGTGAGGAGCAGAGGGGGAGCAGAGGTTGGAGTTGGCTGAGAGGGGAAATCCGCAGGTACAGCCTGCGGGGCTCTTAGAGCCCAGAGGTTTGTTTTCCTCGGGATCAGCTGCCTCCCACACACCCTGGAGCTGCCAGGACTTCTCAGGTGTACTCCTTGTCTAAGGGCCTGGACTAGCTGGGACTTAGGCTTCTGCCAGTTCCAACACTCTGGTGTTGGAAGGCTGGACTTGGGTGACTCAAGTTCCCTATTCCTACTGCAATGCAAGAAAATACACAAAAGAAGTATGTATACCTTTAAGTATCTCAAAGACCTATCTCAGCTTCTGAATTTCCTTCTAGGGCAACCTCTTCCTGCCCCCAATACCCACATACATGCCTAGCCTCACCCTAAATCAGTATTTCTCAAAAGCTTAGTTCTGAGCCTAGCATCAGATTTGGTGTGTGTGTTGGGTGAGAGGGTTTTGGTAAACATGATGATTTTTGAACCCTAACCCAGATTTATTAAATAAGAACACCTGGGAATGAGGCCTGGGGCATGTCCTTTTAAACAAACTGCCCCTTGTGATTCTTAGGCACTGTCAGGTTTGAGGACGGCTGCCTAAATGGTGTTATTGAGGAACTGAATGAAGGCCCTCCCCCCTCGGGCTGTCTGTTGCCAGAAATCTCTCCTTGCTTTGGCTTGCTGCTTGTTTATTCATTGCAGCAAACATTTCTTGAGTCCATGTAAAGCCTATGAGGCCTGTGTAGGATCAGCTATGCAGACTCCACCCTAAAAGGAGCCTGAAAATGGTCATGGGTAAATCCTGAGAAGGACTGAGGAACCCCAGACTCTGACCGGGCCACTGGGTACCAACTACCCGTGAACAGATTGTCTGGCTTGGGGTGGGGGGTGGTTAGAGAGAGGAAGTTCCTCTGACTGAGGACCAAGATTCCAAGGCAGCAGGCACACTGATCCTGACCCTGACCCAGCCCTCAGCAGCCGGGGTAAACAAATACTCCCCTCACTGGGTATTTGTAGATTACACAAAGTAACCTAGGTGCTCACTGCTGAAAATATACACTCCCTTCCCCCCTGTCCTGAATCCCGGTCCCACCTGGCCTGGAAGCCACAGACCCAGCAAGCAAAAGAGTTTCCAGTCAATGAATCTAGTCTGGATTGAAGCTGTGCTCTGTAATACGGTAGCCACTAGCCACGTGTACCTATTTAAATTTAAATTATGCCAGCGCAGTGACTCACGCCTGTAATCCCAGCACTTTGGGAGGCTGAGGCAGGAGGATCTCTAGAGCTCAGGAGTTGGAGACCAGCCTGGGCAACAGGGTGAGATGCCGTCTCTACAAAAAGATTTAAAAAATTAGCTGGGCACAGTGACATGAGCCTATAGTCCCTGCTACTCAGAAGGCTGAGGTGGGAGAATCACTTGAGTCCAGTCTGCATGGGGCCATGTTTGCACTGCTGAATTGCAGTCTGGGCGACAGGAGACCCTGTCTCCAAAAAAATTAATTTAAATGAAATCAAATAAAAAACGTAGTTTCTTAGTTGTACTAGTCACATTTCAAGTGCTCAACAGTCACGTTGCTAGTGGCTGCCGTACTGAACAGTGCAGATACAGATCTCTTCCATCATCGTGGAAAGTCCTACTGGACAGTGCTGGGCTAGAGTGCTAACCAGTTTCTTCCAGAGGTTTTCTGTTCTCTTTTCCTTTATCCCCCTCTGCCTTCTGCTCTCCTCCACCTGAACACAGCTCATTTTGTATAGGTGACAGCTAAGGTCTTCAAGCCAGACACATCTCTGCCCTGCACTGCCAAGTAAAAATGATAACACCTTGGGCAAATGATTTAACTTCTCTGACAGCCAGTGTTCTAGAAAATAGAAATAATTGTATTACCTCGAAGGGTGGTTATGAAGATGAGATGAGCTAAGTAAGGTATTAAATAGAGTGTTTACAGAAGTCCCTAGCACACAGCAAGTGCTTAAATAAGTGTAGGTGATCATTCATTCACTCCAAAAATATATTTTGAGCTCCTACTCTGTTCCAGGCACTATTCTAGGAGCTGGAGATACACCGTGAATAAAAGAGACAAAAACCCCAGGCTTAGTTGAGTTTCCTTCTAGTGTGGGAGACTATTAACAGGATGTAAATTAAGTATGTGGCATGCCAGCGCGTAGTGCTAAGGAGAAAAACTAAAGCCGAGAGGGAGACAGACCCCATGTGTCTGTCTTGGATGGGAGGCCAGGGAACGCCTTGCTGAGAACGTAATATTTGAGTGAAGGAAATATACAAATCTTTAGAGATTCCCTATATGTCCATCTTGGGCAGGAAAATTCTTGCCTCCTCTTTAACAATGTGTACTACCTGAGGGTGTGTTATGTTCTGGTGCAGAGGGCTCTGTGGGGACACATGGATGTTCCCTGCCCTGGAGAAGTATCTCTGGGGTAACAAGTCCTCGGCCCTTTAGCTCCTTGAAGTCTAGCAGAGGGAAGTGCTAAATGCCAGGTCATAACTGCAAGTCTGCAGGTGGGATCCTTGAGGGCTGCATTGGCAAGGGGGAAGGTGGCAAAGAAAAGCCTTTTTTTTTGAATACAGGATCTTACTCCTGTAGCCCAGGTTGGAGTGCAGTGGCACAATCACTGCTCACTGCAGCCTCGACTTCCTGGTCTCAGGTGATCCTCCCACCTCAGCTTCCTGAGTAGCTGGGACTACAGGCGTGCACCACCACGTCTGGCTAATTTTTTGTATTTCTTATAGAGACAGGGTTTCGCCATGTTGCAGGCTGCTCTGGAACACCTAGGCTCAAGCAGTTCACCCGCCTTGGCCTCCCAAAGTGCTGGGATTACAGGCGTGAGCCTTCGTGTCCAGCTGGGAGGTTTTTTTGTGTAGTTAATCTGTGTTCTTTACTCTCTTCTCTTGCCTGGGATCTGAAGAGGTCAAAAGTCCCTGGCAAAGGCAGAGGCTTTTCTGCCACTGGGTTCAGGCTTGACGTTAGCTGGACCTCAGCAGCCTCCCCCACTCCTGCTCATCCCTTGCCAGCTCTGTCGGGTGCTTTCTACTCTTAGGAGTGTGTCCCTGAGGCCCTGCATCCAGCCTATTCTCCCCAGCACCTGTTCTCTGAATCAGTTCCCACTCCACTTCCCAACCGCTTTCCCGAAAAGCATCCTTTGGTCTTCCCTCTCTATATGATGGTTACAATAACTGTTACCATTTATGGTGTGTCAACTGTATGCAAGCAGCTGTGCTAGGCCCTTGGCATCTGTGATCTCATGTAATCTTCAAAACAGCCTCAGGTGAGAGAAGTGCTGGCCCCATTGCATAGATGGTGGGCTGCAGGACAAGATGAGAGGCCAGTTTTGCATATATAGAAACAAATGTCTTTTGTTTTCATTTTTGTTTTGAGGCAGAGTCTCTGTCTCCCAGGCTGGAGGGCAGTGGTGCAATCTTGGCTCACTGCAACCTCCGCCTCCCGGGTTCAAGCGATTCTCCTGCCTCTGCCTCCAGAGTAGCTGGTATTACAGGTGCACACCACCACACCTGGCTAATTTTTGTATTTTTAGTAGAGATGGGGTTTCACCAAGTTGCCAGTCTGGTCTCGAACTCCTGACCTCAAGTGATCTGCCTGCCTCGGCCTCCCAAAGTGCTATAGGATTGCAGGCGTGAGCCACCGCGCCTGGCCGCAACGGAAATGTCTACTAGACAATCAAGAGAGGATGCTGATAAGGAGTTGGATATGGGAGTCAGAAATTTGGGAATGAGGACTGAGCTTGAGATGTAAATGTGGGAGTCATGTGCTGGCAGACATTATTTCAAGCCCTGAGAGTGGCTGAGGTCCCCCACATCTATTCATATGCCTTTTGGTCAGTGGAATGTTTTGCAATCCACATCACTATAAATGAATTTCCTCTGTCTCTGAGAGAGGCAGCTGAGGTAGCAGAGAGAAAACAGCTTTGGGGGCAGGCAGTCCAGGCCTGTCTCCCCTTTAACTGCTTCACCAGCTAGGGGACCTTTGGGCAAGTCACTACAAGCTTTAAAGGATAAAATACTTTTTGAGGCCGGGTGTGGTGTATCATGTCTGTCATCCTAGTGCTTTAGGAGGCCAAGGCAGGAGGATCACTTGAGCCCAGGAGTTCGAGGCTGCAGTGAACCGTGACAGCAACACTGCATTCCAACCTGGGTGACAAAGCAAGACCCTGTCTCAAAAAAAGAAAAAAAAGTATGAAATACTGTAACAGACAAAAATGCATGCTTGATAAATGTTATTGATCCTAAGAGCCTTTTTTTTTTTTTTTTGAGACGGAGTCTTGCTCTGTCGCCCAGGCTGGAGTGCAGTGGCGTGATCTCAGCTCACTGCAACCTCCGCCTCCCAGGTTCACGCAGTTCTCCTGCCTCAGCCTCCCGAGTAGCTGGGACTACAGGCACCCACCACGACGCCCGGCTAATTTTTTGTATTTTTAGTAGAGATGGGGTTTCACCATGTTAGCCAGGATACTCTCGCTCTTCTGACCCCATGATCTGCCCACCTCGGCCTCCCAAAGTGCTGGGATTACAGGTGTGAGCCACCATGCCTGGTGAGCCTTTTTTTTTTTTTTTTTTTTTTTTTGAGACAGAGTCTCACTCTGTTGCCCAGGCTGGAGTGCAGTGGCACAGTCTCAGCTCACTGCAACCTCTGCCTCCCAGGTTCAAGCAATTCTCCTGCCTCAGCCTCCTGGCCTCAGCTGGGATTACAGGCGCCTGCCACCACACCCGGCTAATTTTTTTGTATTTTTAGTAGAGATGAGGTTTCGCCATGTTGGCCAGGCTGTTCTCGAACTCCTGACCTCAGGTGATCCACCCACCTTGGCCTCCCAAAGTGCTGGGATTACAGACGCGAGCTACCGCGCCCGGGCTTTAAGAGCCTGTTTTGATGGGAGGAAGGGGATGCTAAAATGTGAGGACTTTCTCCCAGAAAAGGAGAGAGAGGCACTAATGCAGTGGGGATAATAATTACAATCGCTCACATTTTTTTTGAAAGATTAGGTATGTTCTGAAAATAGTGCTGAGGTTTTTGCATTAATTATCTAATGTAATCCAGACAACATTTGAAGTGCCTATGGTTATTATTTCTATTTTATGGTTGAGAAAAGTGAGGCCTAGAGAGGTTGAGAAACAAGCCCAAAGTCACACAGCTAGTGAGTGACTGAGATAGGGTTGGAACTTGGGTATATCTGAATCCTGGGCTTGACCTGTAGACCCCTGCTCCTGTGGACTAGGAAAGAGTTTACTTATTTTTATTAAACAAAGAACTTCCTCTTTTTTTTTTTTTTTTTTGTATTTCATTATATAGATGTACTGAGTTTATGTACCTGGTTCCCCTTTTTTTTTTTTTTTTTTGAGACAGTCTTGCTCTGTTGCCCAGGCTTGAGTGCAGTGGCACGATGTTGGCTCACTGCAACTTCTGCCTCCCGGGTTCAAGCAATTCTCCTGCCTCAGCCTCCTGAGTAGCTGGGATTACAGGCATGCGCCACCAAGCCAGGCTAATTTTTATATTTTTAGTAGAGATGGGGTTTCACCATGTTGGCCAGGCTGGTCTCAAACTCCTGACCTCGTGATCCACCCACCTTGGCCTCCCAAAGTGCTGGGATTACAGGCGTGGGCCACTGTGTCCGGCCACCCGGTTGCCTTTTGATGGATGTTTAGTTGTTCCCTTCTTGCTCTTGCGGCCCCTGCTGTGGGGAATAACTTTGCATATGCCTCTTGTCGTGTGAGTGCAAGTACACCTGCAGGATATATTCCCCGAAGGGGAACTGATGGGCAAAGGCCATGAGATTTGTCCTTGTGAGACAGAATAGAAGTTGCACCATTTTATACTTCCAGCAACATTGTGGGAATGCCTGTGTCCCTACGCCCTTGCCAAAAGTGTGCTATTAACCTGGTATCTACACAGACAATGGCTTCTGTGTGGAATTAATTTGCATTTATCTTATCTGAATAAGATTGTATGGGTTTTTTAATGTATAACTGACATTTGCATAATCTACTATGACCTGCCTGTTCATATTCAATGCCAATTTTATTTTGATTGGGTCATTAATCTTATTGTGTACAGGAGTTCTTGACATATTAACATGTCATACATGAGTTGTATATTTTTCCAATTTTGTCTTTGACTTTTTTTTTTTTTTTGGTGGTGGGGGTGGTTTTTGCCAAGAAATTTCTTTCTTTCCCTCTCTCTCTCTCTCTCTCTCTTTCTCAGGGTCTCACGGTGTCACCCAGGCAGGAGTGCAGTGGCATGCTCATGGCTCACTGCAGCCTCAATTTCCTGGGACTCAAGCGATCCTTCTGCCTCAGCCTTCTGAGTAGCTGGGACTACAGGCGCACACCATCACACTTGACTAGTCTTTGTATTTTTTGTAGAGACGGGATTTTGCCACGTTGCTCAGACTGGTCTCAAACTCTGGGTTCAAGCGATCCTCCCTCCTTGGCCTCCCAAAGTGCTGGGATTACAGGTGTGAGCCACTGCGCCTGGTTGCAATTTTTTTTTTCCAACTAGTTGAATTTACCAGTCTCTTTTATAGCTTCTAGGTTTTGTGTCATACTTAATAACATCCTTCCCATTCCAATATTTTATTTTATTTATTTTTTGAGAGAATGTCAATCCACCTTTATTGGAGGAAACCTTGCACTGTAACTGTTTTAAATAATGTGTGCCCTGCCCCAACCTGTGCCTGGTGGGCTCAGAGGATCGTCTCCAGCTGCTGGGCATACTCGGTGACCTGTTTGGCCAGTTCTGTGGAGGGAATGGTAGTGTCTTCTGGCTCCTGCTGCTGGCTGGCAAAACTATATTAGTTGTTGGGGCCCAGGACCCACCCTCACTTCTTGGTGTAGTCGGTCATCTTTTTGGGTGTGTTGAAGAAGAGGATCTGGTGGCCTCGGTAAAAGGGATTTTCTCATAGGCTTTCTTGATGCACCCGGCGATCTCATCTCTGATAGTGTCAAGCAGGATGTCGATGAAGACAGTGTAGCTCCTGGCGAGGATGTTACCCTTGGCCAGGAACACTTTGTTGTAGCTCCCCTCCATCAGGTATTGCTCCAGGGACACAGGGTTTTTGGTGTAGACATTGGTCTGGATGTCCTTGGCAGGCAGCCACTCCAGCTCCATGTGGAACTCAGCCACCCGCTTTTGGGACAGCAGGAAGAGGAGGTTGAGGCCCAAGAGCTGGTGCATGTAGGCGACTGGGGAAGCTGTTCCTTGTAATCAAAGTAGCAGCATTTGAGCTGGGTCATGTGGCGCTGGAAGGAGGGGATGACCTTGCATAGGATGCTCCACTGGCCCCGATCTTCAGTATGTCACGGGCCGGAATGAGCTACTGTTTGGTCAGCTTGGTCCCTGTGGTTGGCAAGAAGTTGAGCTCCAGAAGAACTAGCTTGAGGCGGCCCAGCTCTTCCCTGCGCTTGCTAAGATTGGGGCTTTTACGGTTCCACTCGCCCTTGAGTTGCTTGTACTTCCCGTCCGCAGCCTGCAGGACAGGGCCCTAGGTCGCCTTGGGCCCGGAGCTCAAGGCACCGGCTGCACTGTTCACCTCCACCCCATTCCAATATTTTAAAAGATTCTCCTTTTCTGATATTGTTAAAAGTTTTAAAAGTTTAAATATTTGATCCATTTTGAATTTATTAATATTATGGATGAGGTATAAAGTCTGACTCCAGCTTTTTCTTTCCAATTGTCACCTGACATCCCTAAACAGTTTATTGAATCCATCTTTCCCCCACCAATTTTCAAAGTTACATTTTAAATCTACCAAATTCCTGTATACTTGGGTTTATACTGCCTCTTGGCATAGTGAGTAGTTAAAAGCACAAATTCCGAGGCCCAATTGTCTGGACTTGAATCCAGGTCACCCCTAATTAGCTATATAACCTCAGTTTCTTCTTCTGTCAAATAGACTATTGAGAAGATCAAGTTAGTTAATCTATGTAGCACACTTAGAAACTGCCTGTATGTGTAGCAAGTACTTAGAGTAAGTTATTTTTTTAATGTGGTAAAATACACATAATATAAAATGTATCAGCTGGGTGCAGTGGCTCACACCTGTAATCCCAGCACTTTGGGAGGCCGAGGCAGGTGGATCATTTGAGGTCAGGAGTTTGAAACCAGCGTGACCAACATGGTGAAACCCCATCTCTACTAAAAATACAAAAATTAGCCAGGTGTGGTGGCGGGCACCTGTAATCCCAGCTACTCCGGAGGCTGAGGCAAGAGGGGAGGCAGAGGTTGCAGTGAGCCACGATTGTGCCACTGCACTCCAGCCTGGGTGACAAGAGTAAGACTCCATCTCAAAAAAAAAAAATAATAATAATAACCATTTTAAAGTATACAGATCAGTAGTGCAGACTAAACAATTTTTTATTTTTATTAGTTCCAAACTTTCTAGTCTCTTCCATAATTTGGTCTCCCTATCCATGTGCCAGTATCGCACTGTTTTAATTATGTAGTTTTAGTTTTTCCTTCTTATTTTTTTAGAGACAGGGTCTCACTCTATTGCCAAGGCTGGAGTGCAGTGTCTCGATCATAGCTCACTGCAACCTTGAACTTCTGGACTCACGCAATCCTCTTGCCTTAGCTTTCTGAGTAGCCAGGACCACAGGTGCGTGACACCATGACTGGCTAATTAAAAAAAAAATTTTTTTTTTTTGGTAGAGATGGAGTTTTGCTATGTTGCCTAGGCTGGTCTTGAGCTCCTCGTCTCAAGAGATTCTCCCACCTCAGCCTCCCAAAGTGTTGGCATTACAGGCATGAGCCACTGCACCTGGCCAAGTAAACTTTAGAGATTAATTAGGGAACATTGATGTATTTATAATGCCGAGTCTTCCTATCTCCTGGTAGGCCTGATGGGGCTTATGATGAGGGAGGAGGAGCTGGGGCAGGAGAGCCCGACATTCAGGTCTCACTGAGGGGAGACGTGCCCATGACACTTCCATTGGAACTGCCTCCTTGATGGTGATGTGGAGTGAGCTGGACCAGTGTGTGCGTGCATGTGTGTACCCAAGCTCGTGGCACATGGGGGTGCGGAGGGGGTGGGGATGGCTCAGCAGTGATTGGAATGCAAGAGTGGGGACTTTGGGGCCTGTATGAAAAAGTGTTATGGCAGAGTGACACACCTACAAAAGAGTGTGGTCAGCATAGGTCTCACACTGGGTGAGTTTTTACAAACTGAACACATGCATGGAACCACCACTCAGAATAAGAACTGAACAGAAGCATCCTCAGGGGAGCCCTGAAATCCCCCTATGCACACCCCTCAAACCTCCCCTTATCCCTCCCAGCTGCTCCATCCACACCTCCACGTGACTTCTTAAATCTTCAGCTTTGCTGCCTCATAGCTAAGGGGGTCAGGGAGGGGAAGCTGGGGGGTCTGTAGATATGGAATGCGGGTGCGTACATCAGGTCCCTACCTCTCCCTGCCCTCCTGCCACCTTCCAGAAGCACATAAAAAAAATCTGACTGAGGGCCAGCCTCCTTGTTATGCTCTGAGACTGTGCTCAGAGATAGAAGACAAGACCCCCTGGGCCATGCTTCTGGGAAGGCAGAGGGCTGCGTGTTAAGCCTGGACCGAGAGTCCCAGAGCCCAGCTCCAGTCCTGGCTACACCATGCACTGTTGTGTGACTTCTGGGCCCTGGTTGTCCTCATCCACCAAAATGAATAGGTTGGCCTGAGTCGTCCTTAAGAGTCTTGTATAGCCTTAAAACAGTGCTCCTTATCTCAGCACCCTACTCCCTGGCTGTAGCTTCTCCTCATTGTCCCTTTCAGGACCAAAATACTGGGTGTATCCATCTGCGGGTACCAATGGCTTTCTTCTAAGGCCCTGCTGCGTCCTGCCTTTAATCTCTTTATTTCTCTATCTGCTCCTGGGGTTAGGTTTGGGCCAGGGAGTGGATTGTTTGCCCTCCTTAGATATCCTTTCTTTTTTTGAGACAGGGTCGCCCAGGATGGAGTACAGTGGTGCGATCTCGGCTCACTGCAAACTCCATCTCCAGGGTTCAAGTGATTCTCCTACCTCAACCTCCCGAGTAGCTGGGATTACAGGCATGCACCACTATGCCCAGCTAATTTTTGTTTGTTTGTTTGTTTGTTTGAGATGGAGTATCACTCTTGTTGCCCAGGCTGGAGTGCAGTGGCATGATCTCAGCTCACTGCAACCTTCTGGTTTCAAGCGATTCTCCTGCCTCAGCCTCCCAAGTAGCTGGGATTACAGGCACCCGCCACCATACCCGGCTAATTTTTGTATTTTTAGTAGAGACAGGGTTTCACCATGTTGGCCAGGCTGATCTCAAACTCCTGACCTTGTGATCCGCCCTTCTCTGTCTCCCAAAGTGCTGGGATTACAGGTGTGAGCCACTTCGCCCGGCCTAATTTTTGTATTTTTTGGTATGGATGGGGTTTCACCATGTTGGCTAGGCTGGTCTTGAACTCCTGATCTCAGGTGATCCGCCAGCCTTAGCCTCCCAAAGTGCTGAGATGACAGGCGTGAGCTGCCGCACACGGCCTTAGATATCTTTTCCTCTAATTAGTTTATAATCTCTGAGAGTTGACCCAGGTTGGACCTTCTTGGACTGGAGCCAGGTGGTTATCTCTGATGCTGCCAGGGGAGGATTAAATGTTTTATCTCTTGAGTTGGTCACACGCGCACATGGGTCTCTGAGTCAGCATTGAGCATTACCTGTTCATGGGTCCAAAGGAGCCTCCCTCCCAGACCCTCTCTCCAGCAGTATACAGTCCATCGTGTGGATGGGAGGAAGGCAAGGCCAAGGTAAATACTGACTCAGACAAATACAAGCAGGTACAAGAAGTACAAATACATATGTGGGGGAGGAGGGAGCAGGGGCCTGCCAGCCAAAGCTAATCATCTGAGAAGAGGGGGTTGCGGACAGGTGGGGCTGGGAGCTGAGTCAGAGAAGGTCGCTGGGCCTCCGGTTAGAGCCTGGGAGCCTTGACTTGCTGCAGCCTGCGGCCTTGCCTCTTCCTGGACAGTGGCCGAGGGTGCCCTCTGAAATGTTAAGGAGAAATGAATGGGCCCAGATGGTGGGGTGACCTGGGGAGGATGCGAGATTTGGAGTCCAAGGGGAGGCAGTTTTAGGCTCTAACTCATCCTATACATGCTACGGCTGTGGGGGAAGGGAGAGAAAGGCCAAGGGCACGACTCCTGGCTCCTGAGCGTCCCCAGTGCCCCATTAGGTTGGCAGCTGCAGTGATGGCGCTGACCCCCCATTGTGCACACCCCTCAAGCCTCAGCATTCCCTTCCCTGGGCCTCTGAAGGGTGGAAAGATGTGAGAAGAGCGGAGAAGAGGAGAGGAAATTGGGAGAGGGGGAGAGAGAGGGTTGTGGGGAGCCCAGAGAAGGGAGCTGGGGGTGGAGCATGGAGAGGTACCTGGGCCAAGGAGAGAGAGCCTTTGGCCAAGGCTCACCTGGGTCCAGCATGGATTCCCTCACGCATGAGCTGTGTGAATTTGGGCAAGTTCCCTAACTTCTCTGATCTCTTGTTGCCTCAACAATGAAATGGGGACAAGACTTCCTCCCTGGCAGACTTTTTGTGAGTAGTGTGCTCTTAGGGAAAGCCCAGGGCACAGGGTAAGTGTCCCAGTTGCTAATGATTGTTATGGTTATTATCACATCAAAGCCAGGAGTCAGTCTCGGTCCAAAGATGGAGAATGCAAGAACAGGTGACCAAGAGCACTGGGACTTGTCCTAGCCTTCGTGGGACCAAATTCTATACTTGTTTCCATGTGGACACAAGGTGTCCACAGGCTTCTCCTGGAGGCTTCTCAGCACCCACCTACTTTTAGATCAAGACCATTATTGCTGACAGGGGACCTTTGTTTCCTCTGTGGCCCCTTCTGAAATCCTATGCCTTTGCAGCCCAAGAAGCTGGGTTAGGCTGGGGGCCTCCTGTGCTGCCAGCTGGACTGGGCAGCGGGGACCTGCGTCGCGGCTCAGAAACCGGGGTGGTGGGATGGGATTAGCAGGCACGAGCCAAGCCTGTGTCCTCAGTGGCAGGCCAGGCAGCTGGTTCACCGCTTACATAAACGGGGCCAGGAAGCTGAACTTGTTTTTGCTGGCAAGAGCTGCGGCAAGCTGCAAGAGAGTTGAGAAATATGTGTCTCCGTGTGCGTGTTTTTCTCTGGTTATTGACATTTGCAAGTTTACTTGAAGAGGGGGAAAAAGTAGAAAAACAACAAAGCTGTTTGGATTCCTGGCACCCAAACTTAGGTCCCAACTGGGGAGGAACCCCACTTTCCCAGAGCTGTGCTGCAGGGTCCCCAGACCAAAGGGTGTCTGGGCCATGGTGGGGGTCCCAGTGTCCCTGGGAGGGGGATTCCTAGGCCACCGGGGCAGGGAGATATGGGCTTGCTTGTTGGGAGTTACTAGGACCTAAACTCTCTTTCCCTTGAGGAATGGGAGGCAAGGGAGGTTGTGGGAATTTTCCCTCCCCTAGAGCTCTCCAGGGAGAAAGAAGCATTTTTCTGAGGGCACTGGGATGATCTGGTCATCATCCTTCTCCCAAAGCCATCAACTATTAAAATAATAAATCCACTGATTAATTATGTGTTTTCAAGCTGAGTATTGTTTGCTTCCTGCCCTCTGAGAGCTAATGATTGGGCGCGATGGGATGCTAGACCGCAGGAGTGGGGGCCTGTGGGGGACCTACAGGTCACAGTCTGAACCCTTATTTCACAGAGAAGGCCAGTGGGCTCTGCCAGGGGCGGTGACATGCCCATGGCTGCCTGTGAGTCATCACAAGACCAGGAATAGAACTCAGGTCACCTGACAGCACAGAGCTGTTTCCTCTACACCAAGGGGCCTCCTGCTTGTGGAGATGTACTTTATTTTATTTATTTATTTATTTATTTATTTTCGAGAAGGAGTCTCGCCCAGGCTGGAGTGCAGTGGTGCGATCTCAGCTCACTGCAGCCTTCGACTCACTGCAGCCCCTGCCTCCTGGGTTCAAGCGATTCTCATGCCTCAGCCTTCTGAGTAGCTGGGATTACAGGCACACGCCACCAAGCCTGGATAAGTTTTGTATTTTTAGTAGAGATAGGGTTTCATCATGTTGGCCAGGCTGGTCTCGAACTCCTGACCTCAAGTGATCCACTCGCCTTGGCCTCCCAAAGTGCTGAGATTACAGGCGTGAGCCACTGCACCCTGCTGAGATGTACTTTATATTAAAGAACAAATCAAGGCAGACTGTACGTTTGTGTCAGCCCAACCCCACACAATTAATAGTCAGTGATTAAACTGACCAGACCAGACCAGGCACCAACACTGACTGTTGAGGAGGAGCTTGGGGGTTTGTTTTTGGGAGGCAATACTGCCTCCTTTTGTGATCTTAGTCCCAGGTGAGGTGCTTCCTTGTCCTCTCTGCAGAATCCCATTCCTTCTTAGCCTGGGCTGAAGGTGCTCCCTCCCTGTATGTGACCCCGGCCTTGGCGCAGTCATTGGGTGCTCTTCCTCCCTCCTGCCTCTGTGCTGCTTCATGATGCACAGGAGCCAAGGAGGGGCAGGGGACAGTCGGTTTTTTCTCAGGGAGATTGGAAGAGAACAGAAACAAGAAGCAATGGAATGCTCCTGTCCTGGAGGCTGGTGGGGCAGCGGGGAGAGGTGGGGAAGCCATTGAGCTTGCACATACTTTTGACAGGCTTGGCTGGTGCCTGCCAATCCCATCCCACCGCCTGGGTTTCTGAGCAGGGGCATGGGTCCTCACTGCCCAGGCCAGCTGGCAGCACAGGACGGCCTCCAACCTAACCCAGGCTCTTGGGTTGCAAAGGCAGCATTTCAGAAGGGGCCACAGAGGAACCAAAGGTCCCCCTGCCTGTGGAGTCAGGCCTGATCTCCTTGAGGGTGCTCACACCCTCCATGTTGCCCTGTAGGTCCTCCTTCCCTCCTTACTGCGTTTCAGATACTCCAGACACCAGCCCTCCCCAGAACTCTCACTGTTTTTTGTTTATTTGAGACACAGTCTTGCTCTGGGTCCCAGGCTGGAGTGCAGTGACATGATCACAGCTCACTTCAGCCTTGACCTCCTGGGCTCAAGTGATCCTTCTGCCGCAGCCTCCCAGATAGCTGGGACCACAGACATGTGTCACCATGCCCAGCTAATTTTAGAGTTTTTTGGTAGAGATGGAGTTTTGCCATGTTGCCCAGGCTGGTCTCAGCCTCCTGGGCGCAAATGATCCTCCCATCTCAGCCTCCCAAAGTGCTGGGATGACAGGCATAAGCCACGATGCCTGGTGACTCTCAATTCTTTTTTTAAATTATTATTATTATTATTATTTTGGAGATAGAGTTTCACTTTTGTGGCCCAGGCTGGAGTGCAATGGCGCAATCTCAGCTCACTGCAATCTCCGCCTCCTGGGTTCAAGTGATTCTCCTGCCTCAGCCTCCCGCGTAGCTGGGATTACAGGTGTGCGCCACCACGTCTGGCTAATTTTGTATTTTTAGTATGGGGTTTCTCCATGTTGGTCAGGCTGCTCTCAAACTCCCGACCTCAGGTGATCTGCCTGCCTCAGCCTCCCACAGTGCTGCGATTACAGGCATGAGCCACGGCGCCTGGTGACTCAGTTCTTAATGCCTTGCACATACTGTTCTCTCTTTATGGAATATAACTCCCTGTGGCTCCACTTATCAAACCCCCACTCATTTATCAAGGCCCCAATAAAATCTCTCTTCCCCCTTTAGAATAATTCATCCCACTTCTTAGTTCCCTCAGTATATTGGAGACATTTATATCAGGTTGGCCTGTATTATAGATAGTTTTAAGTTCTAGGGCTTTGTGAGGTTTAAAGAAGATTACGACATGGAAACGATAGGAAGGAGTGCCAGTGCATTGTAGATGCTCGGTAACTTCAATATGGAGTTTTTTTTCCTGGGTTAGGAACTTCTGAACTTGCACATCATGGGTGCACAAAAATTATTGAATTCTTGAAGAAGGGACAGGCATAGGCTTGCAATCCTGGCTCTAAATGCTGAGCAATTGCTCACGGACAAATGCTCAGTTGATTGTGTGCTCTTTGCTAAATTTCAGTGTGTGTACCAGCCACGCCTTCACCCCCGCCTGCCCCGTCTCCTAGGGCCTACTATGCAAGGCCTGTGTCAGGCTGGGGCGGGAGCATGAGAATGACTGGGCATATCTCCCAGGAGCAGGAAGGACTGCTCTCAGGAGCCCCCTCCTCACCTGGTTCCTCATCGTGTCTCTTCCTTTTGGCCCTTCTCTTTGGTAGGGCCTACTTAGGGAGGGCCCCAGCAGATTCCCAGGGAACAGAAAAACAGTGACAGATGGGAGGAATCAAGGCGAGCCCAGGGATGGTGTCTTGTGTCCACCAGGGAATCAGGCCTACAGGGGAAGGCTGGGCTATGGGTGCAGAATTCAGTGACAGTGACAGTGAGAGAACTCAGCAGTGCAAGGGCAAAGTGGCACTGTCTGGCCTGAAGGTGCTCGGAAGCTGCTTGTATTGAAAAATCCGCCCTCATCCCCCCACATCCCTCAGTGCCCACTGCGCTCTGCCATGCCCTCTCCCTCTTTCCTAGAAATCCTAACTCAGGCAGACCCAGGCTATGTAGCTTGTTTAATTAAATATATATATTCATTATAAGAGCAATACAGGCAACTTATAGAAAAATTCAAAAACTACAGAAAGACACAGGGAAGAGAAAGAAATCACCTCTAGCATCATCATTTGGAGAGGAGGGCAGAGGTAGTGAGAGGACACTTCTATGAATGTTACTTGTTCTGAGAGTCACGCATGAGGCTTCCCCACTGCCACCCGGCTGTCAGGGGTACTGAGTCAGAGATTTGGGTCAGGAGGCAGAGGGCTGAGTGGGTGGGAGAGGAGGGGCGGTGCTGCCCACTCTGACTTTAGCAAGTATATTTTCTTATGGTCTTTATGAGTATTTCTTTGATCATTCTGCATACAGTGCTTTTAAAAGCATAGTTAACACAGTGTTGTTCACAGGTTCTAGAGGAAATATATTTTGAAGCAGGGCTGTGACAGGCAATACTTGCCAATGGGTGGTTTATAATTAATCATTCCCTGTTTTAAAAAATAGTGACTCAGTTTTAAAGATTCAGAAAGCCATTACTCAAGTTCCTTGGCAGAGGAAGTGGCCATTATGTTGCTCCCTGCAGCTCTGCTTTTGTGGAAGAAGGAAAAAAAAAGTATTTTTATTTGGTATTTCTCTGAGCTCCTCAGATACTTTGGCCATTGTTAGTGAGTGCAGGAGCAGAACAGCCCCTGCTATTGTTCAGGCTGGCCGCTAAACATGGCAAGAGCTTCCCGCTGAACTGGGGTAGGGGAAATGACCAGAAAGACATTTACTGGATTTGGCAAAGGCAGAAGCAGAAAAGAGAGCTTCCTCTGGCTCCAGGAGTCTATTTCTTGCCTCAGCGGGCTCCTCTGCCCCCCAGCCTGGGGCCTGCCCATCACACAACACGAGAGGGCACCACTTAGACTCCTTCACCTGCAAACCGTGCTCCTGGGAGTTTTTGGTGCCCAGACCCTGTCCCTGTGGGCACCCCTAACATGCCCTATATTCAACAAACGTTCATTAAGCACCTACTGAGTTCTCTGACGAGTGATGATCAGGATCTTCCAGTGTTGTCACCATGCTTCGGGAAGGGACCTTTATATAGTTGAGGACTGTGCCATGTGAAAAGTGCCAGTGATTGGATGAGCCGCAGTGGTCCTTGACCCTTACCTTAGACCTTCGTGCATCCTGCACTTGTGTCTGTTGCGTGCCCTGTGAATTCTGATTTCTGCTAATCAGCTAATCAGCTGAGGAAGGGATATTGCAAGCATTGCACTGGGAGCAGTTCTCTTTGGGCACTGTTTCCATCTTTGTTCCTACAAGTTTGTCATTTGTGCAGGAACTTGAAATCCGTGTTAGGTTTTATCCTGACAGTTGCTTTATCAAGTGGAAAATGGAAAAGTGGAAATATTGATGCATTGATTAGAAATGTCGTTGCATCTTCCATATGTAATCGCATTCAGGCACTGATGGACTTCAAGATGTGGACTGGATGTGGTAAACTGCTGCCTCCATCAGGTGCTCATTGGAGTTCAACGCACTGGAGCGTGTGTTCAGTTGTGATGTAGCAGCACAAGCCACAGACAAAACCCCTCAGACACCAAGTTAAAGAAGGAAGAGCTTCATTCGGCCAGGAGCTTCGGCAAGACTCACATCTCCAACAACCAAGCTCCCAGAGTGAGCAATTCCTATCCCTTTTAAGGGCTCACAACTCCAAAGGGGTCCGCGTGAGAGGGCTGTGATTGATTGAGCAAGCAGGGGGTACCTGACTGGGGGCTGCATGCGCCGGTAATTAGAATGGAACAGAACAGGACAGGGATTTTCACAGTGCTTTTCTATACAATGTCTGTAATCTATAGATAACATAACCGATTAGGTCAGGGGTCGATCTTTAACTACCAGGCCCAGGGTGTGGCGCCGGGCTGTCTGCTTGTGGATTTCATTTCTGCCTTTTAATTTTTACTACTTCTTTCTTTGGAGGCAGAAATTGGGCATAAGACAATATGAGGGGTGATCTCCTCCCTTAGTGAAGGAAAAGGACACATGTCAAACACGCCAACACCAGCAGTTTCACTCTTAGGGAAGTTCTTGGGCAAGTGCATTGAGTGATGAGAAAGTTGATAGCCACCCTCTTTGATATGGCAAAACACTGGGAATGACCACAAACCTCCCTCAGTGAGAGAATGATAGGGTCACACAACGAAATATTACAAAGCAGTGAGACTGAATGAACTACATGTCAGTGAATCGGAGAAACATATAAATGAGGCCGGGCCAGGTGGTCATCCCTCTAATCCCAACATTTTGGAGGCCCAGGTAGGAGGATTGTTTGAGGCCAATAGTTTGAGACCAGCCCGGGCATGGTGAGTGAAACCTCATCTCTCCAAAAAAAAAAATAGCCAGGCATGGTAGCATGTACCTGTAGTCTCAGCTACTTGGGAAGCTGAGGTGGGAGGATGAGTTGAGCCCAGGAATTAGAAGTTGCAGTGAACCATGATTGTGCCACTGTACTTCAGCCTGAGTGACAGAGTGAGACCCTGTTCCAAGAAAAAGAAAAAAAAAGCAGCCAGGCACAGAGCCTCATGCCTGTAATCCCAGCACTTTGGGACGCTAAGGCAGGAGGATGGCTTGAGGCCAGGAGTTGAAGACCAGCCTGGGCAGTATATTGAGAACTTGTCTCTAGTAAAAATTAAAAAATTAGCTGGGCATGGTGGTGTGGACCTCCCAGTTACTCAGGAGGCTAAGGTGGGAGGATTGCTTGAGCCCAGGAGTTTGAGGTTGCAAAAAGCTATGATTGTGCCACTGCACTCCAGCCTGGGCAGCAGACTGAGACCCTGTATCACACACACACACACACACACACACACACAAACAAAGGAAGTTCACGAAAAGCACCAGCTGGGCGTGGTGGCTCACGCCTGTAATCCCAGCACTTTGGGAGGCCGAGGCGGGTGGATCACCTGAGGTCAGGAGTTCAAGACCAGCCTGACTAACATGGTGAAACCCCATCTCTACTAAAAATACAAAAAAAGAAAAAGATTAGCTGGGCATGGTGGTGTGTGCCTGTAGTTCCAACTACTCGGGAGGCTGAGACGGGAGAATTGCTTGAACCCGGGAGGTTGAGGATGCAGTGAGCCAAGATCGTGCCATTGCACTCCAGCCTGGGTGATAGAGCGAGATTCTGTCTCAAAAAAAAAAAAAAAAAGAAAAGAGAAAAGCACATCACAGCAGAAGACTATATTCAAACCATTTATATGAAGCTCAAAAATGAAGCAAAGTTAAGAAAAATGTAGGGATCCATGGGTGGTGAAAGTTAGGTTGGTGGGCTTTCCTGGGTATTTTATGCTTCATAAATTAACTTTTATGTATGTAGCTTTTACATACATTACATATATGAATTTGCATGTATTCAGTATTATGTAATACATTAAAAACAATGTTTGCAATGCTAAAAATATATTGTTGAAGATTCTGTGTGAAAGCTATACTGTAGTTGCGGCTTTTTATAACCCTTTCAAGCCCTCTGGGCAGTAGCAGTCCACCCCTTATTGTCCTCAGTGGGCTTCACCTTCTAGGGGACTCAGAATTTTTTTTTTTTTTTGAGACGGAGTTTCGCTCTTTTTGCCCAGGCTGGAGTGCAGTGGCGTGATCTCGGCTCACTGCAAGCTCCGCCTCCCGAGTTCAAGCGATTCTCCTGCCTCAGCCTCCCAAGTAGGTGGGATTACAGGAGCCTGCCACCACGCCTGGCTAATTTTTTGTATTTTTAGTAGAGACAGGGTTTCACCATGTTGGCCAGGATGGTCTCGATCTCTTGACTTGTGATCCGCCTCGCCTCGGCCTCCCAAAGTGCTGGGATTTACAGGTGTGAGGCCCAGCTGGGACTCAGATTTCGCTGAGGACCAGGAGAGTACTGTGTGCTGTGTCCTGGCCTTGCAGCAGTGAATGTGTCTCCCGTTTCTCAAGGGCAGGTCTCTGGGATGCCTGATTGTGTCTTCCTCGCCAGTGCCTGGCTGCTGCAGCCTCCTCAAATGTTTATCAAACACAGGACTTGCCCACCGTGGGAGAAAGTAAGGCCATAGGTGTCTCAGGAACCTGCCCAAACTCGCCTGGCTGCACGGTGACAATTCAACCAGCTTTCTTACCCAAGGTCTGTTGGTGACCAGAGAAAACCTTAGATGACCGGCTGCCATGATGGCCTTATATCTGTCCCTTTTCTGCCAGCCTCGAGGTAGAGGGTGCCAGGGAGGAGGGCTCTGGCTCCAGGTGTTAAAGTGAGAGGGAAATGTGAAGGGTATCTGTATAGCTAGACAGGGCCCAATGCCAGGCAGAGCTGTCTCTGCCCCTTTGATGTCTATGTCTCTGTCCCTGGACTGTGGCCAGTAGCCAGTGTGGACTCCAACCTCACCAGCTTTAGGGGTGTTATCTGCCTGGGAGTCACTGATCCTTACTCCCTCCTCTGACAGCCACCTTGGATGGGGTGAAAAGAAGGACAACCTCCAAGTATGAGATAAAAATGCCTCATAAACAAGAAGGGATTTGAAGGCCAGGCAGAGAGCCTTGTGCTGCTTCTGAGTCCCAGGAGCATGGGCGAGGAGGTGAGGTTAGGCACTCAGCAGCTGCTGGTCCTCTCTGAAATCTTTGGCCAGATTTATTGCTACTGCTTGCTAATAAATGGTTATGCATTTGGTTCGAAGAACCAAGTGTGCTTACATGAAAACTGGCTGTGTTCCCTGGCCTGTTTCCTTAGCTGGTTGGACTAATTTGATTGATTGGTTAATAAATGAGTCCAAGGTGGTTGGGCTAATTTTTATCTTAGATTCTATGACTCTATAACTGCTACTCAAAAAAAGTGTACTTGTTCCTTTAATCTTTAATCTCATTTTTCTTGAGTAGTAGAATACACCCAATTTTTTTCAAGGGGTAGAGAATGCATTTTTTTTTTTTAACCTTCCAGTTTGATCCCTAGAGTAAACACAGCATTGCTGTAGTAGATGTAGGGTACTGGAGGGAGCATGGAGCAGGGAACCAGAAGCCCTGGTTCCTACCCCAGCTGTGCATCTGGGCCAGTCTCCTGATTCCTCTGTGCCTCGGTTACCAACTGTATAACGGGCATTCTGCCATGAATACCCTACGATTTGGAAACCTGTGTACGTGTGCACTTGGGTGCCCGGCATTCATTCCTAACGGCATCCATTCATTCACACATTCATCCAGTACTCAGCAGACTCCTGCCATGGGCCAGGCAACGTCCCGGGCACTGGAATATAACGGAGAACAAAGCAGGGTGCCTATTCCTGTGGTGCTTGGAGTCTTGAGGGGAAGAGAGACAAAGAATTCGTAATTACCTGGCAGTGTGTGGGTGACGTGGCGCAGAATGAGGGCCTAGTGGAGCTGGGGGACCGGAAACGATCTTTAGGCCGAGACCTGGAATAGGAGGAATTGTCGTGGGGATGATGTAGGAAGAACGAGTGTGAGGAGGAGAGCGAGGGGAGCTGAGAGGAGGGCTCCACACCTTCTAAGGAGTGGGGAGAGATGAGGCCTCCAAGGACAGAAGGGCCCTGCAGGCCACGCTGAGGAGCTCGGGCTTCATCCTGTGGATGGTGGCAGGCCCTTGAAGGGTTTTCTAATCCAGGGAGTGGGGCGGCTGGATCGTGGCTTCAGAAGGCTCTCCCAGGCAGCTGGATGGTGAAGACCAGGTTGGTGAGGCCACCAGGAGAAAGCTGCCCTAATCCAGGCAGAGGTGACGGTAGCCTGGGCCACTTCATGATTATCACTGAGGCCTCTCGTGGCTTCCTCAGACTAGAACGAAGCCCCCTTCTTCAGTGGCTATGGGCTCACCGAGTGTCTTCTCCCTCCTCCAGAGGTGGCGAGAGGTGTGCTGACCAGTCTGCCAGGAGACAGCGTGACTCTGACCTGTCCAGGGGTAGAGCCGGAAGACAATGCCACTGTTCACTGGATGCTCAGGAAGCCGGCTGCAGGCTCCCATTCTAGCAGATGGGCTGGCATGGGAAGGAGGCTGCTGCTGAGGTCGGTGCAGCTCCATGACTCTGGAAACTATTCATGCTACCAGGCCGGCCGCCCAGCTGGGACTGTGCACTTGCTGGTGGATGGTGAGTTGTGCCTCAGAGCTCCCGGAGATAGTTCCCGTAAGAAATGAGGCTCTGTGCATTCCAGACAGTCCCTGTCTGAGCCTTCAAACTCCCGCCATTTCCTTGAAACAAGAATTTGGGGGAAGGCCCACCAATGTCTGCCATCCAGATGCTGGCAAAGACTGCTGCTGGGTGGGAGTGGGAGCGTCTGACTGGTGGGGAACATTGGCTTTGGGAGTTAGGACTTCTGGTGAACTGGTGAATAGCCTGGGGCCCGGAGTCAGGCAGCCTGGGTTTGAATCCTGCTCCTTCACATACAGCTTAACTTCTCCGCCCTTCAGTTTCATCTTTGGCAAAATAAGGTTAATTTTATTACCTTAACTTAGAGTTGTTGCAAAGGGGGTGTATGTGAATTTGCGTGTGTGTGTGTGTGTGTGTATCACACACATATGCTGCTAAAAAGTCTGCATAGCACATCCTAAGCTCTCTCAAATTAGCTATTCTTATTTTTTTAGAATTAGCAAGTTCTTAGCTCCCTCATACCTAGATAAAGACTTCCTGGAACCAGTGTCCTGTGTGCCGAGCCCTATGCAAAGGCACTTTCTTCCTTGTATCTCTTGTAATCCTTCAGCAGCCTTGTCAGGGAAAGCAGGCTTATCATCATTTCCATCATCATTATATTATCATCAGTTTAATTTATTCATGAGGAAACTGAAGAGTGGCTAGGACTTGCCGAAGGCCGCACAGCCAGGTCTGTGTGACTCCAAAGCCCTTTTTTTCGATCATCCTCTCTCCTCTTCAGACAAGTTGGCCCTGAGGTTCTTCCCTTCCCCTGTCCCGGATCCGTGTCCCAGACTGACAGGAGGACTTTGGTGTCCTTTAATTTCCCAGCTGCGATTTCATTCATGTGTGCCTGAGTGTGGCCAGGGTCCTGACTGGCTCCAGGGCTGGGGCCGAGGGGCCTAGCCACGTGCTCCCCTCAAGGGAGGCTGCCCTGCCTGCAAGGTCAGGTGCGCCCCAGGATCCCCACCCGCCTGCTCACACCTGCAATGCTTTCCTTTCAGTTCCCCCCGAGGAGCCCCAGCTCTCCTGCTTCCGGAAGAGTCCCCTCAGCAACGTTGTTTGTGAGTGGGGTCCTCGGAGCACCCCATCCCTGACGACCAAGGCTGTGCTGTTGGTGAGGAAGTTGTAAGTATCTTGGGCTGAGCTGTGTGCATGTTGGCTCCCTCCTTCCCAAGGCCCCCCAGAGAGGGGCTGGTTCAGGTGATTTCAAAACGTTATCATTAGGAATTCCTTCAGGCTGAGGAAGAGGAGATGAGAGGGGACTGAGATTTACATCTGACTGCCCCCCTGAGCTAGGCACTGTGCTTGTGCTTGGAACCTTGTCCTATTCACTTGACCTTGGTTATCACAACAGCTATGGGAAGTGGGTGTTATTTTTCTCACTTAACAGATGGAGAGACTGAGGCCCAGAGACTGATTAACAGATTTGGGTCACTTAGCTAGTAAGTGGCTCTGCTGGGAATTCAATCCCAGTCTGTCTGATTTCATTCAAAGTCCAAAGATTATGGGCGTTGCTCTGAAAAACACGCAAATGTCCCTGGATGGGGGTAGCACAGCCAGACCATTATCAGTATCTGGGCCCTTGTGGGCGTATCAGGCTATTTCCATGATAAAGGCACGAGAGAGAAAGCGGTGATGGGCGGGGGAGAGGGAGCTTGGGGCCATGGGGCGAGAAGTCACGCCTGCCTGGGGGCTCTGCATCATCACCGGAAGACGGCTTAACGTGGGAAGACCTGGGATGGGTACAGGCATGGATGTAGAGGAGGTGGAAGATGCTGAAAACAAATCTCCTTCTGCAGTTTTGCCGGTCTCCATCGCAGAGCCACAGTCTCCCTAGTCCAGAGGTTTACAATTGAGTTTGAGCTGTCAGTCATCAGAATACAGGGCAAGGAGGACGCATTCCAAGACCCCTAGTGGATGCCTGAAATCGCAAATGGTGCTGAACCCTATATATACTATGTTTTTCTATAGATATGTACTTATGATAGTTTACTTTATAAATTAGGTGCAGTAAGAGGTTAACAATAACTAAAAATAGCATAGAACAATGATAACAATATACTGTAATAACAGTTATGTGAATGTGGTCTCTCTGTTTCTCAAAACGTCTTATTACTGTACTCACCCTTCTTGTGATGATATGAGGTTGTGAAATGCCTGCATGATGGGATGGAGTGAGGTGAATGATGTAGGCATTGTGACTCAGTGTTAGGCTACTAGGACTTTCTGACCATGTGTTAGAAGGAGGATCACCTGTTTTGGGTGACTCTGGGTCACCAAGCCATGATGATGGCGGTGGATGTCAGGACGAGTGATGGGTAGCATGCACAGTGCAGGAATGCTGAACAAAGTGATGATTCACGTCCTGGGCGGGACGGCGTGAAATCTCGTCACACTTCTCAGAACAGTGGGCAGTTTAAAATTTCTGAAGTGCTTATTTCTGGAATTTTCCATTTAATATTTTTGGACCGCAGTTGACCACAGGTAGCCGAAATCTTGGAAGGCAAAACCTCGGATAAGGCAGGACTACTGTATCAGAAAGCCAGAGCAGTGACTTCAACAGGGTGGTTCGGCTCCCACTTGCGTCTGTTTCCATAGAGTTACTGGGCCGCCTGGCAGTCATATTTTTGTTCTGTCCTCTATGATGAAAAGTGCGGATTACCATCTGTGAATGATGCAGCTGCCATTAGCACTGTCAGCTCATGCCCCAAGCCTGGATAGCTTCACAGCCCAGCGAAGGATACACCTTGTTTGTACCTCAAAGGCTTGTACCATAGATAGGATTAGGCAGGATAGAGACGGTGGCTGGCAGCTTCCCAGGCCAGCCTGTGGAAAGCTCTGTCATTTCTGACGCTTCAACAGAAATACTTTTTTTTTTTTTTTTGAGATGGAGTTTCACTCTGTCGCCCAGGCTGGAGTGCAGTGGTGGGATCTCGGCCCACTGCAATCTCCGCCTCCCGGGCTCAAGCGATTCTCCTGCCTCAGCCTCCTGAGTAGCTGGGATTACAGGCGCATGCCACCACGCCTGGCTAATCTTTGTATTTTTAGTAGAGATGAGGTTTCACCATGTTAGCGGGGCTGGTCTCAAACTTCTGACCTAGGGTGATCCACCTGTCTCGGCCTCCCAAAGTGCTGGGATTACAGGCGTGAGCCACCGTGCCCGGCTTGACTGCAATACTTTCCATGTTGACAGCGGGAGTGGGAGAGAGTACAGTGCTTGTCTTCCTGAGCAGCCTCGTGCCTTTGCTTCCATCTGCTTTGAAGAGTCAGCATGGCCACTGGGCGCCTTTGAAGTGAGGAAAGAGCAGAGGAAGTGGCTTCGAGAGCCTCAGGGGCCCCAGCCCCCACTGAGGCCCCACCCAGACCTCAGGCCACTGCAGGCCCTGGAAGAGACAGTCCCCTGGAAAGGGATTACTGGGAGCTCTGCTTTTTCTCTTGTGTGTCTGCTTTCACACCCTTGCCCAACTGCAGCACTGCTCCCTCCTTCTTCCACAGGCATGGGTGAGCTCAGCCTCTGCCTTGGACCAGGCACGGTGCTGGGGCAGTGGGAGGAAGCAGGCCAACAAGACTGAGCCCCAGCCCTCTGACCCCACCTGGGCACACACGTAAAGCAGTCGGTGACCCTGCCTTCGTGGCTGGGTGGAAGCCTGGGTGGTGTTGGGGGAAGGAGGAAAGGGGCTTTAACTTAGCCTGGAAAGGTTGGGTTTGTCCCATGTGCTGGATTCAGCAGGAGCCCAGGGTTCGATCCCAAGTCACAGGTGGCAGACTCGTCACCCCAGCCGGAGGGTGAGTGCTTGACATGGCCTCACATGCCCACATGTGTCATAAGAGGGTGAAGCCTCAGGTTTCCAGGCCAGGTGGGATGGTGGCTGACTCACCTCGAATGTCTTCAGTCACCCAGAATTCTTTTCTGGACTCACCTGCCAGAACCCCTCTAGCACTTTTTGTGTCTCTGGAGTGGCATTTCTGCTGGGTGTCTAGTCATCTGAGGACAGATCTTTTTTGTTAGTGCCTTGAAGGCAGGGTGGGGCCGCTCTTGATTCATTTCTGTATCCCCTACAGTGCCAAGAGCACAGGCCCAGCGGGAGACCAGAGCTGGCCAGCCAACCAATGCCTGAGTGACTAGCTGAGCCCTCCAGCCTAGTTCCCCTCACCCCTCGTGCCAGGCGCTAGGCTACATGTTTATATATATTTGTAAATCCGGCTAGTTTCCTCATCTCTAGATTTTACATTTATTGCTCAATTTTTTTTTTTTTTTTTTTTTTTGAGATGGAGGCTCTGTCGCCCAGGCTGGAGTGCAGTCTCTGTCACTGCAATGTCTGCCTCCTGGGTTCAAGTGATTCTTCTGTTTCAGCCTCCTGAGTAACTGGGACTACAGGCATGCGCAACCACGCCAGGCTAATTTTTTTTTTTTTTTTTTTTTTGTATTTTTAGTAGAGACAGGGTTTCACCAATTGGCTAGGCTGGTCTCGAACTCCTGACCTCATGATCTGCCCGCGTTGCCCTCCCAAAGTGCTAGAATTACAAGCGTGAGCCACCGCACCCGGCCTTATTTCTCAGTTTTAACAGAACCAGCCAGGTGTGATGGCTCACGCCTGTAATCCCAGCATTTTGGGAGGCTGAGGCGGGCAGATCACCTGAGGTCAGCAGTTTGAGACCAGCCTGGGCAACATGGTGAAACCCCATCTCTATTAAAAATACAAAAATTTGCTGGGCACGCTCAGGAGGCTGAGGCAGGAGAATCTCTTGAACCTGGGAGGGAGGCAGAGGTTGCAGTGAGCCGAGATTGCGCCACTGCACTCCAGCCTGGGTGACACCGTGAGACTCTATCACAAAAACAAAACAAAACAAAACAAAAACTTAACCCCTACTAGGTAAGTAGTATTAATATTCCTATTTTCAAATGAGAAAAGGAGACTTAGAGGTACAGGGCTCATAAGTCTGGAGCTGGGATTCAAACCCCGGGATTCCACTTCCCCCTTCTCCCCTTCTCCCCTTCTCTCCCCTCTCGAGTCTGTGCGAAACTGACAGGCGAGCCCTGCCCTTGTTTTGTGTCTAACAGTCAGAACAGTCCGGCCGAAGACTTCCAGGAGCCGTGCCAGTATTCCTGGGAGTCCCAGAAGTTCTCCTGCCAGTTGGCAGTCCCGGAGGGAGACAGCTCTTTCTACATAGTGTCCATGTGCGTTGCCAGTAGTGTCGGGAGCAAGTTCAGCAAAACTCAAACCTTTCAGGGTTGTGGAATCTGTACGTAAGCTATTCCCCATCTCCAGCAGTTTCCTTCTCTTTTGATTTAATACTCCTTATCGACTTCTCAGAGTGGCAGGGAAGGGGTGGTTGAGGGGTTTGGTGAGTTGGTGCCTTTTGGGCGTTGCTTGCCGGGAGGTGTGGCAATGATAAAGCAGGCCCTTGTGGAGCTGTGCATGGGGAGTGAACGGGGCTGGGTGGGGCCCTGCCTGCTGGGATCTCAGCCCACATGGGCTTCTCTACACTATATTTGGTGCTGCAAAGGAGCCATGCTCCCTTTTTCCACAGTGCAGCCTGATCCGCCTGCCAACATCACAGTCACTGCCGTGGCCAGAAACCCCCGCTGGCTCAGTGTCACCTGGCAAGACCCCCACTCCTGGAACTCATCTTTCTACAGACTACGGTTTGAGCTCAGATATCGGGCTGAACGGTCAAAGACATTCACAACATGGATGGTAAATTTATGTTTTACTTCTGGTCAGAGAGGTGCCCCTAGATGCTCAGGCGTAGTAGAAAGGGTACTAGAGGCCAGGCGTGGTGGCTCATGCCTGTAATCCCAGCCCTTTGGGAGGCCAAGATGGGCGGATCACTTGAGGTCAGGAGTTCGAGACCATCCTGGCCAACATGGTGAAATACCGTCTCTACTAAAATTACAAAATATTAGCTGAGTGTGGTGGCGCATGCCTATATCCCAGCTACTCGGGGGCTGAGACAGGAGAATCCCTTGAACTCGGGAGGTGGAGGTTGCAGTGAGCGGAGATCACACCACTGCACTCCAGCCTGGGCGACAGAGTTAGACTCCATGTCAAAAAAAAAAAAAAAAAAAAAAATAGAAAGTGTACTAAAAAGAAAACCATAGGCTCTACTTCCTGCTTCACAATTGGCTACCTTTGTTGCTTTGGATAAATGTTTTAAGCTTTCTGAGCCTTGGTGGTATATCATTTATTAAATGAAAAGGATAATGCCAGGCCAGTCTCCTCTTCCCAGGCTTGTCTGTGAGGAGAGCAATGTGGGAAGAGATTTGGGCTGTAGACATGTCAAGGGTTGTGGCTTGCAGGATTCTATAGTGCATTCGTGGGGCAGGGACTTTCTGCTTCAGCTTCCATGGGCCCTGAGGGCAACCCCCTCTCTAGCAGAGCCTCTGGGGTTGTGGGAGCCTCTAGATGCCTCTGCCAGCTGAAGCACAGGGCTGGCCAAGGCACCAACCTACTGGGGTGCTACCTGCCCAGCACCATCCTGGATCCCTCCCCAGAGTCACTGTGCCCTCGTCCTCAGGTCAAGGACCTCCAGCATCACTGTGTCATCCACGACGCCTGGAGCGGCCTGAGGCACGTGGTGCAGCTTCGTGCCCAGGAGGAGTTCGGGCAAGGCGAGTGGAGCGAGTGGAGCCCGGAGGCCATGGGCACACCTTGGACAGGTACTGTGGTGGGCACTGAGGAAAGAAGGGATGTTTCAACTGTCATTGCATCAGGTATCCATTGCTATGTGACAAGTTGCCTCAAAACTAGTGGCTTAGGCCAGGTGTGGTGGCTCACACCTGTAATCCCAGCACTTTGGGAGGCCGAGGCGGGTGGATTGCCTGAGGTCAGCCTGGCCAACATGGTGAAACCCCGTCTCTACGAAAAATAGAAAAAATTAGCTGGACATGGTGGCAGGTGCCTGTAATTCCAGCTACTCAGAAGGCTGAGGCAGGAGAATCTCTTGAACTCAGGAGGCGGAGGTTGCAGTGAGCCAAAATCGCGCCATTGCACTCCAGCCTGGGCGACAAGAACGAAACTCCGTCTCAAAACAAACAACTAGTGGCTCAAAAACGACAATCATTTATCGGCTTGAAATTTCAAAAATACAGTCAGGCAGCTCTTCTGCTGGTCTTGCCCGAATCAGGAATGCAGCTGCCCTCAGATTGGGATGGTCTGAGGTGGCCTCGGTCACATGTCTGACGATGGTGCTGGCTGGTGGCGGAGGCTCTGGGTTCTCCCTGTGGCTTCTCATCCTCAGCTGCCAGCCCAGACTCAGGGCAGGCAGGTAGGGATCCTACCACAGATGGAGGGATGCACTGCAGAGAAGTTAGCCGTATTTAATCTAGGGCTTTTTATTTTTTTCAAATGTTAAAGGTAGTAATAATTGCCATTTGGGGATTGTTGAAATTAGAGCATGAAAAATTCCAGAAAAATATGAAGAATAATTATTACCAGTATTTTTACTCCCTAGAGAAAACCAGTGAGAACATGTTAGTATGCTGCTTTCCTTTTTCTAGGTACATGTATATGTGTGTGTATTTATATATATAAATGTAATATTCCCCATGTTGTCAATTACGTTTGGAAACTTATTATTTAGGAACTGCCTGATTAATATATATATTTTAAAACTCCATGGAAATTTGTTGTTGTTGTTGTTGTTTTGTTTGTTTGTTTTGAGAGGGAGTCTCGCTCTGTCGCCCAGGCTAGAGTGGAGTGGCATGATCTTAGCTCACTGCAAGCTCCGCCTTCCAGGTTCATGCCATTCTCCTGCCTCAGCCTGCCAAGCAGCCAGTACTACAGGCACCCGCCACCACGCTCAGCTAATTTTTTCTATTTTTTAGTAGAGACGGAGTTTCAGTGTGTTAGCCAGGATGGTCTCAATCTCCTGACCTTGTGATCTGCCCACCTCAGCCTCCCAAAGTGCTGGGATTATAGGCATGAGCCACTGTGCCCGGTCGGAAATTTTTTTAAACTTAAATTTTTTTTTTTTTGGAGACAGGGTTTCTCCTCGTTGCCCAGGATGGAATACAGCAGTGCAATCACAGCTCACTGCAACTTCTGCCTCCTGGGTTCAAGCAATCCTCCCGCCTCAGCCTCCTAAGTAGCTGGGACCACAGGCATGTGCCACAATGCTAATTTTTTAAAAATGTTTTGTAGAGACATGGTTTCACCATGTTGCCCAGGCTGGTCTCGAACTCCTGGCCTCAGGCAATCCACCAGCCTCAGACTCCCAAAGTGCTGGGATTACTGTAAGTGTGAGCCACTGCACCTGACTAAACTTTAAATTTTTTTTTTTTTTTAGACAGAGTCTCGCTCTGTCGCCCAGGCTGGAGTGCAGTGGCATGATCTTGGCTCACTGCAAGTTCTGCCTCTTGGGTTCATGCCATTCTCCTGCCTCAGCCTCCTGAGTAGCTGGGACTACAGGTGCACACCACCACACCCAGCTAATTTTTTTTTTTTTAGTAGAGACGGGGTTTCACTGTGTTGGCCAGGCTGGTCTTGAACTCCTGACCTCGTGATCCACCCGCCTCGCCCTCCCAAAATGCTGGGATTACAGGTGTGAGCCACCGCGCCTGTCCTAAACTTCAAAATTTTAATCAAATTAATACATGCACGTGGCAAAGAAGTAATAAACAGCTTATAATACTGAGCAGTGGTCCCTTGTCCCATGCCTTCCGTTTCTAGTCCTGCTTTCTAAGGAAGCTGCTTGACTCTTTCTGTTTCTAGTTCCTCTGTTGGTGCCCTCCTTACCGCTAAACAACAAGCTTATATGGCTTTTTTTTTTCCTGATAAAACCACTTGAGACATTATCTATCAACGCCCTGCTATGAAAGGTTAGGATTTAGCAGACCTAGAATGCAGGAATCTCCCTGACCACAACCCAGAGAGTGGTCAGCCAGCCTCTGCTTAAATGCTTCCAGAGATGGAGAGCTTACTACCCCTTGTAGCAATCTGTTTCATTGTTCCCAGCGTTTTTGTTGTAGAATGGCTTCATGGCTCACTTTGGGGTCAAATGTTTCTAGCCCTGTGGAGTAGTTGAACCAAATTAATCATTCTTAAATACTTGGCAGTTAGGAAAAAAAAAGAATAAGATACCCATTTATTTGAGTAAGTACGGATAAAAAGGAAAAGGTAGAATTGACATCAGTCCCATCCCTACCCCTGCCACTTTCTCCCAGCCCTGGCCCCAGGGAGAGAAGGCTTTTATCTATGGGCTGCACATTCTTCCCCCAGATTGGATGGTGTGGGGTGATGGCTCTTCCTCCTGCCTGGCTTTGTACTGTGGGGTCCTTGTCCCTTGTCTTTCCTGTCCTGGGGAGAGCCAGAGGAGTATGCTGGTGCTTAGGGTGTAATCCTAGTTAGATGCAATAATATGAAGTGCAGGCTTCCATCTTTGTTGGCACTTTCCCCGTTCATCAAGTATAGGAGGCAGCTTTCTATTGGGCCCTCTCCTCAAAAGCTTTTTTCCTGCTCAGACCTGGACAAGGAGTGGGGCCTAACTACTATATCTTACTTAGGGAGACCATTTTAATAAATCAGTGCATCCTTCAGGGTAGATCGTATTGACCTGTCCATGGTTTTCTTTGATTTGTGTATACTTTGAGCCATACACATTCATTTATCTGAATGCTGAGCATCAGTATGGCTTTGGGGGTCTTTTTAAGGGGGGAAAAATCAGCTCTAACATCGTGCAGAGGACTAGGAATTCCAAATATAGGCTGACCCCTATTTTACCTTTTATTCCAACCACTTAGTTCAGACAGCTTAAAGCTTGTGACAAGCAGCTTAAAAGCAATCTTGTTTTTTTTTTATAAAGTCTCTTCTTCTAAAAATTTTCAAATTGTAAAGTGTACATAAGATTTACCATTTATATTATTATTATTATTTTTTGAGACAGAGTCTCGCTCTGTCGCCTAGGCTAGAGTGCAGTGGCGTGATCTCAGCTCAATGCAACCTCTGCCTCCCGGGTTCAAGCAATTCTCCTATCTCAGCCTCTCAAGTAGCTGGGACTACAGGTGCCCGCCACCATGCCTGGCTAATTTTGTATTTTTAGTGGAGATGGGGTTTCACCATATTGGTCAGGCTGGTCTTGAACCCCTGACCTCAGGTGATTCATCCACCTCAGCCTCCCAAAGTGCTGGGATTACAGGCATGAGCCACCGCGCCCTGCCCATTTATATTATTTTTAAGTGCACAGCTCTGTGGCATTAAGTATTGTTGTGCAACCATCACCACTTTACTTCTCCAGGACTTTTTTCATCTTGTAAAACTGAAACTCAGAATCTGTTAAACAGTAACTCTCCTTTCACCCACTCCTTCCCCCAGCTCGTGGCAACCACCAGTCTACTTGCTTTTTTTGTGAGTTTGACTACTCTAGTACTTCATTTGCTTGCTTGCTTGCTTGCTTGCATGCCTGCCTACCTGCCTGCCTGCCTTCCTTTGTCTCTTTCTTTCTCTCCCTCTTTCTCTCTCTCTCTTTTTTTTTTTTTTTTTTTTTGGTGAGACGGAGTCTTACTCTGTCACCCACCCAGGGCTGGAGTGCACTGTTATGACCTTGGCTCACTGCAACCTCCGCCTCCCGGGTTCAAGCAATTCTCCAGCCTCAGCCTCCTGAGTAGCTGGGATTACAGGCACCTGCCACCATGCCTGGCTAATTTTTGTATTTTTAGTAGAGACAGGGTTTCACCATGTTGGCCAGGCCAGTCTTGAACTCCTGACCTCAGGTGATCTGTCCACCTTGGCCTCCCAAAATGCTGAGATTACAGGCATGAGCCACTGCACCTGGCCCTCTGTCTTTCTTTCTTTCTTTTCTTTTTTTTTTTGAGATAGGTTCTCCCTCTATCACCCAGGCTGGGGTGCAGTGGCGTGTGATCATGCTCACTGCAGCCTTGACCTCCCAGGCTCAAGCAGTCCTCCCACCTCAGCCTCCCAAGTAGCTGGGACTACAGGTATGCACCACCATGCCTGACTAATTTTTGTATTTTTTGTAGAGACAAGGTTTCACCATGTTGCCCAGGCTGCACTCTAGGTACTTCAAATAAGTGGAATCAGAGAGTATTTGTCCTTTGGTGACTGACTTATTTCACTTAGCATAATGTCCTCAAGGTATAACATGTGTCAGACTTTCCTCACTTTTTAAGGCTGAATAATATTCCATTGTGTAGAGATACCACATTGTGTTGATTCATTCATTTGTCAGGGGACACTGGGTTTGCTTCCCCATTTTGGTTGTTGTGCATAATGCTGCTATGAACATGGGTGTAAAATATCTGTTTAGATTCCTGCTTTCAGTTCTTTTGTGTATATACTCAGAATTATAATTGTGGCATCATATGGTAATTCTATTTTTAAATTTTCATGGAAATGCCGTACCGTTTTCCACAGTGGCTGCACCATTTTACACTTATACCAGAATGTATAAGGGTTCCAGTTTTTCCACATCCTTGCCAACACCTGTTATTTTTCATTTTGCTGCAATAGTCCACCTTATGGATGTGAAGTGTTATCTCACTGTGGTTTTGATTTGCATTTCTCTAATGATTAATGTCTTTTTTTTTTTTTTTTTGAGACAGAGTCTCACCCTGTCACCCAGTCTGGAGTGCAGTGGGGCGATCTTGGCTCACTGCAACCTCCGTCTCCTGGGGTTCAAGTGATTCTCGTGCCTCAGCCTCCCGAGTAGTTGAGATTGGCATGCACCACCACACCCAGCTAATTTTTGTATTTTTAGCAGAGATGGGGTTTTGCCATGTTGGCGAGGCTGCTCTCGAACTCCTGACCTCAAGGGATCTGCCCATCTATGCCTCCCAAAGTAGTGGGATTACAGGCGTGAGCCACCACGCCCAGGCTGAGCATCTTTTCATGTGCTTCTTGGCCATTCATATATCTTTGGAGAAATATCTATTCAAATAGAAAGTTCTTTCTTATGTGAACCTAACTCTGGCCTCACTGGCCCTTGCTCTGTTCTCAGGGATAACCGGTGACAAATTTCCTTGTCTGCTCTCTCTGAATTCTTTTGGAGTTCCCAGACCTGCATCTGCTTGGGCTCCTCTTCCCAGGCTGTTACATGAGATGGTCTGTGAATTCTTCACCTTTCTGGCCCCCTTCCCCTGAATCTGGTCCCATTTGTGGATGTCCCTCTTTAAGTTGCTGACACTCTCCTTCTATTGGAAGATGGTGTGGTGGGGGCTGTCTGCCCAGCACTGGGTACGGTCTCCACTTTCCAGCCTCAGGTGGATGTGCTTCTTTGGCATAGACACAGCTTCTGTGGGAGCTCAGAAAGAACAGTCGGTTTCTTCTCACATAAGGAGCGGAAGACTTTGAGCCCTCCACCCTATACATGTGTGGTTTGAGGCAGGGGAAGTCTTCAAAACCCAGTGGTGAATATATCCAAGAAAGAAACCTGCTGCTCCCTCTCTGCTGAGGGCAGAGCAAGAGGAACTTGGATGATTCTGACGCAAGAGGGGGATTCAGGTTGGAAATTGGTGGGCAGTTCTGAAAAATAAGAGGAAGGTTAGAACACTAGATGAGGTGTGTGTTATGGACCACGGTTATTTGGCTGTTAGGGACGCATCAGTGTACTAAACACTGTATCACCCTGTGGGGTGAACTTACCCACCCCAAGGACCTTCAGCTCTCAAGGCCCAGACAGACGGATGCACCTGCCTCCCAGCCTAGGTGTGGGAGTCGTGGCCTTTGGGAGACACAGAGGTCCTGGGAAGCACCTGGGAGTCAGGTTGTATGACATTGGTAAAGTTAGTTCAGCTCTCAGAGCCTCAGTCTTGTCATCTGTAAAGTAGGGATGATAGCACCAATCTTATTCCTTTCAGAGAGTTTTTGCGAGTCTGATGAAAAAATATTCTTTAGAAATGCTAAAGCATACTGCACTTGTAAGGGGATCAGCAATTACAGGACAGTGCTGGTTCTTGGGAGGAGAGTGGGACCAGGGGCATCCCAGAATCACTATCCTGGATGCCATCGTGAACACACTGCACTGGAATATGGAGGAGGAAGTAGAGTGGGTGGTTTGAGAAAGCTTTCCTGGTGGTTTTAGTATGTGCTTGAGGGGGCTGGAGGAGGGTGCGTGCCCCACCGTAGTATACCTAATACATAATAGATGGTGTTCACAGTGCGATAAGGCCGTAAGCAGACTGTTCTGTTGGGGCAGTTTAGAGATAGCAGGAAAAGCTTCACGGAGGAGGTGACAACTGAATTGTGTCTTGAAGGATGTGCAGGAGGGTCCCAGACAGAAAATGGGGATTGTAGGCAGAGTACAAGGGCATGGAGCTGTGAGCAAGGGGAGGGTGGCAGGGAGCTGCTTGGTGAGGCTGACACGTGTGTGGGTGGGTGGTCTGAGTGGGACAGGTGGAGGCCGGCCTTGGTGGGCCCCTGTAGGAGTGGAAGTGGAATGCCATAGAGGGGGGCTCTGGAGCCTGGACTTCAGCAGGTGCTGCCCCCTTGAGGCTGGGGCCTGGCCCCCGCACAGACTGTAGCCCAGGATAGCCTTTTGTATGAAGTTGGGGGTCCCAGGGTCACTCTGTCTTAGCCCTGCTTTGGCCAGCAAGGCCAGGTCACGTCTGTCAGCACCTGCAGCAGCGGCTCATGGAAATTGTGCAGGGCAGGAAAAGCAGGCTGGTAACTGTGGACAGGGCGCGTAGTCGGCGGCTTTCTCTCAAGCAGGAGTTCTGAATTTATCCTCTCCTGATGGGAGTTCTCCCTGTCACATCAACATTGAGTCTGGGGGAATCTCAAAATCATTTTCTTCTTCTTTTTTTTTTTTTTTTTCGGAGACGGGATCTCATTCTGTTGCCCAAGCCAGAGTGCAGTGGCATAATCATAGCTAACTCCAGCCTTGAACTCCTGCCTCAGCCTCTGAGTAGCTAGGACTATAGGCATGCATCACGATGCCCGGCTAATTTTTTAAAAAATGTTTTACAGAGATGAGGTCACCCTATGTTGCACAGGCCTTGAGTGATCCTCCTGCCTCAGCCTCCCAAAGCTCTGGGATTTATAGCCATGAGCCACTGTGCCAGGCTGGAGCCCCTTTTCAAAGAGGGCGTAGGGCAAAATGCCTGGGAAAAGCCCATTAGGCATAAGGGGGTTATTCCTTGCTCCTCACAAATAATCCCTTTAACTCCCTCTCCTATTCCCCAAGAATGGGAATCACACCTGTTGGAGGAGGTGATACCAAAGGTTTGCATTTGCACATGAGGGGGTGCCCTGAAGCCAGGACTGGGCGGTCAGTGCCTCCAGCTACATATTATCTTCTCAAACTCTTTGGCCTCCATTCTGGAGGAGTTTGTTTTGTTCCTCTCTGCAGCACTCCCAAGTGGGACATTCTGGGGTTAAAGAGCCTTGGTTACACATTTCCGGAGAGATTTTGCCCTGTTCACTTATCCATGTGGCATCCCCGAATTCCCTCTCTGCCCTGTTTTCTGCAGCTTTCTGGAACATTCCACTGGGGGCCCCGCCCACTTCCACTGCATCACCTGCCGCTTTGTGCAGAGCACTGGCTCTGGAGTCAGGCAGCATTGGGTCTAGTTGCTGCCCTTGCCCTTGACTAGCACGACCCTGGGGAAGTACCTCACTGGGACTCAGTTTGCTTATTTGTCAAGTGGGAATAATAATGCCTGCCTCGAAAAACCCAAACCCCAGCCTTGCTGGGTTGTGAGGCTTCAATGAGGTGAGAAGCAATTAGCACAGAGCCTGGCACATGACAAGGGTGCAATAAATGCCAGCATGACTGCCTTTCACCGATGTCTCCTGCCAAGCCTGTCTCTCAAGCTTTGGATTCATGTCTTCAACTCGGCCCAGACTTCTGGCCAGATCCTCCCTCCTGTGCCAGGTGCTCAGCATGACCCAAAGCAAACATATCACACCCCTCACAGATCTCCCTGCCCTGCTTGTCCAGGGGACACCCCACCCACCCAGCTACCCAGCCAGGAGCTTGCACATCGCGCCAAATGTCTCTGCCTTGGTTTGGGTTCTTGCCACATCTCAGTAGCATCTAGCAGTCAGCCATTCTGTTGCACTCCACTCTTCGTGCCCCTCTCCACGACCCTCCTCCCGCATCTTCCCCTTGCCTACTCGCCTGACATCCCTGTGCACAACTGGGCGATTCCTAAATGTTGGGATTTCACGGGTCTGTAAAATTTCAAAAACAATTCTGGGGACCAATTAAAGTTGCTCGCTTTTTTTTTTTTGAAATGGAGTTTTGCTCTTGTTGCCCAGGCTGGAGTGCAATGGTGTGATCTTGGCTCACCGCAACCTCCACCTCCTGGGTTCAAGCGATTCCCCTGCATCAGCCTCCCGAGTAGCTGGGATTACAGGCATGCACCATCATGCCTGGCTAATTTTGTGTTTTTAGTAGAGATGGGGTTTCTCCATGTTGGTCAGGCTAGTCTTAACTCTTGACCTCAGGTGATCCACCCACCTCGGCCTCCCAAAGTGCTGGGATTACAGGCGTGAGCCACCATGCCCGGCTGGTTGCCGGCTTTTAATTTTGCTAAGTAAGGACATAAAATGTAACAAGTAAGTAATAAATAGCTATTAGCATTTAACATCACCATAATTTCATAAAAGAAAGGATGCTTGGTCAGGCGTGTTGGCTCAGGCCTATAATCCCAGCACTTTACGAGGCTGAGAGGGGAGGATTGCCTGAGCCCAGGAGATAGAGACCACCCAGGCACCATAAGGAGACCCTGTCTTTACAAAAAAAAGTTAAAAAATAATTAGTTGGGCATAGCAGTGCACACCTGTAATCCTAGCTAAGTGAGAGGCTGAGGTGGAAGGATCACCTGAGCCCAGCAGTTGGAGGCTGCAATGAGCTATGATTGCACTACTGCACTCCAGCCTGGGCAACAGAGTGAGACCCTGTCTTAACAACAAAAAGACTCCCTAATTGCCCCCCATGCCCGCCCCCCCAAATGAGGAAGGGTGAAACCTCAAAATGAGGGGTGCTTTTGGCACCCAGACAGTGTGGAGATGTACACACAGCCTTTTCTGTACTTGTCTCCACTAGGCTTCTCTCCACAGACCATCCCGGGTGGCATTTGGGACCCAGCTGGAGGTGAGTCATTTCTCCTCAGGAGGCTCCTCAGTGAGGTTTATTTATTTGTTTCTTCTATAGGAATAGAGGAGCAGTGATGAGCTGTCTGTTGGGTGGTTTAAAGGCTGCGAGGAAAGGTGTGAAGTAGGGTCCCCTTGCTCAGCATGGAGGAGCTGCCTGGCGCTGCTGAGCCTGTGGGTCCCACGGTCTCTCCTCTCCTCTTCCTGTGGCTTTGTGGTTCATTCCCCCTTTAACCCCAGAAACCTGAGCCGCCAGAGGTTACTGGGCATTCTGTGGGCCACAGGCTGTGCTGGGGGTCAGGACTGAGGGTAGAAATTTTCTTCCTGAAGCATCTGTCTTTAGTATAGTATGCGGAGCCTTTAAAAACCCCTAATGACAGCTGGGCGCGGTGGCTCACGCCTGCAATCCCAGCACTTTGGGAGGCTGAGGCGGGTGGATCACCAGGTCAGAAGATCGAGACCATCCTGGCTAACATGGTGAAACCCCATCTCTACTAAAAATACAAAAAATTAGCCGGGTGCGGTGGTGGGCGCCTGTAGTCCCAGCTACTCGGGAGGCTGAGGCAGGAGAATGGCGTGAACCCAGGAGGTGGAGCTTGCAGTGAGCTGAGATCGCGCCACTGCACTCCAGCCCGGGTGACAGAGCGAGACTCGGTCTCAAAAAAAAAAAGCCCTAATGACTGGGTCTCATTTCCATGGTTCTGAGGCAACAAGCAAGGTGGAGCCTTCAAGGCTCCAGATGAAGCTGACTCTGGCTGGGTTTGGAAAACTGCTGAACTGCATGAGCATCCATGGGCAGCCATATTTTCTATTTAGGGCTTCCCCATCTTCTTCTTGTTTTCTTCTTTTTTTCAGAGATGAGGTCTCGCTATGTTACCCAGGCTGGTCTCAAACTCCTGGCCTCATGGGATTCTCCAGCCTCAGTCTCCCAAAGTGCTGGGATTACAGGTGTGAGTCTGGCCTGCCCGTGTCTTCTTTGTCTTCTGATTTTAGCTTCCATTCTAGCACCTCCATGCCCTCAAGTCATCCTTTAGATACCCTGGGCTATGAGTGTGTAACTGTTCTCTGCTGGGCTGGGAAGAACGCAAAGGAATAAGAAACTGGGTCCCTCCCATGAATTCTAGGTTCAATTCAGGTCGCACTTGCTGTGCAGCCTTGAACAAATCGCTTTCCCTCTCTGGGCCTCTGTTTCCCCTCCGTACAATGGGAAGAGTGGATGCATTCTTATACCTCCTCTGGTGCTGCTGGTATGTGGTTTCCCCCTTACTGGTGACGGCATACTCCAGGAATTCTGGAAACCCTCCCTGACACCGAAGCAGGGTCACCCTCTCCCCGCCTCCTTGCTAGTCCTTCTTACTCCTGGCCCAGCGAGGCTCGTGATTTTTGTGTAAACCATTCTGTGGAATTTTAGAATTCTTGATGGAAAAATGATGAGCTGACAAGAAAATATTTTGAAATCCAGAGCATTCCACTCACTGCCTGTCACGGTTAAGGACCAGGCTTTCGCTTGGATACTTAGCCTCCTCTTGCCTTGGGGTTTCCGCAGAAACACTGTTCCCGTGGAGGGGGAGGGAGCCGTGAGGGTGCCTGGTCCACATCCCTGCTGCTGCAGTGTGTACTAAACCCATACAGGGAGATGAATATTTGTTTGTTATGTATTTTTTATTGCAAAAAGGTGCATAGAAGGAAATTGAAATAGTGCTTATCTCTGGTGATGTGTATCTTTCCATTTTCTTCTTCCTGTGTGCAAATATATAGTATTGTGATATATACTGTATTACACAATAAATAATCGTAAAAATATATTTCTTTAGAAAGTTTGAATCAAAATACATAGAATTTTTCTTGTCTTACATTCTTCATACAGCATTATGTCATGTCTTCAATGTTTTTCTAAAATATTTTTGGACAGACGTGGTGGCACACGCCTGTAGTCCCAGATACTTGGGAAGCTGAGGTGGGAGGATCACTGAAGCCCAGAATTTAAAGCTACAGTGAGCCATCATCATGCCACTGCACTCCAGCCTGGTGACAGAGCGAGACCCTGTCTCAAAAAATATATAATAATTGGCCAGGCACGGTAGCTCATGCCTGTAATCCTAGCACTTTGGGAGGCCAAAGCGGATAGATCACCTGAGGTCAGGAGTTCAAGACCAGCCTGGCCAATATGGTGAAACCCTGTCTCTACTAAAAATACAAAAATTAGCTGGGTGTGGTGGCGGGCGCCTATAATCCCAACTACTTGGGAGGCTGAGGAAGAAGAATCGCTTGAACCCAGTGAGTGGAGGTTGCAGTGAGCCGAGATTGTGCCACTTCTCAAAAAAAAAAAAAAATATATATATATATATATACATAAAATAAATTTTAAAAGTTTCTGCATTATGTAGTTATGTCATAATTTCTATAGCTAGTCCCTTATGGTTGGATATTTGGTTATTTCCAGCATGCTGTTTTTTGTTTTGTTTTGTTTTGTTTTTGAGACGGAGTTTTGCTCTTGTTGCCCATGCTGGAGTGCAATGGCATGATCTCGGCTCACTGCAACCTCCATCTCCCAGGTTCAAACGATTTTCCTGCCTCAGCCTCCTGAGTAGCTGGGATTACAGGCATGTGCGAGCACACCCGGCTAATTTTGTATTTTTAGTAGAGACGGGGTTTCTCCATGTTGGTCAGGCTGGTCTCGAACTCCCAACCTCAGGTGATCTACCCAGCCTCCCAAAGTGCTGGGATGACAGGCGTGAGCCACCGCGCCAAGCCCATGCTGTTCTTTTAAATAACATTGAGATGAACTTTTTTTTTTCTGATGCTGAAGCCCCTGAGACAGGACTCCAGGGCCCATGAATCACTAATAACGAGCCTTTCTTCTGTCCGCAGAATCCAGGAGTCCTCCAGCTGAGAACGAGGTGTCCACCCCCATGCAGGTGAGCTCCTGTTCTTGTAAAAGGGTCAGGGCTGCAGCACCTCGTGGTTAGGAGTGTGGGCTGATGCCAGACCGAATTTGGTTTAAATCCCAGCTCTGTCACGTAGTAGAAATGTGGTCGTGGTGAGTTACCTGTGCTTTTCAAGCCTCTGTGAAAGGGAATCATAGAAATTATCTTGTCCCAGGACTGTAAGGAGTGGAGCATCACTAGCCTGGCATGCAGAACTGCTCTGCGTCTAGCGGCTGCTATTTCATCTCTGAGCTTTTTGGACAACCCTAACGGCTTAGCTTGAGATTGGATTCTGTTTATCTGTGTCCTTCCCCTGTGGACTCCTGGTGTCATAATTTGCCGGAAAGAGGATTACCTCTGAAGCTGCTTTACAAATTCCTTGAGTAATCCAATTTCCTATCCAACTATATCTCCTCCTGTGGCCCTTAATTCCCTAAATGCTAAGCTGGGAGGCATAGCCACTTCTGGAGCTGTGCAGCACAGGGAAGGAGCCTGGGGCTCTTGAACCTTATCCGTGTTCCATGTAGGAACAGCCGCAGGTGAAGCCCATACCCATGGGGCTAGAGTGCTCCCAACATGGGTTCTGGGGAAACTGACACCGACTGAGGACTGGCCACATCCTGCTAAACTGGAGCCTTGCATTTGCTGTTTCATTGGCTCCTTATGTTAACATTACAAGGGAGTGCTTGTAAGGGCTTCTTAACATGGGTTAAGAAGTCTGAGGCCAGGGCTGGGCACAGGGGCTCACACCTGTAATCCCAGCACTTTGGGAGGCCAAGGCGGGCAGATCACCTGAGGTGGGGAGTTCAAGACCAGCCTGACCAGCATGGAGAAACCCTGTCTCTACTGAAATACAAAATTAGCCAGGTGTGGTGGCGCATGCCTGTAATCCTAGCTATTTGATAGGCTGAGGCAGGAGAATCGCTTGAACCTGGGAGGCGGAGGTTGCAGTGAGCCGAGATCAAGCCATTGTACTCCAGCTTGGGCGACAAAAGTGAAACTCCATTTCACAAAAAAAACAAAAAAATAAAAAGAAGTCTGTCCAAGGTGACATAGCTCGTAAGTGATGGAACCAGTGTTCCAGTCATGGTAGTACCTGCATCCTTGCATCGGACCTGTAAGGACAACAGCTGCTTCAGTGTATCCACTGAGCATCTTCTCTGTGCAGGGTGCCATGCCCTTAAGCTTTTGGTGGAGAGGCAGGTGGAAAGAAAGCCCCACCTTTAGCAGGCATGGTGTGGATAGAAAAAATGCAAATAATAGTATTATTGATTTTTCCACTGTTATGGGTGAAATGGAGAAAGGAATGCTTTGGGTGGATCAGGGAGGGCTCTGAGGAGGAGGTAACTCTTGAAATGGTTCTGAATGATGGTGCAATCTGCAGAAACAGGCTGATGGTGAGGAATGTCTCTTTTAGGCACTTACTACTAATAAAGACGATGATAATATTCTCTTCAGAGATTCTGCAAATGCGACAAGCCTCCCAGGTAAGGACTGGGTATTTTCATATTCCCAGGGTCTGAGGGACAGAAGATTTGTCTCTGCAGAAAGTCCTTTCTTATTTGGACATGTCGTCAGAGGATCAATCACAGATCAATCGCAGAAATGTTCTTTTTTTGTTGTTGTTGTTGTTGTTGTTGTTGGAGACAGAGTCTTGCTTGGTTGCCCAGGCTGGAGTGCTGTGGCACGATCTCGGCTCACCACAACCTCTGTCTCCCAAGTTCAAGCGATTCTCCTGCCTCAGCCTCCCAAGTAGCTGGGATTACAGGCGCATGCCACCATGCCCAGCTAATTTTTGTATTTTTAGTAGAGACAGGGTTTCACTATGTTGGCCAGGCTGGTCTTGAACTCCTGACGTTGTGATCCACCCACCTCGGCCTCCCAAAGTGCTGAGATTACAGGCATGAGCCACCGTGCCTGGCCAGAAATGTTCTTTTATTACTTTATATGTTGAACTTTGATATTGTTAGCTAAGATATAATGAGGAGACCATAAGAAAAGTGGGACAAATCACTTTGAGATATTTGAAAAGTGAGATATTTCACAGTTGGCCCACAATACAAATGAATGTGCTGCAAACAAGATTATCGGAGTCTGAAATGGAATACCTGTTGAGGGAAATCTTTATTTTGAGAGCGCTTGATTTCAATGCTTTTGATTCCCTATCCCTGCAAGATCAGGAAAGCTTACCAGTATTTGAATCAAGAAAGATCACAAGATAGATCCTATATACCTGTGTTTGACTAGGTATATAGGACTTATGGAATCCAGACTCCAGAGGTTCAGTAGTTGAGCGGCTCCCCTGATGACTCTTGGGCTTCGTGAGGCAGTCCTTGCCCTCGTTCCCCATCCCTGGGTGGATTCCTGCCTGCACCTGATGCTGGCTGCCTCTGCTACAACAGCCCAGGTGCAAAGCCCTACCATGGTGCAGTGTACCTGTGGAGGACCTGCTAAATACCTGGGGCTGAGCTCTGCACAGCTGGGGACTTGGAGAGGATTAGAGCCATTCCTGTTCTCAAGGAGGCTACAGTCCAGGCTCTGACAAAGAGTAGACTGGTAACTGTGACAAAGACCAGAATGTGAGATGGGCCAAAAGGGAGGCACAGATAAAGCAAAGTGGAATTTAGAGATTTGAGAGAGTGTATCAAGCTGAGCAGTCACAGAAAGCTCATGGAGGAGGTGCCATTTGAAATGGGCTTTGAATGGTATGGGTGGGATGCAAGAGGTTGGGTGTTCAAAGGTTGCTATGGGCCGGGCACGGTGGCTTACGCCTGTAATCCCAGCACTTTTGGAGGCCAAGGCAGGAGAATCACCTGAGGTCAGGAGTTCAAGACTAGCCTGGCCAACATGGTGAAACTTCATCTCTACTAAAAATACAAAAATTAGCCAGGCGTGATGGCAGGTGCCTATAATCCCAGCTACTTGGGAGGCTGAGGCAAGAGAATCGCTTGAACCTGGGAGGCGGAGGTTGCAGTGAGCTGAGATAGAGCCACTGCACTCCAGCCTGGGCCACAGAGTGAGACTCCATGTCAAAAAAACAAAACAACAACAACAACAAAAACAAAAGCTGCTATGGAGGAGGGGACCCTCCAGTCCTCTTTGTCCACCCTCACTGATGATGTTTTTTGTTTTTTGTTTTTTTTTTGAGACGGAGTCTCGTCAAGTGATTCTCCTGCCTCAGCCTCCCGAGTAGCTGAGATTACAGGCATGTGCCACCACGCCTGGCTAATTTTGTATTTTTAGTAGAAACAGGGTTTCTCCATGTTAGTCAGGCTGGACTCGAACTCCCGACCTCAGGTGATCTGCCTGCCTCGGTCTCCCAAAGTGCTGGGATTACAGGTGTGAGCCACTGCGCCTGGCCAGCATTCTCAAATTTAACATGTCTAAAAGAGAACACCTGACGCCTCCCCACCTCTTCAACCCAGATCTATTCTTCTCCATCTTCCCTATCTCAGTAACTGGTACCGCATTTGCTCAGGTGAGGGGGATCGGGCATCCTTCTTCCCTACTCCTCATCCTGTGTCCAGTCCCTCAGCAAGCGTTGTCCTTGTGCTTTGAGACGTATCTAGGAGTTGACCACTCCTCACCATCTCCAGTGCCAACACCCAGTCCAGCCCCTGCCACCTCTCATCCAGCAGGGCTTCCTGGGCTGCCAACTGGTCTACCAACTTCTAGTCTTAACCCCCAACCAACTCTTTTCCAACCAGCACTTAGAGTATCCCTTAAAACACAAATCCAAGCTCTCTCTGGCTCAGTACCATCTCCCCCAGAGTAAAAGTCAAAGTCTTGACAAAGTCCCCAGTTTCTATGGGGAGTCCCAGTGAAGCCATGTGGTCCCCTATCTTTAGACATTGCCTCTCCGTTCTCCCTTTCCTTGCTCTGCCCCAGACACACTGCCCTCCTTGCTCCTCCATACATGCTCTACCTTATGGCCTTTGCACTTGCTGTGTGGTCTGCCTGGACAGGCTTCCTCTGACATCCACTTGGCCAGCTCCTTCCTATCACTCAAGTCTCTGCTCAGATGCACCCTTCTCCGGGAGGCTTTTCCTGATAATTTTTTTAAAAAACATTTGTTTGGCCGGCGCGGTGGCTCACGCCTGTAATCCCAGCACTTTGGGAGCCAAGGCAGGTGGATCACGAGGTCAGGAGATCAAGACCATCCTGGCTAACACGGTGAAACCCCATCTCTACTAAAAATACAAAAAATTAGCCGGGTGTGGTGGCGGGCGCCTGTAGTCCCAGCTCCTCGGGAGGCTGAGGCAGGAGAATAGTGTGAACCCGGGAGGCGGAGGTTGCAGTGAGCCGAGACAGTGCCACTGAGCAAGACTCCATCTCAAAAAAAAAAAAAATTCGTTTGTCTGTCTCCCTTGATTGGATGTAAGATCCATTTAGACACGTGATAGGCACTCAAAGAATATTTGTTGGATGAAAGAAGGAACAAGTATATGGCCGGGCACTGTGGCTCGTGCCTGTAATCCCAGCACTTTGGGAGGCCAAGGTGGGCGGATCACCTAAGGTCAGGAGTTGGAGACCAGCTTGGGCAACATGGCAAAACCTCATCTCTACAAAAAATACAAAAATTAGCCAGGCGTGGTGGCATGTGCCTGTTGTCCCAGGTACTTGGGAGGCTGAGGTAGGAGAATTGCTTGAACCCGGGAGGCGGAGGCTGCAGTGAGTGGAGATCAAACCACTGCACTCCAGCCTGGGTGACAAGAGCGAGACTCCATTTCAAAAAAAAAGAAGGAACAAATATAAAAGATGATGAAATATTAATAAATGAGCAAGCCAAGCATACTGCTTTCATTACACAGCTGCATCTCTCAAGAGACTTGGGACATGCTCGGAGAAACTTTGCAGCCAGTGCCCACTCACCAGTCTGGGCTCGCTGCACTGCCTGACTCCAGTGGGCATCTGAAGTGATGGCTGGCAGGCAGCCTCTTCATCAGCAGTGGATTGCATTTTGGGTAAAAGAGCCTGAATGCTGGGTCCATACAACTGTGACTGCATTCCTAGCAGAAGGAGATGGTTTTGTTTAGATGTGCCCTCTGTCTAGTCCAGGGACTCTGGCAGTGGTAGGAAGAGCCTTTCTGTGGGAAGACATGGCTGCTTGCAAAGCTAGTTTGTTCTTTCCTTCATTCAAAGAAATATTTTGGAGATCCTACTTTGTATTCAGCACTGTGTAAGCAGCTGGCAGTGTTACAGTGAAAAAGACACATGTGGTCCCTGCCTTCAGGGAACTCAGTCTAGAGGTGGAAATGGAGAAATACTGGGAGGGGCACTTGCTCAGCTTGGAGTGGGGTCAGTTCTCAAGGGAAGTGACATCACCTCATCTGAGATCCAAAGGCCAAGTAGGGACTAGACCGCAAAAAGGTGCAGCAAAGGTAGAGAAAGCAGACAGGAGAGAAGAGGGAACGTGTGTGGAGAGCCCTGGAGGAGAAAGATCATGGCTTGTTTTAGAACTGAATGAAGTTCCTATGGCTGGGGCTTGAGTACCAAATGCAGGGACAGGCAAGAGATGACACCCCCATGGAGAAAACTGCTTCCAAATACTTGATTTAAAGCATCCAATTCTCTCTGACATTGTCCTCAAAGGAACTGCCATCAAGGAGGTCCCCAAAGCCTTCCGTTTGTTATACCCTCTTTGTGCCTTGTGGGAGCAGGTGGAATGCCACCAGAAAAGCCACTCTGAAAGTGAGTAGGAGTCCGTGGCTAGCCACAGGCGCTCAGAAACCCTGAGCTTGAGGTGTCTCTCTTGCCAAGTGGTGGAATCCTGGAATCTAGAGTGGGCTTTGTTAAGAAACAAACAAACAAACAAAAAACAGTTAAGCTTGTCAAATGGCCTGTTGGTTGGCAGAGCTGTTTCATTTTCTGGGAGGGGGTTTGGAGGGGAAGGTTCCTTTGAGGCTTTTGACAGCACCAGCTAAGTGGTTTTCTTCTCCTCCTCCTGTTCCTTTTTCTCCATATTCTTCTCTTCCTCCTCTATCTTCATTTTTTTTTTAACCTAGTGCAAGATTCTTCTTCGGTACCACTGCCCACATTCCTGGTTGCTGGAGGGAGCCTGGCCTTCGGAACGCTCCTCTGCGTTGCCATTGTTCTGAGGTGAGATGGGTCCCAGGGGATGGCCCTATGGTGTTCTCATATTTCTTGTCTAGCTTTCCTTTGCCCATTCTGAAATTTACAGTGCATTTATTCATTCATTTATCCATTCATCAAATGAATGCACACACCACAACACACACAGCACCTACTATTATGCCAAGCCATGTTTTAGGTGCTGCAGGAGACAATGCTGGGCAGGACAGAAACAGTCTCAGGAAGAAGCCAGACATGAAGAGGTAATCACTGCTGTGGTAAGAGCTACAAAAAGCTTGCCATGGTAAGGAGAACTGACCTGGCATTAAGGAGGAGGAGGAATTGGTCTAAGAAAGAAGGGGGTTCTTTTTTTTTTTTTTTTTTTTTTGAGTCAGCATCTCACTCTGTCGCCCAGGCTGGAGTGCTGTGGTGCAATCTCACCTCACAGGACAACCTCTGCCTCCTAGGTTCAAGTGATCCTCCCACCTCAGCCTCTGGAATAGCTGGGACTGCAGGTGCACACCACCCTGCCTAGCTAATTTTTCTATTTTTTGTTGAGATGAGGTTTCATGTTGCCCAGGCTGGTCTCAAACTCCCAGGTTCAAGTGATCCGCCTGCCTTGGCCTCCCAACGTGTTGGGATTACAGGTGTGAGCTACCACGCCTGGCCCAAAGAGGGTTCTTAGGAGAGAAGCCCAGGATGTAATATGGTTGACAGTGTGTGCATGCACGTGTCTGTGGCGGGGGCACAGCACGGTTGGGGCAATATGGGGTGGGAAGAGTGGAGAGGTAGGCTGGCACCAGGTCATAAAAGGCCTTGAAAGAGGTGGGAGGATTTTAGGCCTTCTCTTGAGGCTAATGAATGTCTGTTGGAGTTTTTTCTCTTTTTCTTTTTTTTTTTTTTTTTTTTTTTTGAGACGGAGTCTCACTCTGTCGCCCAGGCTGGAGTGCAGTGGCACTATCTCAGCTCACTGCAACCTCCACCTCCTGGGTTCACACCATTCTCCTGCCTCAGCCTCCCGAGTAGCTGGGACCACAGGCACCCGCCACCACGCCCAGCTAATATTTTGTATTTTTAGTAGAGACAGAGTTTCACCGTGTCAGCCAGGATGGTCTCGATCTCCTGACCTCGTGATCCGCCCGCCTCAGCCTCCCAAAGTGCTGGGATTACAGGTGTGAGCCACCACGCCCAGCCTGTTGGAGTTTTAAGAAGAACCTGGGCCAGGCCCTGTGGCTCACGCCTGTAATTCCATCACTTTGGGAGGCCGAGGCAGGTGGATCACCTGAGGTCAGGAGTTCGAGACCAGCCTGGCCAAAATGATAAAACCCTGTCTCTACTAAAAATACAAAAATTTGCTGGGCATGGTAGTGCGTGCCTGTAATCCCAGCTACTCGGGAGACTGAGGCAGGAGAATCACTTGAACCCGGGAAGTGGAGGTTGCAGTGAGCCAAGATTGCACCACTGCAATCCAGCCTGGGTGACAGAATGAGACTCATCTCAAACAAAGAAAACCAAAAAGTCACTCTTAATGCAGTTTGGAGACTGGATGGGGTGAGTGAAAATGGATGCAGTAGCCCAGGGTCTGGGCAAGAGATAATAATAAACTGTTTTAGGATGGTGGCAATGGGTTGGAGAGCCATGAATAGATTTTTTTTTTTTCTTTTTGAGATGGAGTTTTGCTTTTGTTGCCCAGGCTGGAGTGCAGTGGTGCAATCTCAGCTCACTGCAACCTCCGCCTCCCGGGTTCAAGCGATTCTTGTGCCTCAGCCTCCTGAGTAGCTGGGATTACAGGTGAATGTCACTACACCCGGCTAATTTTTTGTATTTTCAGTAGAAATGGGATTTCATCATGTTGGCCAGGCTGGTCTTGATCTCCTGACCTCAGGTGATCTGCCCACCTCCGCCTCCCAAAGTGCTGGGATTGCAGGCGTGAGCCACTGCACCCGGCCTCAAGATATATTTTAGAGGTAGAATTGACCAGGCTTGACAACAGATTAGATGAGAAGGATGAAGGAGAGGGAGGAGTCCAGGATGATCCTCCCATTTCTGGCTTCAGCAGTTGGGCAGATGGTACTGTCATTCACTAAGACTGGAAACACCTGAGGATAGACAAGTCTCAGTGAAAAGTGGTGATTCCACTTTGGGACCCACTGAGTTTGAGATGCCCCGAGAACCTCAAGCGGACACGCTTGGCAGACAACACAGATCGTCACCAGCATGTAGATGGCAATAAGAGTCATTGGGTGGGGGTTGGGGATAGGGCTGAACCCTGTGGGGATCCAAGGTGAAAAGTTCTGTAGAGAAGGAAGTGCTGGGAAAGGGGCTGAGAGGAACCATGAGATTCTGGTGTTGTAAGAACCAGAGGGAGGGAGTGTGCATTAGACACTGAAGAGACACAGTAGGTGATGGAATTACAATGTGAATATGACCTTTCCTCCCTTCCGAGAACCACATACTCAAATGATGAAAATACCATGTGAAGGTATTTTCATGGTAGCTCACGCCTGTAATCCCAACACTTTGGGAGGCTGAGGCAGGTGGATCACCTCATGTCAGGAGTTCAAGACCAGCCTGACCAACATGGTGAAACTCCGTCTCTACTAAAAACACAAAAATTATCTGGGCATAGTGGCACATGCCTGTAATCTCAGCTACTCAGGAGGCTGAGGCAGGAGAATCACTTGAACCCAGGAGGCAGAGGTTGCAGTGAGCCAAGATTGCGCCACTGCACTCCAGCCTGGGCGACAGAGCAAGACTCCGTCTCAAAAAAAAAAAAAAAAAAAAAAGAAAAGAAAGAAAAAAGAAAATAACATTTGAGAAGCACTACACAGTTAAATCCAAGGCGCCTAAGCAGGACCTCCTTAGGAATATTCCATGTATCAATCCAAGAACTTAAAGGTCACCTTTAAATGCTCTGCTCTAGTGTTGTTTTCCAGCCACGGTTAGGAAATACTCATTCAGGCTGAGTTGCACCCTGCCTGCTGTCTCATCATGCCCATTTCATCCCAATCATCTTCGTTCCATTTGGTCATTGGTTTTGTCATTCATTTCCAAGTTTGCAGAAAAGTCAGCCAATAGTGCCTTCAATGAACAAGCAATAATGAAATTTTTCGGTGTTCACAATTTTACTGCAGGAACCGGCTGCTTTTCATAAGCTGAAACCCTAAAAGAAGTCAGGCTGGGTCTTCTGGGCAGTGGTTAATCGTGATGATCTACAAGTGGAGGAGACATTGCACTCTGTCCTTCTTTCTGCATGTAGAGAGCTTTCTACACGTTAGCTCATCAGACCCTGCCAGTAGCCCTGACCTAGCTTGACTACCAAGTGTGGTGTGGGTTGAAAGATTAGCAAGATGACTACTCAAATTGGGTTCAGGGTTGTTTTCACTTTTCTTTTTCTGTTTTTTTTTTTTTTTTTTTGAGACGGAGTCTCGCTTTGTCACCCAGGCTGGAGTGCAGTGGCGCGATCTCGGCTCACTGCAACCTCCGCCTCCTGGGTTCACGCCATTCTCCTGCCTCAGCCTCCCGAGTAGCTGGGACTACAGGCGCCCGCCACCACGCCCAGCTAATTTTTGGTATTTTTAGTAGAGACGGGGGTTCACCGTGTTAGCCAGTATGGTCTCGATCTCCTGACCTCGGGATCCGCCCGCCTCGGCCTCCCAAAGTGCTGGGATTACAGGTGTGAGCCACAGCGCCCGGCCTTCACTTTGCTTTTTCAATGAAGTAGAGAACAAGCCGTCTAAAGGGTGTGTGGAAGATAAGATTCTTAATGAGTGGAGGTAGCTCCTTGGAGGATGCAAAGCCTGTTACATTTTTTGGCCAGTGAGGGGCCATGTCAGCATCCACGGGTCCACCTCCTGCCTACCAAAGGATTCCTTGCCTCACCCTAGGTATACCCTCCTGTGTTCTGGCTCTGTGTCTACATTAGGGCTTCAACAGACTTTTCTCATAACCCACCACAGGCCCTATAGAGTAGAGTAGATATGATATCCATTTGACAGGGGAGGAAACTGAAGCTAAAAGAGATGGTGCGATAACAGCTAGTAAGAATAGGTCAGGCACGGTGGCTCATGCCTGTAATCCCAGCACTTTGGGAGGCCAAGGCGAGTGGATCATCTGAGGTCAGGAGTTCGAGACCAGCCTGGCCAACGTGGAGAAACCCTGTCTCTACTAAAAATACAAAAATTAGCTGGGCAAGGTGGTGCACACCTGTAATCCCAGCTACTTGGGAGGCTGAGGTAGGAGAATCGCTTGAACCCAGGAGGCAGAGGTTGCAGTGAGCCGAGATCGCGCCACTGCACTCCAGCCTGGGCAACAGAAGGAGACTCCATCTCAAAAAAAAGATGAAGAAGAAGAAGAAGAAGGCCAAGAATCAAACCAAAAACTCCCGCTATTTCTATAGGGCCTTAGGGGTCATCTAGTCAAACTCTTTCATTTTATAAATGAGGAAACAGCCTCCAAAGGTAAAATGACTTGCCCAAGGACAAGCAAGAGCCAGGAGTGGAACACACGCCCTGAGAGTCCCTGCCCATGGTCCCCGCCTGCTATTGGCTAAGAGCTGGGCCCAGCTGGTCCTATTGGCCCACCACTGGCCCTTAACATGCTGCACCATCTTGGTGTGTTGTAATGGCTAATAGAGGAGCATTAGGTTGAGAACAGACCTGGTTTGCTATTCTGCTGATGATGCTTGGACACTGGCTGGTTGCTAAACAACCAGAGTCCCTGCAGGCACAGACAGGGCCAGTGCCCTGTGCTGAGAACATGCCAGGAATTTATTTTCTAGCCTAGTGAGTTTCCATTTTCTTCTGTATAAGGCAAATTTGTTTGGAAAGAGGCCAGTTATTTCAAGTGATGAAGAAGCCTTCTATTCTCCAAATCCCCTCTGTCTAGCAAAGAGTATAAACTTAGAAATACTGTGGGGCTCTGGGCTGCCAAAATGGCTGAACCATGGTTACCATGGGATGGCCACATTTACAGTAGGTGAAGTGTGAGAGGTTGACTTCATCCTGCCAGTCTATACTATATTTTTTTGTATAGCCCTAAATATTTTTCCAGCAATATCAGTGATTTTTTCTTTGTTCTTTATTACTCATTCTTTTTTTCTGAATCATAGATGATTTTTTAAAATTTAAATATGCTATTGAAAAGGCTTGCCATCTTACAGGGGCCAATTCCTCCCACCCTATTCTCTGTCCCCCACTGATTCTCTGTATTTTAGGTTATCAGGCACTGGGAAAATAGAATTCTCCCATAGAGAATTATTTTTCTGCATATTTATCTAAAATGAACTTACATCATTAAGTGAGGACTTCTTATGTGTATGCCTATGACTTAAACATCATTTCGTTTTGAATGTAGTGTATCATTCCGGTATTTTAAAATCAGAGCTTCTGCTACCTCCACAGCTGGGGGACGGGCAGAGGGACTTCCATGGTGTTCTGGGCCATGGAGATGGCTGGGTGCAGTGGGCACTGTCTGTGGCCTTTGGGGTAAAAGGGGTGGCACCTTGGTTTCTACATATCTTTCTAAAAAAGAGTGAGAGTTTTGACCATTTTAAAAAAACTTCTTTTAGCTACAGAATCTTTTCTTTAAACAAAACTTTTTGAAGCCCAAATATGTAAAACAGATAAAAGGTGGAGGTCAAGGTGCAAAAGAAGGCAGCAGAGAGCGCATCTGTTTCTTCTTTCTGCCCGCCCCGTGTCCCCTCCAGCCCCCAGGCCCTGCTCACACCCATCCAGGCCAGCTCTGGACACCCTCAGGTTGGCTGGTTTCAAAGTCCTCTTTGAGTTTAGTGATTTTCAGAAAAGAATTCATACTCTCCTTAGAATATTTCAAAAGGAAAGCTCACCTTTCTTTGTTACCCATTCAGTTACTTTGAAAAAAAACTGAGGACAGAGATTGCGTCCATATTAGGTCAATAGGGACTTAAAAAATCTATACACACATATGTGTGTGACATGTGGTTATTACCGGTGATTTGCTAAATAATGACAAATTAAAAAATATATACATACATACATATGTATGTGACGTGATTATTACCGGTGATTTGCTAAATAATGACAAATGGAAAAAAATATATACATACATACATATGTATGTGACGTGATTATTACTGGTGATTTGCTAAATAATGACAAATGGAAAAAATATATATACACACACATACATACGTATGTGACGTGTGATTATTACTGGTGATTTGCTAAATAATGACAAATGGAAAAAAATATATGTCATCCAAAGAGAGCCATTGTTAATTTTCAAAATGTAAATGTGATTGAAGTCTAACAAACATACAGAAAACTTCCCACATCATGTGTACAGCACTATGAAGTGTACACACCCATGTCATTATAATTATAATGAGATGCACGTGGCAAGTCAAGATGCCAAGACACCAGGTTACAGCAGAGAAAGAAGTTTAATCAGAGGGTCACCTAAGGAGGAGATGAGAGGAAAGCTCTGTAGGGTCCAGCCGTACGGAGCTTAGCGGGTGTTCTCCCCGTGTGCGGAGACGAGAGATTGTAATAAATAAAGACACAAGACAGAGAGATAAAGAGAAAGCACCTGGGCCTGGGGGACCACTACTATCAAGATGTGGAGACTGGTAGTGGCCCCGAACGTCTGGGCTCGCTGATATTTATTGCATACAAGACAAGGGGGCAGGGTAAGGAGGGTAAATCTTCTAAGTGATTGACAAGGTGAAGGAAGTCATGTGATTATAGGATAGGGGGCCCTTCCCTTTTAGGTAGCTGAAGCAGAGAGAAGGCAGCATATGTCAGCGTTTTCTTCTCTGCACTTATAAGAAAGATCAAAGACTTTTAAGACTTTCACTATTTCTTCTACCGCTATCTACTATGAACTTCAAAGAGGAACCAGGAGTGCGGGAAGAGCATGAAAGTGGACAAGGAGCATGACCATTGAAGCGCAGCACCACAGGGAGGGGTTTAGGCCTCCGGATGACTGCGGGCAGGCCTGGATAATACCCAGCCTTCCACAAGAAGCTGGTGGAGGACAGTGTTCCCTGACTCCTCCAAGGAAAGGAGACTCCCTTTTGCGGTCTGCTAAGTAACAGGTGCCTTCCCAGACACTGGCGTTACCGCCTGACCAAGGAGCCCTCAAGCGGCCCTTATGCGGGCATGACATAGGGCTCACCTCTTACCTTCTAGGTCACTTCTCACAATGTCCCTTCAGCACCTGACCCTATACTCGCCGGTTATTTGTAGGTTATATTAGTAATGCAACAAAGAGTAATATTAAAAGCTAATGATTGATAATGTTTATGATAATGATTGATAATTTTTCATGATCATCTCTATATCTAATTTGTATTATGACTATTCTTATTCTAACTATTTTATTATACTGAAACAGTTTGTGCCTTCAGTCTCTTGCCTTGGCACCTAGGTAATCCTCCGCCCACACCTCAAATCCATCTCCCCAAGGAATTTGGGGCTAGGGTTGTAAAAATGTTGGACTGGGCCAAAGTGTGGAGATGGTTGACTGGTTGCAGGGTGTAGGGTGAGGTCCTGGGACAAGGAGATGAAGAAGCTGTCTTCTCATGCCAATCCTGTTCTTCTGTGAGGGTCTTCAAACTGATTGCCGGAATTTGGGGTCTGTAAAACATCTTAAGTGATCCTTAAACAAAAGTCTTAGGATCCTAATGTCAGAAATCCTATCTACAGAAACAACGGGGATGCAGATGGTCAGTGTCTAGGGCTACGTGACTTTTTCCAATAAGGCAATGGGCCAAAGTGCAGCCTGATTACTGCTTCATTATAACTATTAATATGTTTCTGTCCAGAACCCAGCATGCAATTTTTGTCAACCCTGTGGAGATGGTTTCACAATCAACACCCAGATCAAGAACACTTAATATTTAGATAAATCTCCTGAGTCTTTTTCCTCTGCCTAGTTTCTTGTTTGTTTTTACACAGCCATGATTATTCTGTATCCTCAGCTCTGCATCCTGCCTTTCACACTTAGCACTATAACATAGGCGTTCTTTCACATTAGTACAAATTCTTTGTAAATCTCACTTTTTTTTTGTTTTGAGACGGAGTTTCACTCTTATTGCCCAGGCTGGAATGCAATGGTGCGATCTCAGCTCACTGCAGCCTCCGCCTCCTGGGTTCAAGCAGTTCTCCTGCCTCAGTGTCCTGAGTAGCTGGGATTACAGGCACCTGCTACCATGCCCGGCTAATTTTTGTATTTTTTAATAGAGACGGAGTTTCACAATGTTGGTCAGGCAGGTCTTGAACTCCTGACCTCATTATCTGCCCGCTTCGGCCTCCCAAAGTGCTGGGATTGCAGGCATGAGCCACCGTGCCTGGCCATAAATCTCACTTTCATTAGCTGTAGTATTAGGTGGATATACCAATTTCTCTTAATCAACCTCCTATTACTCCTAATTGGTGGCACCCAAACATTACCAATTATTTGGGTGTTATTTTGCTTTTATTTTATTTATTTATTTATTTATTTATTTATTTATTTATTTATTGAGACATATCACTCTGTTGCCCAGGCTGGAGTGCAGTGGCATGATCTCAGCACACTGCAACCTCTGCTTCCTGGGTTCAAGCAATTCTCCTGCCTCAGCCTCCCAAGTAGCTGGGATTACAGGCATGCGCCACGACACCCAGCTAATTCTTTTTTAGTAGAGATGGAGTTTTGCCACATTGGCCAGGCTGGTCTTGAACTCCTGACCTCAAGTGATCCACCCACCTCGGCCTCCCAAAGTGCTGGGATTACAGGCATGAGCCACCACACCCGGCCTTATTTTGCTTTTATAAAAAACACTGTGTTGAACATCTTTGTGCATAAAGGTTTTTTTTTTTTTTTATAGCTATGTTCTTTCTTTTCCCAGAAGTAGAATTCCTGGGTCAGAGAGTCTGAATTCTTTGAAATCCAGAGTGTAATGACTGTCTCCTCAGTCCTTTCCTACAGGAGAACTCCATTCAATGACTCAGCATAGCTCTAGTCAGCAGCCCTGCTGGGCTCTCTTCCTGTGTGGTGTCCACATAGTGAAGCCCTAAATAACATTCTGCAGATTGTTTATTCCATTTGGATACCAAGCTAAAAGCCAGTGGCAGATTTGGAGCCAACTATTAATTATTTATCATAACAAGGACAGGAATAACCTGTCGATATAAAAAGAAACCCAAGGAAAATCCCCAAATCTTGTTTTTGACATTGGTTTCCCCTCCTCTTTCCTAGCCCTTCCTGGAGTAACTGATCTTCCATGGAATTGAGGGAGGCCACCTTGTTCCCACTTTGGGGTTAGTAGGCATGTCAGTCACAAAGTGGGAAGCAAGAGGGAGGGGCTGAGGCTTGGGGCACTGGCCACCCTGGCACAGTTGAAGGGCCCCTTCAGGAAGGGGACATGACTGTGCTTTTGAAGATCCATGTCACCATTTCATCTTTCTTTGAGCTGTCAAGTGACTTTTCTCGGTTACTGAGCCCTGGCTTTAGGCCCAGAGTGGAGCACTGTGAACCAAGCTGTGATCAGAGAGATGTCTATCTCCTTCCTGTGTAGCACTGACTTTCCTGTCAGATGAGTCAAATTGTGCCCAGTGGTGCCCACAGATGAGTCTGTGGGAACTCACCAGCATGGTGGGAGTGGACCCAGAGGCGTAGGGAGAACTGGGGAGGTCGGCAACATTAGGAGCAAGAGGAACAGGAGGGCAGTTGAGGGAGCACTGGGACCCTTTTCCTGCTATTACATGGCAGTTGCAAATTATCTGCCTCCTGCCAGCCTTACTTTGACTGAGAGGCCCATTTTCTTTCCCTGCTGAAAGAATACCTTTTTTCTTTTCTTTTCTTTTTTTTGAGACAGAGTTTCGCTCTTGTTGCCCAGGCTGAAGTGCAATGGCATGATCGCGGCTCACTGCGACCTCCGCCTCTCGGGTTCAAGCAATTCTCCTGCCTCAGCCTCCCAAGTAGCTGGGATTACAGGTGCCTGCCACTATGCCTGGCTAATTTTTGTATTTTTAGTAGAGACGGGGTTTCACCACGTGGGCCAGGCTGGTCTTGAACTCCTGACCTCAGGTGATCTGCCCACCTCGGCCTCCCAATGTGTGGGGATTACAGGCATGAGCCACTGCGCCCCTCCTGTTTTTCTCTTTTTTAAGTAAATGGATTTGGGACTGATGATGTGTACCTAATGAACAGCCTCTGGAATGGGACAATTAAGGTACTGTTAAGTGACTTTTTGGTGCCTCACTTGTAAAACAAGTGGTTGCCTCACTTGTAAATTGGACCAATAATACACATCTATTTCCTTGGGAGTGTTTTGGAAACTCACCAACTCTTCAGAGTATGGTGAACTCCCTGGTGATAGAAACAGTCGGGTCGGGTTGGGTCGGGTGTGCCGGCTCATACCTGTAATCCCAGCATTTTGGGAGGCCGAGGCGGGCGGATCGCTTGAGCCCAGGAATTCAAGACCAGCCTGAGCAACATGGCAAAACCCTGTCTCTATGAGAAATACAAAAATCAGCCGGAGTAGTGGCACACACCTGTAGCCCCAGCTACTCAGCAGGCTGAGGTGGAAGAATCACCTGAGCCCAAGGAGGTTGAGGCTGCCATGAGCTGAGATCGCGCCACTGCACTCCAGCCTGGGTAACAGAGCAAGACCCTGTCTCAAAACAAACAAATGAACAAAAAACAAAAAGACAGCTGATAGTTATTGCTCCTTTGAGCTGAAACCTGGGAGCGCCAGGCCACCAGGGCAGCCAGCTATTGGTGTTTCCCACTGTGGGCTTGTCACAGGGGGAGCTAAACATCTGTGTGGTTTGTCTTTGTGTGTTTGTGTGAAGGTTCAAGAAGACGTGGAAGCTGCGGGCTCTGAAGGAAGGCAAGACAAGCATACACCCGCCGTACTCTTTGGGGCAGCTGGTCCCGGAGAGGCCTCGACCCACCCCAGTGCTTGTTCCTCTCATCTCCCCACCGGTGTCCCCCAGCAGCCTGGGGTCTGACAATACCTCGAGCCACAACCGACCAGATGCCAGGGACCCACGGAGCCCTTATGACATCAGCAATACAGACTACTTCTTCCCCAGATAGTTGGCTGGGTGGCACCAGCAGCCTGGACCCTGTGGATGACAGAACACAAACGGGGTCAGCAAAAGATGCTTCTCACTGCCATGCCAGCTTATCTCAGGGGTGTGCGGCCTTTGGCTTCACGGAAGAGCCTTGCGGAAGGTTCTACGCCAGGGGAAAATCAGCCTGCTCCAGCTGTTCAGCTGGTTGAGGTTTCAAACCTCCCTTTCCAAATGCCCAGCTTAAAGGGGTTAGAGTGAACTTGGGCCACTGTGAAGAGAACCGTATCAAGACTCTTTGGACACTCACACAGACACTCAAAAGCTGGGCAGGTTGGTGGGGGCCTCGGTGTGGAGAAGTGGCTGGCAGCCCACCCCCCAACACCTCTGCACAAGCTGCACCCTCAGGCAGGTGGGATGGATTTCCAGCCAAAGCCTCCTCCAGCCGCCATGCTCCTGGCCCACTGCATCGTTTCATCTTCCAGCTCAAACTCTTAAAACCCAAGTGCCTTCGCAAATTGTGTTTTTCTAGGCCTGGGGACGGCTTTTACTTAAACCGCCAAGGCTGGGGGAAGAAGCTCTCTCCTCCCTTTCTTCCCCACAGTTGAAAAACAGCTGAGGGTGAGTAGGTGAATAATACAGTATCTCAGGGCCTGGTCGTTTTCAACAGAATTATAATTAGTTCCTCATTAGCATTTTGCTAAATGTGAATGATGATCCTAGGCATTTGCTGAATACAGAGGCAACTGCATTGGCTTTGGGTTGCAGGACCTCAGGTGAGAAGGAGAGGAGAGGGGCACATAGTCTCTACCATCCCCTGTAGAGTGGGAGCTGAGCGGGGGATCACAGCCTCTGAAAACCAATGTTCTCTTTTCTCCACCTCCCACAAAGGCGAGCTAGCAGCAGGGAGGGCTTCTGCCATTGCTGAGATCAAAACTGTTTTACTGCAGCTTTGTTTGTTGTCAGCCGAACCTGGGTAACTAGGGAAGATAATATTAAGGAAGACAATGTGAAAAGAAAAATGAGCCTGGCAAGAATGCATTTAAACTTGGTTTTTAAAAAACTGCTGACTGTTTTCTCTTGAGAGGGTGGAATATCCAATATTCGCTGTGTCAGCATAGAAGTAACTTACTTAGGTGTTGGGGAAGCACCATAACTTTGTTTAGCCCAAAACCAAGTCAAGTGAAAAAGGAAGAAGAGAAAAAATATTTTCCTGCCAGGCATGGTGGCTCACGCACTTCAGGAGGTCGAGGCGGGAGGATCACTTGAGTCCAGGAGTTCGAGATCAGCCTGGGCAATGTGGTAAAACCCCATCTCTACAAAAAGTATAAAAATTAGCCAAGTGTGGTAGAGTGCACCTGAAGTCCCAGACACTTGGGGGGCTGAGGTGGGAGGATCTCTTGAGCCTGGGAGGTCAAGGCTGCAGTGAGCCGAGATTGCACCACTGCACTCCAGCCTGGGTGACAGAGCAAGTGAGACCCTGTCTCAAAAAAAAAAAAAGAAAAAGAAAAAATATTTTCCCTATTAGAGAAGAGATTGTGGTTTCATTCTGTATTTTGTTTTTGTCTCAAAAAGTGGAAAAATAGCCTCCCTCTTCTCTACTCTAGGGAAAAACCAGCGTGTGACTACTCCCCCAGGTGGTTATGGAGAGGGTGTCCGGTCCCTGTCCCAGTGCTGAGAAGGAAGCCTCCCACGACTACCCGGCAGGGTCCTAGAAATTCCCCACCCTGAAAGCCCTGAGCTTTCTGCTATCAAAGAGGAGGTTTTAAAAAAATCCCTTGCCTCGGTGCCTTCCTCTTTTTATTTAGTCAAGAATTGAAGCAGGACTAAATGTCGAGTTGTAACAACGTGATTAACCACTTCAGCTGACTTTTCTGTCCGAGCTTTGAAAATTCAGTGGTGTTAGTGGTTACCCAGTTAGCTCTCAAGTTATCAGGGTATTCCAGGGTGGGGATATGATTTAAATCAGCCGTGTAACCATGGACCCAAAATTTACCAGACCACAAAACTTTTCTAATACTCTACCCTCTTAGAAAAACCACCACCATCACCAGACAGGTGCGAGAGGATGAAAGTGACCATGTTTTGTTTACGGTTTTCCAGATTTAAGCTGTTACTGTCTTCAGTAAGCCGTGATTTTCATTGCTGGGCTTGTCTGTAGATTTTAGACCCTATTGCTGCTTGAGGCAACTCATCTTAGGTTGGCAAAAAGGCAGGATGGCCGGGCGCGGTGGCTCACGCCTGTAATCCTAGCACTTTGGGAGGCCGAGGTGGGAGGATTGCTTGAGCTCAGGAGTTTGAGACCAACCTGGGTAACATAGTGAGACACAATCTCTATTATAAACAATAACATTTAAGAAAAAAAAAGGCAGGCAGGCGGTTATGGTGGTTCCCTCCCATCCCGCCACATAAAGTTTCTGAGACTTGAGAACAGCAAAAATGCTGTTAAAGGGAAATATTAAGAATGAGAATCTGCAGCAAGGGTGATTCTGTGCCCACAATTCTTCAATTCTTTATACCATTTTACCCACATGTGGTGTTACCAAAGCCGGGCAGAACCATGCTAGCGGAAGATGTGAAATCCAAATAGCTCATTATTGCCAAGAGCTAGGCAGCTTTAATCTCCAAATTGTTATTGCTTTCATTTTTATTGTAATGGAATTGCTTTGTTTTGTTTTTTTGTTTTTGTATTGAAGAGGGTTATTTTCCCTTTATTTTTCATAAGCTAATGTAAATGAAGAAAAAATGTCTTCTCCGGGCTGTAGGCCTGGCTCAGTGTACACAGGTATACATCCTAAGCTCTCTCTGTTCTCTAATCTGTGGTGACTGAACATGTGTCTCAATCCATGGGGCATTTCTACCTGTGTTTCTGCAGCCCCCCCACTGCCTTGAGTCCCCAGCAGTGCTGTTATTTGCCTAACACCTGTAGCCATCTGCCACGCAGCCAGACATGAAACGCTGAGACAGAAACCATTTAGGTTAAATACAACAGCTTATCCTGCTGGGTGGGGAAAGTAAAAAATATGCTGGTTCAAGGCCTAAAGTAAAATGATCAATAATGTTTGTAGCATTAATGAAATATTTTCAAGAAATGTGTCCAGGGGTAGCGCTGGCTATGTTGACGAGGCCTTTGGTAACTCAGAGAGCTCTTGGCCCTGATGGGGACTTGCCCTTGCACTTTCTTTATCAGGCTCTGAGCTCACACTGAGCCTCTGGCATTTCCCTGCTGTCTTGGGAGAAAGGAAACTGGTTGCTGCAGCAGGTTGTGGAATCTGCTTCTGGAACCAGGCTGGAAGCCCACCTGGTAGTGAACAGGGCCCAGCGGGGCAGGCTGGGCATGTTGTGGTCTATGGGTTTGTTTCCTGGAGAATGTTCAGGAATGTCTTCCCGGCTGCTTTGGTGCTGAGCTCTATTATCTCACAGCACGGCCTGAAGGCTAACCCAGGTGGGGAGGATGCTGACACCAGCTCCAGGTGGAGTTGGTGGTCTTAATTTGAAGATGCAGGGGCAACCCGTGACCCTTTGAGGCAAGAGCCCTGCACCTGGCTGTCCCGTGCAGCCGTGGGCAGAGGCTGCACAGGGAGGGGCAGGCGGGCCAGTTCAGGGTCTGTGCCAGGCCCTCCTCGGTGCCCTGTGAAGGCCTCCTGTCCTCTGTGTGGCTGGGTGCCAGCACCAGGGAGTTTCTATGGCAACCTTAGTGATTATTAAGGAACATTGTCAGTTTTATGAACATATGCTCAAATGAAATTCTACTTTAGGAGGAAAGGATTGGAACAGCATGTCGCAAGGCTGTTAATTAACAGAGAGACCTTATTGGATGGAGATCACATCTGTTAAATAGAATACCTCAACTCTACGTTGTTTTCTTGGAGATAAATAATAGTTTCAAGTTTTTGTTTGTTTGTTTTACCTAATTACCTGAAAGCAAATACCAAAGGCTGATGTCTGTGTATGGGGCAAAGGGTCAGTACATTTTTCAGTGTTTTTTTTTCTTTTTACCAGCTATTTTGCATTTAAAGTGAACATTGTAAATGTTTGGAATAAATACTTTTAAAAAATACCCTTGAAATATAATTATTGCTTTGGGCACCTGGGTCATCTAAAAAAAAAGGCTTGCATGATTCATGAAGAGAAAGGAGTGAGGAAGGTTGGGTAATTAAGTAGAACCATTTTTGGGGGGTATCCCCTTAATGCAGGATTAAAGGACCGCTCAAAAGTAGGTAAGTTCAAGGAAGAAGCAGCAATTTCTCAGAAGGCTTTAATTATGAAAGTATTTCCCACACAAGTCCTGGGATTTCTGGAAGGGGTGTGTGGGATTTTGCCACGCTTACATCACATTACCAGGTGGTGGACAGGTGGGGAAGGAAAAGGAAGGGCCATTATTTGTCAGAAGACTGTTTATTGGACCTGGGAGGGGGTGTAGCACTATCACAAAGGCCACCCTGAACTCTTGATCATCAGATAGACTGAATCCATCCCCTACTGAAAAGGATCTTAGGTAGGAGAAACTTGGGACACAGCCATCCACATCTTCCAAACAGAGGAAAAGCCATCATGCGGACTCTTTGTGGGTGAGAGCTGCTGTGTAAACAGCTCAGGGATGGGGAGGAGAGAACCGCAGGGAAGCCTGGAAATTATGTAACTCCACTCAAAGCTGGAGTGAGAGGCGCCGCCTCTGGGCCCCCACCTGGGCAGTCAGAGGAAAGCCACAGGACAGGTGACGGCAGCCGCCATCTCCTTCAGGACACCATGCTCTCCTCTTTGAGGCTGGTCCTTGTCTTGCAGAAAGTGACACAGGGACCAGATGTCACCCAGGTGGCCAGGCTGCGTGGGCCGTGGAGGGGCACAGAAGTGGGCACTGGAGCCAGGATATGGAGGGAGCTGCCTCCCTTTCTTCATGGCATCGCTGTTAGGATGACATGGTTACGGTGCTCTTTGCAGAAGAACTTAGGAGAGCAGATGGTGATTTCTGTAGAGGATGGCAAGGAACATGCAGTTACCGGAACAGCCTCCTAAGAAAGCATTTTTCTTATTTACAGAGGCACAGGGCAACCAAACGTTTCTGCATATCTGTGAGAATTACAGGGCAGGAGCAGGAAACAGTGTTTGCCATCCTCCAGTAGCAGAGGTGTGCTGGCGAGGTGAAAGGCCTTTAAGGCCAGGTGCGGTGGCTGACTCCTGTAATCCTAGCACTTTGGGAAGCCGAGGTGGGTGGATCACTTGGGGTCAGGAGTTCGAGACCAGCCTGGCCAACATGGCGAAACCCCGTCTCTACTAAAAATACAAAAATTAGCTGGATGTGGTGGCGGGCACCTGTAATCCCAGCTATTCTGGAGGCTGAGGCAGGAGAATCGCTTGAACCTGGGAGACAGAGGTTGCAGTGAGATGAGATCGTGCCATTGCACTCCAGCCTGGGCAACAAAGCCAGACTCTGTCTCAAAAAAAAAAAAAAAAAAAAATTTTGCCTGGCATGGTAGTGGGCACCTGTGATTCCAGCTACTAGGGAGGCTGAGGCGGGAGGACTGCTTGAACCCAGGAGGCGGAGGTCTCAGTGAGCTGAGATCACACCACTGCACTCCAGCCTGGGTGACAGAGTGAGTGAGACTCCATCTCAAAAAAAAAAACAAAAAAAAAACAAAAAAAAGAAAGGTTCAAATGCAGCACTGCTGTGTACAAGGGCTGGGGCGAGAGCTCAGAGCAACTCCTTAGGCAGAGTGGTGAGCCTGCGGGCCACAGGGTGAGGGGCCCGTTGCACCATCTTTCAAACACTACCCAATCTCTAATGTCTTTATGGAAGTTCCCATCTTCTGCAGGTGTATGTCACTTAAAAAACAAAACAGGCCAGACGCAGTGGCTCATTCCTGTAATCCTAGCACTTTGAGATGCTGAGGAGGGAGGATTGCTCGAGGCCATAAGTTCAAGACCAGCCTGCTGCACATAGCATGACCCTATCTCTAAATAAGAAAAAATAAAAATGAGAAAAGAGGAAGAAGTACATTTCCTTATATCTACAAAAAAGAAAAAAAAGTAGCCAGGTGTGGTGGCACCTGTCTGTAGTCCCAGCTACTCAAGAGGCTGAGGCGGGAGGATTGCTTGAGCCCAGAGTTCAAGGTTATAGTGAGCCATAATTGTGCTACTGCACTCCACTCTGGGTGACAGCAAGACCTTGTCTCCAAAAAGAAAGAAACAAGCAAACAAAACAACACCAGTTCAGCCATGTCCTACTTCATACCCAGTTTTTGATGACAATCCACAACCTGAATAAAGTTTTTCAGTACTCTGTGTGTGTGTGTGTGTGTGTGTGTGTGTGTAAGCATTCACACTATAGGTGTATGCATTATTCAATTAAGGGTGTTCTTTCTTCTAACTTCAAATTGCTTAATAAAGCTGCCCAATGTCCTGAAAAAAAATAGCTCACTGCATCATGGGAAGCTGCATTTTGATATGTCAGTATGATTTTTTAAAGAATGAAATGTATCAGGAAGCCAGGTACAGTGGCTCACGCCTGTAATCCCGGCACTTTGGGAGGCCAAGGCGGGTGGATCACTTGAGGTCAGGAGTTCAAGACCAGCCTGGCCAACATGGTGAAACCCCATCTGTATTCAAAATATAAAAATTAGCTGGGCATGGTGGCGGGCGCCTGTAGTCCCAGCTACTCAGGAGGCTGAGGCATGAGAATCGCTTGAACCTGGGAGGTAGAGGTTGCAGTGAGCACTCTGTCTCAAAAAAAAAAATATATCAGAAGGGCAACTTTATTCTATTTTGGTTTTTAAATTTGTGTGCTGCTCTATAAGAGTTTTTGAATGATGGAGACAGGTATGGTGTGGTAGAGTCTGTTACCAAAGATAGATGAAGAGAGAAGTAAAAAGCAGAGGAAGCCAGCACCCGCATGCACCACTCACGCAGGCAGCGCGTTTTCCTGCAGAACATAAATGCACCTCGGCGTGCGATGTGGCCAGCTTGTTAGAACCCCATTCCTGGCTTCACCCTCAGGGATTCCAGTTCAATAGTTCTGAGTTGGGCCCCCAGAAAGCTATATAAGCTGCCCAGATGGTTCTGATGAAGGTGGTGATCCATCCTGAGAGTGCCTGGACCATGAGTTCCACAATGAGGTGGATGCTGGGGGTTCCTCATACTTCCGGACCTGGTGGGCTTCAGTGGATCCCTTCTGTGGGTGGGCCTGTGCATCAGAAGGAGGCCAGGTGGCAACCTTCGACCCGGGCAATCACAGTAGCATGAGTGTAAGTTCCACAGGTGATGCTGCTGTACAGCCAGCTTTGAAGATCTCTGTGCTGGGGACCGCAGGGCTAGAGGTAAGATTCACAGCAACATGTTTCAGTGGGTATTAACTAGGAAACAAAAATCTATGGCAGAAAAGCAGTACACCACTGGCCTTACTGGTTACCTAGAAGTTCACAGGCCCTTTGTGGTAGAGATATCTACTAAAATTACCTAATAATAATGGCTGGGCGCAGTGGCTCACACCTGTAATTCCAGCATTTTGGGAGGCCAAGGCAGGGGGATGGCTTGAGGCCAGGAGTTCAAGACGAGCCTGGGCAACACAGTGAGACCCATCTCTACAAAATATTTTTTTTTTTTTTGAGATTGAGTTTTGCTGTTGTTGCCAAGGCTGGAGTGCAATGGCACAATCTTGGCTCACTGCAACCTCTGCCTCCCGGGTTCAAGCGATTCTCCTGCCTCAGCCTCCCGAGTAGCTGGGATTACAGGCATGTGCCACCATGCTCGGCTAATTTTTTGTATTTTTAGTAGAGACGGTGTTTCCCCATGTTGGTCAGGCTGGTCTCAAACTCCCGAGCTTAGGTGATCCGCCCGTCTCAGCCTCCCAAAGTGCTGGGATTACAGGTGTGAGCCACTGCGCCCGGCTCTACAAAATAATTTTTAAAAAACCAGTTAACCGAGCATGGTGGTGCATGCCTGTAGTCCCAGCTACTTGGGAGGCTGAAGCAGGAGAATCCCTCTAGCCCAGGAGTTGGAGGCTGCAGTGAGCCGTGATAGTACCACTGTACTCCAGCCTGGGCAACAGGTTGAGACACTGTGTGTCGGGGGGGCAGGGGTGGAAGGGGAAGAAAGAAAAAAAATAATGGCAGCTGGGCACTGTGGCTCATGCTTGTAATCCCAGCACTTTGGGAGGCTGAAGTGGTTGGATTGATTGAGCCCAGGAGTTTGAGACCAGCCTGGCCAACATGGCAAAACCCTGTCTCTACTAAAAATACAAAAAGCTAGCTGGGCATGCTGGCACGTGCCTGTAGTCGTAGCTCCTCGGAAGGCTGAGGTGGGAGGATCACCTGAGCCTGAGAGTGTGAGGCTGCAGTGGGCTGTGATCACACCACTGCCCTCCAGCCTGGGTGACGAGTGAGACCCTGCCTCAAAAAATAAAAAAATAAAAAAGTAAATAATGGCTACCATTTACTGCCTCTCCACCATGTGCTTTATAAACAGGATATTCTTCCTTAATGTGGCTGCAATGTAAGTATTCTCACCTGTTTACAGATGAGGCAACTGAGGCTTATATTGAAGATGGTGGTCCAAGATGCCCACGCTAGTTAAGAGGCTGAACTAGACTCCAAACCTGGGCCTGCTGGACTGGAAGGCTGGTGCTCTTTGCTTTTGCCATAGGGCTCCGGCCCCCTGCCACTGGTGACCACCTCATGGGCTTCTCTTACCAAGCCCTTTCTCAGGCCAGGTGCCCTCACCCTGTGTGGGGTGTGGTCTGACCCACTCACCCCGGGAGGAGATGGACCTGGTATCCTCATGTGGTTTGTCACATTTATCAGTGTGAGCTGGGGCTGGAGGCTGACCCATGGGAGTCTGAGCGCACATACAAAGGCATGGCTTGGGGGCTCCCATAGGTGACCCTAAGGCAGCGGCAGCCAGAGATGGGTCTCAAAGGAGAGGGGCAAAACTAGTTCCTGACATAGTTAACTCTCTCTGATCAGGGACCAAATCAAGCCACTTCCGCTCCATCTATACCTAGCCACACCTCTGCACTGCGTGAATGGTTTGGTTTTCTCCTGTTGGTTCCTTGGTATAAACTTTGATGAACTTCCTGAAAATCCTCAAATTGTGCTTTATTTATTTATTATTTTTTAGACAGAGTCTCGCTCTGTTGCCCAGGCTGGAGTGCAGTGGTGCGATCTTGGCTCACCGCAACTGCCTCCCAGGTTCAAGCGATTCTCATGCCTCAGCCTCCTGAGTAGCTGGGATTACAGGCACACACCACCATGCCTGGATAATTTTTGTATTGTTAGTAGAGATGGGGTTTTGCTATGTTGGCCAGGCTGGTCTTGAACTCCTGACCTCAAGTGATCTGCCCACCTCGGCCTCCCAAAGTGCTATTACAGGCATGAGCCACCATGCCCAGCCAAATTATGCTTTATTGATGGTATGGAAGCCTTATTACATCCACTCCCTCTGAAAGGATGAATGGTCACCACTCTGTGAGTGGAGCTGCTTTCTGGGTGCAAGAATTCATTCAAGGAATGTTTACTAGGCCACTGTGCTGGGTGTGGGGTACAAGAGGAACTGATGTCCTCCTCCAGGAGTTGGCAGTATGCCTGATCAGCCACACAATTAACAAGCAAATGCTATGTCTGGGAGCAAATGACTAATCTGGTCTAGGGAGTGAGGGAGCAGAGTAGGAGGGTCTGGGGAGGGGGAGGCCTGCCCGGGGGTACAGGGGAGGGCTCAGGGCAGGCGCCAGGTGGGAGGGAGGCTGCCTTGGATGTCTACTATGTTGAGCACCTCTGCAATGTTCTTTTTCCTTTTTCTTTTTTTGACAGAGTTTCACTCTTTTTGCCCAGGCTGGAGTGCAATGGCGCGATCTTGGCTCACCGCAACCTCCACCTCCCAGGTTCAAGCAATTCTGCCTCAGCCTCCCGAGTAGCTGGGATTACAGGCGTGTGCCACCATGCCTGGCTAATTTTTTATTTTTTAGTAGAGACGGGGTTTCTCCATGTTGGCCAGGCTGGTCCTGAACTCCCGACCTCAGGTGATCCACCCGCCTCCGCCTCCCAAAGTGCTGGGATTACAGGCGTGAGCCACCGTGCCCGGCCAAACCTCTGCAGTGTTCTAAGTGCATTTAGGAAGTCACTGAAGACCAGATTCGCTCTTTCTTCTTGTGTACATATTTTTTTAAATGAGCATTGTTTTTAGAATTAAAGATAGCTTTATTAAACAATTATAACCCCTCTATTTTGGAATAGTTCAATCATATTATACTGCCTACGAAAAATTGTTTATTAAAATGTACAAGAAGTAGGTGGGGATCACAGACAAAACAAAATTGGCTGTAAGACAATAATTGTTGATGCTGGGTGATGGGACAGGATGGTTCATTGTATTCGTTTCTTTTTTTGAGACAGAGTCTCACTCTGTTGCCCAGGCTGGAGTGTAGTGGCACAATCTCAGTTAACTGCAACCTCCACCTCCCGGTTGGAGGTGGATCACTCCTGACCTCAAGTGATCTGCCTGCCTTGGCCTCTGAAAGTGCTGGGATTACAGGCGTGAGCCACTGTGCCCGGCCCATTGTATTAGTTTCTAAAAAAGCTTGAGATTCTCCATTTTAAAACGTGCAAGGGTTTTAGAAAGAATGTTTCACTTGCAAGCACACCATCTGAAGCAGTCCAGGACGGCGCAGTGGCTCATACCTATAATCCCTGTACTTTGGAAGGCTGAGTCAGGATGATTGCTTCAGCCCAGGAGTTCGAGATCAGCCTAAGCAATATAGTGAGACCTTGTTGCTACAAAAATTCAAAAAATCAGCCAGGTATGGTGGCGCACACCTGTGGTCCCAGACACTTGGGAAGTTGAGGTGTGAGAATTGCTTGAGCCCAGGAGGTCAACGTTGTGGTGAGCCATGATAACACCATTGCACTCCTGCCTGGGAAACAGAGAAGACCCTGTCTCAAAAATAAAGTAAAATAAGGCCGAGCACGGTGGTTCATGCCTGTAATCCCAGCACTTTGGGAGGTCGAGGCAGGCAGATCACAAGGTCAGGAGTTTGAGATCAGCCTGGCCAACATAGCGAAACCCCGTCTCTACTAAAAATACAAAAATTAGCCAGGTGTGGTGGTGGGCACCTATAATCCCAGCTACTCAGGAGGCTGAGGCTTGGACCCGGGAAGCAGAGGTTGCAGTGAGCCAAGATTGCATCACTGTACTCCAGCCTAGGCGACGGAGTAAGACTCTGTCTCAAAAAAAAAGTAAAGCAATCCAAAATAATCCACACCATCTCAGGGAAAAAAAAAAAAAAGTAAAATAAAGCAATCTGAAATAATCCATACCTTTTTTATCTTTTAAGTAAAATATGTTTCTTGACAACAACATGCTGGTTGATAGTTTGATCAACAAATTGGCTTTTATGTGCTCATCAAGTAATAATTTATCTTTCCCTCAATCCAAGTTAGTAAACCTGTTTATTTATGCACATAAATTAGAAGGCAATCATTTAAAAATGTCATGTAGGAAGTATTTTAAATTTGAATCAAAATATTACAGTGATTCATGCTACATGATTCACAAAGGGGAAGTAATTCTGGTGCTACCTGTGGATTCTGGAAATGATAACCTCATGCCTCACACTGAATCTCCTCAAGGTATGTTTATCAGAACTTAAATGACCTTCAGGACTTCACACTACCCAGTTCTACAGGCAGAGCCTCTCCCAAGCAGAGGAAAGGCTGCCTAGGCCCATGGACACAACTTGCCAGACCCAGCAGAGGATTGTCCTGGAGGTGGAGGTGGATACTGAAAACCCAATTCCTATTTCCCTTGCTCTGAGTCCATGTGCCCCTCTATGGGTAGAGAGCACATTGATCACACAGGTGACCTGAATGTCCAGTCGCTAGATGCATTTCCATTGTAAGATGATAGACTGGCATTTTTGTGTGTGTGGCAAGAAATGCATTAACATAAAATTTACCATCTTAACCACCTATTTTAATTTTTTTTATAAGAGATGGGGTTTCACCACGTTGCCCGGGCTGGTCTCGAACTCCTTTGCTCAAGTGATCCGCCTACTTTGGCCTCCCAAAGCCCTGGGATTACAGGCATGAGCCACTACGCTTGGCCTATGTTAACCATTTCTAAGTGTGCAGTTCAGCAGTGTTAACTACATTCATATTGTTGTGCAACCAATCTCCAGGACTTTTCATTATCTCATGCAGAAACTCTGGGCTGGGCATGGTGGGTCATGCCTATAATCTCAGCACTTTGGGAGGCCAAGGCTGGTGGATCACATGAGGTCAGGAGTTTGAGACCAGCCTGGCCAACATGGTGAAACCCCATTTCTAACAATACAAAAATTAGCTGGGCGTTGTGGCACATGCCTGTAGCCCCAGCTACTTGGGAGGCTGAGGCAGGAGAATTGCTTGAACCTGGGAGGTGGAGGTTGCAGTGAGTTGAGATTGCACCACTGCACTCCAGCCTGGGCGACAGAGCAAGACATTGTCTCAAAAAAAAAAAAAAAAAAAAAAGAAAAGAGAAGAAAAGAAACTCTGCACTCATTAAACAACAACTCCCCATTTCCTCTTTCCCCAGCCCCTGGCAACTACCATTCTACTTTCTATGAATTTGACTACTCTGGGAACCTCATATAAGTGGAATCATACAGTATTTGTCTTTTTGTGACTGACGGGTTTCACTCAGCATAATGGTCTGTGTCAGGATTCCCTTCCTTGTTGAGGCTGAATGATACTCCCCTGTATTGCCAGCGTCAGTTATGGGAGTAGCAAGATAATGAAGCACACCCTGCCCAGTGGCTTCCAGAAGTTCCTGGTCTACAAGGTCAAGGAGCTGGAAGTGAAGTGCTGCTAATGTGCAACAAATTATACTGAGCTGAGATTGCTCACAATGTTTCCTCCAGAACCACAAGGTCATTGTGGAGCCAGCAGCCCTGTGGGCCATCAGTCACCACTCCCAAGGCCAGGCTGTGCAGCGAAGAAAATGAACAGACAACTCAGTCTATGTTTTGTTTTTAAATGAAATCATAAAAAGTGCAAAAAAAAAAAAAAAAAAAATAAATAAAAAGCCACTCTAGAGTGAGACCTGGGCTGCAATCTGGGCTCTACCACTTACTATGACTGACCCAAGACAAGTTATTTCATCATTCTAAGCGCCCGTGTCTTTATCTGAAAAACGAGGTTCCCACCTGGCTGAGTTGTGGCAGATTAAAATGAGACGCTGTATGAGGACAAGCATTTGTTCAGCAGCACACCTGGTGCAGAGAAAGAGTCTATTCTCACTACTTACATCTTGGCCTTTCACAGGGTCAGAATCTAACATTCAACACCCAGGCCCTGGGTGCTTGTAAACATGTGTTCAATCTGAATTCTGAAAACCATTACTCTAATTGCTCGGGTGGTGGGTGGCGGGAGCATTTCTTAACGCAAACTTCCTCTTCTCTTAAACCAGATGGGGAAAAACAATAGGCACTTGTTCCACCTGGTGGCAACTTACATAAATGTTTAATGGAAGTTAAAAACTTGAGATCATGTTAAACAGGAATTTTCAAGAGGAAAACTTTTTGATAGCAGACTCAACAGTATGCCCTTCTAGGACCTCATGTGAATTTATTTGTGCATTTCCAAATAGGAGCTTCCAACGGGGCTTCTCCACCATTGGCTGTGTATCCAAATCACCTGGTACAATTTTTTTTTTTAAATAGGTTTTTGAACTTTGCAACAGACTTAGGGCATCCCACAGATGGTATGGGACATTTGTATTAATAACAAACTGATAAAAACAGAAGCAGAGCCCAAATCTTCTATCTAGTGAGGGATGAGAACCAGTGCACTAACTTCCGACTCAGGAAGAGATGGACCAGGAAATGGAGTAAAACGTCACTGTATTACCATTTTACTTGGGAAGAAAAACATAATAGAAGGACTCTAAATGTGAACAGAGGAAATAAAAGATAGAATCTGCTGGTTATGTTCCATCATGGTGTTTCTATATTTCATTAATGGTGACTGCAAATGAAACTCTGCTGTAGCTCTTACCATGGGAAGTATTTTTCTGAAGGAAGATGATTCTCAGAGCTAACTGAATTAAGCAAAACCACTGTAGTTTTCTTGGAATAATGTTTATTTAAAGTTACATTTCAGAGGAAACCATCTTCAGGAGGGCATGACGCCTATATCGGCTACTGCAAAACAACCAGAAATTTTATAAAATATTTCTGATATAAATTACTAAGGCACTATAGATAGGCACCTATATTACATACAATCTTCAAATATTTTTAAAAGTTGAAACTATGTATTAGTTGATATCTAAAATATTAAAGCCCCTGACAAACTGAACGGCTAAGAACTTGACAAAATGAGATGCCTGTCTCAATGATTCTGTTGCCAGCATATTAATTAAAATACAATTTGAGATTCTAAATTACACGATCCAGCCTCAGTCCAGGGACCTTGTGATGATAGTTGTATTAGGCTTCAAAGCACCCTTTCCGCAGGAAAGGGCATTTTTCAAGATGGCAACTGCTGTGTCATCATTTTCCCTTTTCTGGACTGTATCAGAAATCCTTCAGAAAGCCCTACCCTTAAATGCACAGCGGCTTTTCCCAACTGCAGTTTTCTCTTTTTCCATTAGATGGCAGTAACGCACCATCTTTCTTCACACAGGGTCAGCGATGGAGGGTAAGTTGAACAGAAGGCCCACGGCACAGCAGGCCAAGTTTCTCTAAGCCCAAGTTAGTGGGGTACAAAAATTGGAAATGAGAATACAGAAGAGTGATTCTAACCAGGTCATAAGGCCAAACTCGTGCTGGTTATGGAAAAATAGGAGACAACTAATGAACGAGAGATCTGAGAAGGGTTTCGGTGCAATCCTGCTGAGTGTCAAGGGTGTGCAGGGAAGGGAAATGAAATCGACATCACTGCACTCCCTAGACCCTGGAAGGAGGGAGAAACAAGGGGCTATAACCTTTGACTGAAAAAGGGCATCTGATAGAACAGAAACTAACCCCACTTAACCAGCAACTGAAGAATGCCTCACAGTTATTCTTCTGAATTAATATCAAGATGCATCCAATAACAATAGCCAATAACAGACTAGTAACAGAGTTGCATAATCCAATTAACAAATTAGGACAATTTCCCACCACCTGCCTCAAAAACTCCTGGCTGCCCCTATCAACTACCTGCCCACCTCCCCATCCTGTGGCAGAGGCTAGTACACAAATACCAATTCTGCAAAGTACAGAGACTTCCAACAGCAAAGAATAAAGGCTTTCTAAAATGCTTAAGAAAGTGCTTTGAATAACTTAAAATGACACTTCTGCCCCCAACAGAGAGTAGGTATATCAATATTTACCTTTTTGTATACATATTAACATTTCTCCATTATTTTATTCCTAGCTTAAATACACACAAAGCCAGTGGTTTGCAGGCCATCGTGAGAGATACAACTATGGTATCAAAGTAAATAGCAATGTCCTTTACTCTCTCTTCTTATAGGCCTGAAACTAACCAACTGAACTTGTCCAGTCATCGCAAGCAGAGTATTTTTTTAAAGAAGGTGTGATCAAGAACACTGACACAGCTCTATGGATGCTAAATTCAAGGCAAATTCACTAAAAGACATTCTTCTTACCAGAGAATATCCTGGGAGATGGAATAACTCAAAGTAATGAGGACTACAGGAAAATACTTGTCTCAAGACAAAATGACAAAAAGCCAGAGCATTCAGAGCTCAGAGAACAAGTCACAGAGCTTCAGATCAGCCGGCCAGGGAGGTTTAACAAGGAAGCCATTAGGGACACCCTGCTGGGCCTAATTGTTTTTAGAACATATGGAATTTTGTGCCACCACACAGCTGTGAACTCCCTGGCTCTTGTCAGCTTGTGTCACAACCTCAAGAAGAAAATAGTAGCTCACTAACCCCCCTACCTCCGACTTCCCACTAATTTACTATATTTCTTCTTATAACCTCCTGTACAACTGTAAAGCAACTGGACAATATATAAACTCTGCCTCTCCTCTACTTTTAATTCTATAAAGAATATAGTATGACTTGTCACAGAGAAACAGTATAGAAGAAGCACAATACTGGGCATATGACAGAAACTCAATAAATACTTAATGTATCTGGCCTGTTTTCAAGATGTTATTTCATTATACATTCATCACAGTTGCTGGGTGTGGGCCAAAAATCATTTAGTGCAAGAAGAAAAATTGTATAAAGCTTTTAGCATTTATTAAAATTAGAATAACTGCTGTATTCCCTTTGTAGAATAAGGTTAAGTAAAAAGGTTTCATTTCTAGAATGTTAAACTAAAAATAAGTTTAACACAATGAATAACTTGTATAAAGATAATAAATATTTGTTGAATGGATGCTGAAAAAAACCTTTTAAAATCTTACACTAAAGATAGAGTAAATGAACCAATACACACTGAAAACATTCTATCAGTATCTAAAAAAAAACATTCCTTTTGGTTTTTTGTTTGTTTGCTTGTTGAGACAGGATCTCACTCTGTCACTCAGGCTGGAGTGCAGTGGTGCGATCACGGCTTGCTGCAGCCTTGACCTGAGCAGAGGTGATCCACCTACCTCAGCCTCCCGAATAGCTGGAACCACAGGCATCCATCACCAGGCCAGGCTTTTTTTTTTTTTTTTTTTTTTTTGAGATGGAGTTTCACTCTTGTCACCCAGGATGGAGTGCAGTGGCATAATCTTGGCTCACTGCAACCTCCACCTCCTGGGCTCAAGTGATTCTCGTGCCTCAGCCTCCCAAGTAGCTGGAACTACAGGTGCCCGCCACCGTACCCAGCTAATTTTTGTATTTTTACTAGAGACGGGGGTTTCACCATGTTGGCCAGGCTGGTCTCAAACTCCTGACCTCCAATGATCTGCCCGCCTGGGCCTCCCAAAGTGCTGGGATTACAGGCGTGAGCCACTGCGCCTGGCCTAATTTTTGTACTTTTTGTATAGAGTTGGGGTTTCGCCATGTTGGCCAGACTGGTGTCAGCACTCCCGACCTCAGGTGATCTGCCTGCCTCAGCCTCCCAAATTGTTGGGATTACGTGCATGAGCCACTGCACCCAGCCTACATTCTTTATTAATAAAATCACTGTGTTCCAGTGAGGAAAAGTTCCTCTTAAATTTTTAAAATCAAAGATCACACAACCTTTTGGCTGAGATCTTATCTGAATAAAGCAGCAAAAATTTACTAACCTCTAAATCTTATAGTCAAATATAACTAGTAACTAGAAAGGTATACTTTCCTAAAAAATTAACCAAATCAACATTTTGTGTGTATTTATAAGCTACAAAGGTTAACTTTTCATTGATGACAGTAAGTACATTTGCATATGGGGCAGTTTTGAGACCCAAATGACCAACCCCAGAATACAGACACATCTGCTGAATTTTAATTCTGGAGCCACTGACCACAGTACTCTTCTCACAGTATGCCATTCCCATGGTTTTTTTCACAGTAAATAAACTGGTGATATAAACTCATGATAAATCATAAAGATCCTAATACTATGAATCTTAAGTAATGGTATTTAAGAGAAAACCTCTAGGTCTTTTCAAACACTTCTGTATAGTACAAGGTACAGAACGAGAAAATCTTTGTGGGATTTAGAGACCCAGTTCATACAAATCAGATCTCAGGGTTGCATTTTTAAAAAATTTACTACAAACACAAAGCAAATCTAATTTTAAAGACAAAAATTAAAAATTATTCCATAGCAACTAAAATGCCCAATGATGATGAAACAAAAGACATCGAAGTTCTATGTAAGCAATTCAGTAAAAAAAGTTGTGGAGCTTTGCAAATTTCCAGAATTTTAAAATTCAGAAATGAAATCTTTGTTGTACCTTTTATTCTATAATTCAGAATTCTAATAATGATGCCAATGCCTAATGATATTGGTGATTCTTAAACCTGGGGTATCTTCCTTCCTATTTATGCTTATCTCACTGATTTGCTAAAAAATGAGAAAATCCACAGAGATTGGGAGAACACACATTTTCTTGGAAAGGCTGACCAACAAAATAATCCGTAGGCCACACTCTGAAGTTGTGGATTTCCATGAACTCCAGAGCTGAATTAGGACTTCTGAGGGAGAAAGACAACCTTCTTGCCCGTCATTCACATTTGCTCCCGCTCATTCATTTCCCCAATAACGAGTCCAATATAACATCCTCTTCCAGTCTGCACCATCATGAAAAGCCACGTGGATTTTTTGTTGGTTTGTTTAGAGACCAGGTATTCCAGGTAACAAGTAGGCACATTTCTGGAGAACTCTGATGCTCCTGAACTCCTAACTTAACTTTCCTGAGGGTCACACCATAAAAAGAACACCCTACCCCAGAGCTGGAGGCAACAGCTAAATCATGATTTCTTATTGTAGAACTACTTAGCAAGGAAACAAGGGACAGGTCACGAACAAAGTGTCATGGAATCACTTTAAGACCAAAGACTCGGCCAGGTGCGGTGGCTCATGCCTGTAATCCAGGCACTCTGGGAGACTGAGGTGGGTGGATCATTTGAGGTCAGGAGTTTGACACCAGCCTGACCAACATGGTGAAACCCCGTCTCTACTAAAAATACAAAAAAAAAAAAATTAGCCAGGAGTGGTGGCGCGCACCTATAGTCCCAGCTACTTGGGAGGCTGAGGGAGGAAAACTGCTTGAACCCAGGAGTCAGATGTTGCAGTGAGCCAAGATCGCGCCATTGCACTCCAGCCTGGGCAACACAGTGAGACTTCGTCTCAAACAAAACAAAACACAACAAAACAAATCACTCTCTGACTTTTCAAGGAAGACTCCCATTTTCTAGCAGTTGCCAGTCCAGCCTTGTCCTGTGAGATGCTGGTTGTGCGCTGATGATGCCCTTGCAGGTGCCAGAGGCCCAGGGCTTGCAGTGGCTGAATCTTAGTGAAGCTTGCTGTGCACTGGGTAGAGTAAAGTCATGTGTTCTGCCCCTTTGAAAGGCAACTTTTCATTGGAATAATAGTGTACCACTTCAGGGATGCTGTCAAACACAGCGCTTGTCTGATTCAGTGTGTATTTGTTGTCTTTGGTCTGAGCCACTATGATGTGGACACATCCTTGACTAGTCCTGGAATGAAAATCAAGGAGGAGACATGAATGAGTGGGCTCCCTCCCCACTGAAAACAATTGCAGCCAGATTCACACTAGGTTGATAGGTTCTCATCCATCCCGCAATGGTTCTACACACACAGAAATGCATTCCACACTCTAGTGGTGCTCTCAGAAATTTCACAGTCTAAATGCATGTAATCCTTGAGTGGTTTATCCTTATTACATATGAGTCATCAGGTACTGGAACAAAGAAAACAATTAAAAAGAATGCCAAGTCCCTTCTAGCCCTCAAATTGCAAAACCAGTGCTTACGCCCAAGCACGAGGCTACTAAGGTGAGGTAGAAACTCATCCTCGGCTGGGCACGGTGGCTCATGCCTGTAATCCCAGCACTGTGGGAGGCCGAAGTGGGCGGATCACTTGAGGTCAGGAGTTCAAGACCAGCCTGACCAACATGGTAAAACCCCATCTCTACTAAAAAATACAAAAAAATTAGCCGGGCATGGTGGCAGGCACCTGTAATTCCAGCTACTTGGGAGGCTGAGGCAGGAGAATCACTTGAACCCAGGAGGCGAAGGTTGTAGTGAGCCGAGATTATGCCACTGTACTCTAGCCTAGGCAACAGAGTGAGACTCCATCTCAAAAAAAAAAAAAGAAACCCCCAAAAAACTCATCCTCCTCACCACAGCTAAAAGGACGTAAGTAAGGGTTCTTCTCTTTTTTTCCAAAAAGAACACATAAATAATAATAATAAAAACCATTTCCTCCCCTCACATCTGGAAAGACCATTCCTGGTTGTATAAAATGAAAGCTGGCACCGAAAGCTCAAAGATTTAATCCACAAGCACCAATTTCAGGAACACAGTCGAGCTATTCCTGGTATTGTGTATCTGGTGGCCTATCCCATTTTCTAAGCCATATTGCTCAACTCCCCCGCCCAACTCTGTTCTCCTCCAGCCTGATTGTTTCAGCTGCAGGGGCTCAGCTTCCTCAGGAAGGAAATGCTGTTAGGGCTCTTGACAATGATCCTCCAATATAGGGCCACTGAACTCACAGAGTAGTGAGAATTTCCATGATACACACTCCACCAGGCCTACCAGGCAAAAGTGAATTTTCTGTGTATGATCAGACAGAGGGAGCAACAGGCAAGTCAGCATTTCCTTCTTCACCAGAAGAAACTGGTGTCAAAATTCCAGTTGGCATCTTGACAATCAGGGGGATCTTGATTTATTAAAGTCCCCAATACTAGGGAATAAAAGAAGAATGACTGTACTACCCTGTTAGAAATAATTCTTTTCATCAGGAATTATTTCTCTACTGAGAGGGCCTACTCCAGATTAGGTAATGTAAGGTAGAAATTGACTAATGCACAAAGATAATGCAATAAGACCTTCATTATCATAATAGATAATGGAGGCATTTACCCAATACCAATTTTGCATTCTCATCCAAGTGTCTCATGTTCCATTGTCCAAACAAATGCCTCTTATTTTCTGCAATGCACACCCCTGTGACCACCTTCGCAGTATGTTTTTTTGACTAGAAGACTGTCACACAGTGTTCCTTCCCCTTGGAGATGAGGAAAGCCATGGGGCTTACTTACTTTAGGGCAATGGAGTACCTGCTGTTCCCTGACTCACTATTTCGAACCAGGTAACCAGCTTCTTTGCAGGGCTGTAGTCGACTCTCAGCCTCAGCACGGCTGATGGCACCATGATACCAGCTGAAAAATGGGGGTGGAAGAGGGGAAGGCACCGTGAGTGTCAAAATACAAATCCAGACTGGGCATCGTTCCATAAAGCGTGTTTGAAATGAACTTCTGGCAGAGACGCAACAGCCTGAACTAGATCCTGCTTCACATTCAGAACAGACAAAATGCAGATCTGGGTGATCCCGGATCACAAAGCCTATCAATCATACAAGAGTGAGTTAACGGCGCTAGTGTCATTTGAACAGTTTTCACTCTCTACAGAAGAATAAGACTTACAATGAGCTTGTTGAGATGCAGTGCACTTTCCATTTTGCACAATGCACTGGGCTTTAAACATGGGTTTTCATTAAAAGCCCCATCCAGGCAAGTATTCATTAACAAAAATAATCATGTGAAATGGGCCAATGTGCTCCCTGATACAAAGCTGTCAGTAAGCTCCCAGCTGTTGTCTGTTACAAGGATCTGAGGAGGAGACTCACGGCTGCTTCTCCAGGGGCAGGCCCGGGTCCACTTTCCCTCCCTCACTGTGGTCCGAGAGGGCTGGCTTCAGGATCTTCTGGGTCCAGCTCTTCTGCCGGTGGTGCTGCCTCACTGTCTCCTCCCTGACGGAAGGTCGCTCAGCTCCTTCAAACTGGACTGGAAGGAAGACTCCATTTAACATCACAGGCCACTGGGGTGATCCATGTAAACTTCAAAGGGAAAAAACCTCCTTGCCTGCCTTGGCTCAGGAAAGCAGCATTTTCCCCCTTTAATATTAACTATAATATACTGCAAAATACCCTGGCTAGCTGAGCTCCTGCTGTCTTTGACATCTGATCACACTGCTAGCATCCCACAGACACTTTTTCTGTAAAATATTCATCAGTAAAAAACAGTTTTAGATTATGAGAGGAAACCACTTTAATATATTTCAACATGGACTTTTAAAAAACTTGTGGTTTTGTGGCCAGGCATGGTGGCTCATGCCTGTAATCCCAGCACTTTGGGAGGCCAAGGCAGGCAGATCACAAGGTCAAGAGATCAGGACCATCCTGGCTAACCTGGTGAAACCCCGTCTCTACTAAAAATACAAAAAGTAGCTGGGCGTGGTGGCTCGTGCCTGTAGTCCCAGCTACCTGGGAGGCTGAGGCAGGAGAATCACTTGAACCTGGGAGGCAGAGGTTGCAGTGAGCCAAGATTGCATCACTGCACTCCAGCCTGGCAACAGGGTGAGACTCCATCTCAAAAAAAAAAAAAAAGCCAAACTACTTGTAGTTCTGCTATTTTTAGGATAAAAGATTAAACATAGCTACAGATAATGAATCCTTGCAAGAATGTGTATCATCCTATAAAACCAAACCAACAGTTTTTAATATGAAATAATAAAACAAAAAGAAAAGACAACTCAGAAACAGAAAGACTACCAAATAATACATCTGAGATGCTATGACACCTAGGCTGGAGAGAAGGAGATGAAACGGCAGCACCTGGCACAGGACTGAGAGATGAGCAGTTACCTGAGATGACAACTCAAATCAAACGAAACTGGCTCCAGGCTGGGCATGGTAGCTCTTGCCTGTAATCCCAGCACTTTGGGAGGCTGAGGTGAGAGGATCACTTGAGCTCAGGAGTTCAAGACCTACCTGGGCAGCACAGTGAGACCCCATCTCTAAAAAATTAAAGAATAATCCAGGAGTGGTGGTGCACGCCTGTAGTCCCAGCTCTTTGGGGGGCTGAGGTGTGAGGCCTGCCTGAGCTCAGGAGGCTGAGTATGCAGTGAGCCATGATTCACACCAACGCACTCCAGCCTGGGTGACAGAGAGAGACCCTATCTCAAAAAACAAAAAAAAAAGAAAAAACTGACTCAAATGCTTGCTATCAAATATATTACCTTCTCCCTTCACCCTTTACATTGGTTATACCTTTTTTTTTTTTTTTTTTTTTTTTGAGACGGAGTCTCCCTTTGTCACCCAGGCTGGAGATCAGTGGGGGAGATCTCGGCTCACTGCAACCTCCACCTCCTGGGTTCAAGCAATTCTCCTGTCTCAGCCTCTCGAGCTGTAGCTGGGACTACAGGTGCATGTCACAACACCCAGGTATTTTTTGTATTTTTAGTAGAGACAGCGTTTCACCATGTTGGCCAGGATGGTCTCCAGCTCTTGACCTCATGATCTGCCCGCCTTGGCCTCCCAAAGTGCTAGGATTACAGGCATGAGCCACCACACCCGGCGTGGTTATACTTTTCTTTTATTATTATTATTATTTTTGAGCCAGAGTCTTGCTCTGTCGCCCAGGCTGGAGTGCAGTGGCATGATCTCGGCTCACTGCAGCCTCCACCTCCCAGGTTCAAGCTATTCTTCTGCCTCAGCCTCTTGAGTAGCTGGGACTACAGGTGTACGCCACCACGTCCAGCTAATTTTTGTATTTTTAGTAGAGACAGGGTTTCACCACGTTGGCCAGGCCGGTCTTGAACTCCTGACCTCAAGTGATCCGCCTGCCTCGGCTCCCAAAGTGCAGGGATTACAGGTGTGATGCCCAGCTTGGTTATACTTTTATTTATTTATGTATTTAGTTACTTATTATTTTTTGAGACAGAGTCTTGCTCTGTCGCCCAGGCTGAAGTGCAGTGGCACGATCTCGACTCACTGCAACCTCCACCTCTTGGGTTCAAGCAATTCTCCTGTCTCAGGCTGCCCAGTAGCTGGGATTACACGCACCCACCACCAGACCCAGCTCATTTTTATATTTTTAGTAGAGATGGAGTTTCACCATGTTGACCAGGCTGGTCTTGAACTCCTGGGGTCAAGTGATCCGCCTGCCTTGCCCTCCCAAAGTGACTTGGATTACAGGCACAAGCCACCATGCCCAGCCAGGTGTGTTCTTTCAACGGTCATTTCAGGCATTTCCAAAACAGTTGCACATTGAGAAGAGAAAGGAATATAAAGGTACCCACAAGGAAAAAAACAAATGTGGGGCCGATGCGGTGGCCAGAAGACTGAAGTCACACTGGGGCGGGCCTGGCCTGGCGCCCTCACCTGACAGAGCCCGCACGATCTGCTCCTTCTTCCACTCCCATGGCTGCTCGTACTCTGCCGCGGGCCGCTCGTCGTTCTCGGGCAGCCGGCTGTCTGGGGGCCGCGCCTTCCCCTCTGCCCTGGGCCCCCCTTCTGCAGGCTCGTAGGGAGTGTCATACAGCTGTGGCGGCTTCCCCAGGAGGTCCTTGGAACTCCGTCTTTTGGCCAAGGTCTCTGACTTCAGGCCACCGTCTGCGGGTTCACAGGGACTGTCAAGCAGCTGGAGAGCCTTCACCAGGGGATCTTTGGAACCCCGTCGTCTAATTTCTGAAAAACACACACCATACACAATGTCTTGAAAGCAAAGATGCCATAAAAGCCTGGTCATTAACCCAATTGCCTCAGCACCTCTGTCTGTCTGGCTGAAGGTAGCAGATAACTCAAGATTGCTCCCTGATAGGTTGATTACTTCTCAGCTGTGTTACAAAAGCAAGATGAAGGTGCCTACAACTTCTTCCCTCCAGTTGCCTGAGTCAGATAATGGGATCCACATTTAAGGTGGGAGATTACATCTGAAGACAAGCACACCTCCGGGGTGCCACTTGCAGTTTGTAAACAGTGGCCTCAGGGTAACCTGCTTCATTTCCAGGTTCTGGTGTCTGCTCTGAGTATAGCTCACCTTCAAAGTTTTTACATCTTGGCAGGAAGCACAGATAAAAGAATTGTTATAAATCGACTGCAAGTCAAAGATGCATTTAATACATCTAACTTACTCAGTATTATGGTTTAGCCTAGCCCACCTTAAACGAACATATTAGCCCACAGCTGGACACGATCATCTGACACAAAGCCCATTTTGTAATAAAGTTTTGAACATCTCATGTAATCTAATGAATGCTGAAAGTAAAAACCAGAATGGTTGTATGTGACTCGAAGTACAATTTCTACTGAATGCATATCACTTTTGCACCACTGTAAAGGTTGAAAATTGTAGTCAAACCACAGTAAGTCAGGGACTGTCTGGATATTCAAAGCATTGCTGCATATACACTGAGGGAAAGCATTTATGTGCATTAGTCAGAGTTCTTGACTCCTATGCAGTTTCAATAAACTGGGGGAAGCCAGACACATTCACAAATAATATGTATTGGGCTAATAACTCCAGGATAAATCAAAGTAAAAGAAGTGTTATAGGGAAAACCAGTAGTAACAACTCAGCAGCTAACATTTATCGATGGCTTACCATGTGTGAAGCACTATTCTAAGTGTCTAGTAACTTTCACAATCACTCTAAGATTATGGGATATCATTATTTCCCCATTATTACAGAAGAGAAAACTGAAGCACAGAGTTTAAGGAAATTGTCTAAACCAGTAAGTGCCAAAGCCTGGATTCAGAAGCAGGAAGTTGGGCTCTAGAAGCTATACTCTTAGCCACTACACTTGGATTGACTCCAAGTGGAAGAGAAATGGAAGATGAGTTGACTTTGATAGAGAAGGTCATTTCCAGTGGAGGAAGCTGCATGAGTGAAGATACGGAGGTGGGAACGATAGAGGGCTTGTTCCATAATGGGGAGCTGAGAGATGAGTCTAAAGGCCAGAAGGCCACAAAGGAGAGAGGCAATGGGTAATGGGAGAAGCAGCTGGAAGCATAGGTAAGCCAGGTGCCAAGGTGTAGACGTTTTAAAAGTAAGGACACAAAGTTTAGATGGTTGTGTATGTAAAACAAAACCATTATAAGGTTTTTTGTTTTTTTTTTAGTAGGGAATAACAATTATATTTGTGTTTCACTGGAAGGTAACTCTAACCATGGTGTACAGGATAGAGTAAATCAGAAAGGTATAGTCTGAAATGGGGCATAAAAATAGATGGAAAAAACCATATGCAAACCAACAAACCACTAGCTAGCTAACCAGCCAACCAAACAGCCACAGTGAGAAGGAACTAGCAGTACAGGGTGGTGAGCAGCCTGGGGTCAAGGAGCCTTGCCAGGTAGAGTTAGAGATGGCTGGAGTCTGGACAACCAGAGCTGGTGATATAGAGTCTATATTATAGACCAACAGAAACGTCATTTTTGTGGCTCTTCTAAACGCCCATCAGGAAGCCTTTAAACCATTCTCCACCTGGTCATAGTCAAGGAGGAACTTTCTATATGCAGATATCTCATCTCTTAACACCTCATAAGCTCCCGACTGTCTACTTAAGAAGTGAAGAACACTCAGAACGGCATGGGAGGCTTACATGAGTAGGTCACTGTCTTTCTCCCCAATTTCTCAACACTACCCTGCCCCATCTCCCCATAATCCAACTCTTTGCTCTGACCAAGTGGAACTTCTGCAGTTCCCTGCATACTACACTGTCTTGAGCCCACCGGTGTCCTGGCCATCTTGCAATCCTTTACAATCTAACTCAGCATCTTCTCCTCTCCGGAGAAGGCTTTCCTGCCCACCTTCTTCTCTGATGCCCCACAGAGTTAATCAGGTGCTACGGCTGGACCAACCCACTCTCACCCTGCTCTTCTCCCACTGCATCCATTTATATGTTGATGTGTCTGTATTTTCAATTTGGTGGAGTCTGCCAGGGCAGAGACCACCATTATCTTGTTTAATACTGTAGGACATATCATTGTGCTAAATAATAATTGGATGGATGGATGGGAGGAGAGAGGGAGGGGAGGGAACTCGAGAATGTCTCCAGGCAGGTGATAGTGTGGATCTGGAGGAATATGTCAAGGGGTTAACAAACGGATCGTTGTGAATACTGTGAGAATGAAAGCAATCACAAGAGAAAAGGACGGCAGATTGAAAACGAGAGAGGATCAAAGGCAGAATCTGGGACTCCTTCAGTTAAGGGTGGCTGGAAGGAGGTGCCAGCAAAGAAGGCTGAGGGGTCAGGTGAGGAGGAGGAGGCTCAGGAGACTGCAGGGCCGCAGACACAAAGGGTGGAAAGACTTTCTATCTGTAACTTCAAAACAGGTGTGGGGATGGTCCGTGGAGAAATGCCACTGACTCATTAAGATCTCTATAACAAAAAGAGGGCAACAAATGAGGGAAACGTTATTAAAATCAGGACACCAAATTCAAAAGTGCAAAACTTAGGTATAGGCTGAGGTTATAGTTCTCTGCTGACTAGGGGCTGTCAGCAGCTGTCTCAAATTCTGTGCAGGGACAGCTCATTGAAATCACCCGCGGGCTTTAACACACACTGCTTTAACTACCAGAGGTTCGGATTGGATTAGTCTGGGGTGCAGTGTGGGAGTCAGTGTAAAAATCCCCCAGGTGATTCTAAAGAGCACCTAACCTGAGAACCACTTCCACACCTCCTGGGTGCCCACAGTCCCCATCTTGGTTCCTCGTGCTCCGGAGCCTATCTGTCATTGCTAGCCCCATCCTGAGGAGAAAGGTACTGCCTGTGTCTATCACTTCCACATCAGAATGTAAGAATCGAAAGAACTGTCCCTGGCCCCCACCCCCAGGCCAGGCCAGGTATCTGGGGTTGTCTGAGGTCAGAGCTGCATCCCCTGAGTCCCTGGACTCTCAATCCTACAGCTTTTCTTCTTCATTGCTTACTCCAAATAGAGCTATGGAAAACAAGAAACAAAAACATACTCTGTTCTTAGTTCAATTAAGACAAGGCTGTAATTTTTTTAAAAGGAACTTTTCTAAATAAGAAAAGGGAAGCAGAAAACACAAAGGAGTTCAAAGGATGAATATAGAATACAATTTTTAGGTTTCTAATCATAGTTTACACTCAGTTGAGACCATCTGGCATAGGCTGGGGAAACCCTTTCCCAAGGTCCTCGCTGCAATTCTGCCCCAGCTAAACTAAAAGGAAGAAGAGGTGATTCCAACCTTAAGACAGAAGGAGCCCTGCTCACAAGGACATTTCAATACATTTGGATTAAAATGTACAGGGTGGATGGGCAGTGTTCCCAGCGGGCCTTCCAGCCCAGCTCCCCTAAAATAAAATAAAATGATGTATAGTGATTAGAATCTTGAGTTCTTATTACACATGCGTTTTGAGTTTTTACTTTTGCAATGAGGTCCTTCTATTTAGACAGTCTCCCCACACTTAGAGTTCTGGGAGATACACAAAGCATGGAGTTGAGAATGCTTTCTTGCAGGGTCCTGGGATTAGGCAAAATCTGTAAACTGCTATCATCTTTTGAAACAATGTTTAATTAGGGGAAGAAAGGGCTTGAGCACAGGCCTCCCCTCCCCACACCACCCCCCCTTCAAGGGGAGTAACCTTCCAGTCCATTCCAACACCTGGCTGCCCCCAAACCTGAGGCGCCATAGAAACAGAAACAATCGTGGGGCTGCAAGCCGACCCTTCCTGCAGGGAGAATAGCCCCTGACGTGCAGAGCTGGCTCCAAGAGGAAACGAGCCTGAGAAGGAGGAAATGGCAAGAGGAAGCTACACCCTGGCTGCCGATAGAGGCCATTTACCACAGCAGACAACAGAATGCAGGGGACAGGCAGCAGATAAACACTCATTTGCAGCCCGGGGCTGAAGCTCAGGGCTGACCTGCACCTACTAAAAACACGCAGCTGGTTCGTGTGAAACATTATAGGGGCCCAAAACTTTCCCTTCTCAGTCCCCAACTCGCTGCAGGTAATTATGTCATTCACATGAAAACACAAAAACAAGAAAGTCTTAGCAGAAGACTAAGATTTTCTTTTACTAAATTAATTGTAGTTAGCAATAAGTATTGCCCTATATGGTCCAGAATGCTCTTTGGAAATAGAATTGTCTCTGGAGTGTCTAACTCATGGCTGTATTGACTAGGTATACACCTGCTAGGTGTATTATGCCCAGAATCTCACTGATGCCTCACTAAGGCAGTGACAGATGTGTTACCCTATTTTCACAGGTGAATACACAGAAGCCACAGTCCATGCAGCAGTTATGGTGAGGCCAATTATTACCAACTCCAGAGACCATGCTTTATGCTCAAATGATTTCACGTAAAATGTTAATTCCAATTTCCAAATAATGTGCCTTTTCCCCTAATCCATTTTAACCCATTTCATGTTTCCAAAACATTAAACTTGGAGCCTCTTAAGACTCTATTTTCCTCTTGGAATCAGAAACAGGGCTGTTCGGCAATTTTTTACTCCTATCTTTGATCAGTGCTCAAGCTTTTAAAATTAATATTTTCTTATTGAATAAATCTAAACATCTGAACAAAAGCAGGTACAATTCAGAAACCCTGAAATTTAGCGAGGAGAATAAAGACAAATCAAAACCAGTTTTCATTTGCACTTTTTTCCATAATAGGTTTCTTCTGTTTAAATCATAGGCAACGATGGACATAATAGTTTTTCTTTTTTTTAGAGATGGGGTCTCACTATGTTGGCATGGTTGGCCTTGAACTCTTGGCCTCAACTGATCCTCCCACCTTGGCCTCCCAGAGTGCTAGGATTACAGGCATGAGCCACTGGGCCCGGCCAGATGGAGATAATAGTTTTTTTTTTTTAATGGAGACTCGAACAGTGAGGTTCTCTTAGATTTGACTATTTAAACAAACCAACGAAATCATTTGGAAGTAAAAATAAAATTTTAAAAATAATCTTTGACTGGAGCTCAAAAGCTAAAACCACAGCTTGCTGAATGACATGGTATTTTCAGTTGTGTAATTTGGACAAATTATTTAATCTTTCCGAACCTAGGTTTCCTCAACTGTATAAAGAAACCCGCTGGCACAGTGGCTCACTTTGTGGCTGGCAATCCCAGCACTTTGGGAGGCCGAGGCAAGAGGATCACTTGAGGCCAGGAGTTCGAGACCAGTCTGACCAACACGGTGAAACCCCGTCTCTACTAAAAATATAAAAATTAGCCAGGTGTGGTGGCAGGTGCCTGTAATCCCAGCTACTTGGGAGGCTGAGGCAGGAGAATCACTTGAACCCGGGAGGTAGAGATTGCAGTGAGCTGAGATTGCACCACTGCACTCCAGCCTGGGCGACACAGCGAGACTCCGTCTCAAAAAAAAAAAACAAAACACAAACAAACAAACAAACAAAACACTTTACAGGGTTGTTGCAAGATTTAGTGAGGTAATTTGGCCAGGCTGGTACCTAGTAAGCTCTCAATTTACAGCTGTATGACATCAACTGCAGAAAGAATCCTCATGCTAACTAGCCAATGGGAACTTTTAAAGACCTGTCCGATGCTAACGTTTCAAAGCGGTGGCTGAAACTCCTAATGCTAGATTATGTAGAATATTTCTGCCAAATATTTAGCTAAATATTTTAGCTAGAATATTTAGTTAAATGTTCCTGTGAATTTAGCAGAAAAACAACAGAGGTTTATATTAATATTGCCTTGTATTCAGTCATATCTTTTTATGAACAATCCTTTGGATAAATCTCAGTGATAATTTACTCATAAATTCATAAATTCTTAACTTTTAAAAGTTAAGAGCAAAGTTTTGGGGGGACCCAGGGTTCCTGGGTCCCATAGTGATTTGGCCACAGGAAAGCCATGGGCTTCTCTCAGTTTCCTCTGCCCCTGAGGTAGATGCTGGCTCCTATTCTCAACTTCATGGCACTTATCACGCTTTTCAATGACTTATCTTCTTTGCTGGTGTTAGGTCAGCTTCCCCCTTAGGCTGTGAGGTCCAAGGGCAGAAATCATGTGGGTCTTGTTTCCTGTATGCCCAGAGCTCAGGACAGGGCCTAGTACATAATAAAAAAACCCCCAAGAAATATTTGTTGGGTATTCTAAAACAACATATGGGCAGTATTCTACACGCCCAAGATATTGTTAAAACCAGGCCTGTAATTCCCATTTCACCGGTAGAAAAAAGGCAATGCAGAGAATGGCAACACAGATTTAACCACTCCACAGTTCATTGTGTTCATTAAAATCCTTTCCATCTTCAGAAATGCTGAAACAAGTAAAAAAAACTCTCTATCATTTCTCAAGACAGACGGGAAATTTCCGAACTTGGACTTGACAATCAGGTACACAAGCAGCAAACTGAATAAAAAAGTAAAAGGTTTAAAAAACAAAAAACAAAAGCCCAGCAACAAATCTTTTATTTCTAGCTTCCGATAAACTCACTTCCTGTTATTTTGTCCAGCTTGTAACCTACGGGTAGAATAAGAGGTAGAGTCTCTACACTGATTGAGAAGGTGCTTTGTGATATATATTCTAAATGAAGAAACTTTAAAATCCACGAATACAACTTTTTTAAAGTTAAGAGCAAAGTATACTTAGATCACTAGTTTAGAAAGTTAGTAATTTGGATTTTTAATAAATTTGAATTTATTTGCCAACTGAATATATTAATTTTGTGTTCCTAAATGAATTTATTTTCAGAAATTGTTTAAAACAGAGCATGGAACTTAATACACACTCAAATATTAAATGCTAGCAATTATTATTACATTTATTCCATGTTGGACGATTTTGACTTCTAAAGACAACATTCTTGGTTGAGTGGAAAGGTGCCTCACTTCGGGTGAAGTTTACAGTGGTTTTGCATACGGCATTTCAAGTGTGTCCTGAACGCCATGTGGTGTCAGGGGCAGACCACTCAATGTGGAGTGGGAGATCCGGGTGCTAATTCCTGCTCTGTCTCTTAAAACGTCTCCTTAACACAGGCAAGACCAAATCCCTTTGATCTTGCTTTTTGTCACCCTGTCACAAGGGGAACAGCATTGTAGTCCCCTAGCTTACAGAGCTCTTGTGGGAATTACATGAAAAAAACAAACAAAAAAACCCCCCAAAATTATATTCATTTTTATAAAATCACAGCACATTCCCTCTTATCAGTGCAGCTATCCAAATAAACAGATGTACCGTATAAACTGCCTACTTTAGTTAAAGAGAAAGATAAGAATAAAAACCCAAGGACAAAGAAAGGTGAATCACAATTAAGCATAAAACTTATTTTTTTTTTTTAAGAAAATCCTTTTCCTCAATTTTATGTAAAAGTAAATCCTTTTCCCTATTCCTTTCAAGGCTCTGATGTTTTTTAAAATTCTGACAGTTCATTTTCACTTCCTTTCATTCACAGATTTCATTAGGGGTCACAGTCCAGTGACCTTCAGGGTCACAGCCTGGCCAGGGTACACCCTCCCCACACGGAGGGCCTTATCTCTGTAAGCAGAGAAGCAGGAAGCGGAGCCAGGCTTTCCTGTTCCAGCTCGTTTTCATTCTGAAGACTGTCTTGGCCCTTCCAATGTGCTGCTGCTACTCTCTGCTCAACTCTTCTGAGACTATACTTACAGAACCTGAGCTTGACAGCTCTTCAATCTGTTCTAAACAGAAGAGACAAAGTCTTTCATGTGGGACCAGTTACTCTTCCCAGGCATGAAACCCACAAGAGTCAAATAAGGCTCCCTTGAGTCAGCATTCAGCAATTACATTTCTTATTATGGATGGAAGACTGTTTAAGGAAAACTAGGTGAATACATAAAGTTCACAAATAAATCTATATTATTTTTATTTAAGTATCATTTACATCAACTTAAGAGAATTATGACTAAAAGGGAAAAGTTTGACACTAAGAATGACAGAGTGACTGCTTAGCTCACAAACTGGAATTGTTCTGACTTTAAAAGTTACAAGATTACTCTTTGGTTTTAGGTGGTTTGCCTTGAATGGCCTGGTTTACGGCAATGATTTTTTTTTCTTTTTCTTTTTCTTTTTTTTTTTTGAGACAGAGCTTCCCTCTTGTTGGCCAGGCTGGAGTGCAATGGCACGATTTTGGCTCACTGCAACCTCTGCCTCCCAAGTTCAAGAGATTCTCCTGCCTCAGCCTCCTGAGCAGCTGGAATTACAGGCATGCACCACCATGCCCGGCTAATTTTTTATATTTTTAGTAGAGACAGGGGTTTCTCCATGTTGGTCAGGCTGATCTCGAACTCCTGACCTCAGGTGATCTGCCCACCTCGGCCTCTCAAAGTGCTGGGACTACAGGTGTGAGCCACCGCACCCGACCAGCAGTAATTTATAATTACTGCTTGGTAATTAAATTTTTGGCTCCAATACTGTAGAACTTGTTGAGAAAGTCTTCTACTACAAAATACAGAATCACATCATGTTTGCAGTTTTTGTTTTTTGTTTTTTTTTTTTTTGAGACAGAGTTCCACTCTTGTTGCCCAGGCTGGAGTGCAATGGCGCAATCTTGGCTCACTGCAACCTCCGCCTCCCAGGTTCAAGCAATTCTCCTACCTCAGCCTCCCGAGTAGCTGGGATTACAGGCATGCGCCACCATGACTGGCTAATTTTGTATTTTTTTTTTAGTAGAGACAGGGTTTCTCCATGTTGGTCAGGCTGGTCTTGAACTCCTGACCTCAGGTGATCCGCCCACCTCGACCTCCCAAAGTGCTGGGATTATAGGCATGAGCCACCGCACATGGCCTTTTTTTTTTTCTTTTTGAGACAGGGTCTTGCTTTGTTGCCCAGGCTGGAGTGCAGTGGCGCAATCATGGCTTGTTGCAACCTTCTCCTCCCTAGTTCAAGTGATTCTCGTGCCTCAGCTTCCCAAATAGCTGGGATTACAGGTGTGCACCACCACACCCGGCTAATTTTTGTATTTTTAGTAGAGATGGGGTTTCACTATGTTGGCCAGGCTGGTCTCAAACTCCTGGCCTCATGTGATCTGCCCGCCTCTCTCCCAAAGTGCTGGAATTATAGGCACGAGCCACTGCGCCTGGCCATGCTTGCATTTTTTAATAGATTAAAATCCCTTAAGTATGTATTTGCTTCTTGGTAAGATGTATGACTCCCATTATGAATGTTAAAGCTTCTGAAAGTGGCCCCAAAATGTATATAATCATGTTAAATCTGAACATCATATTCTGAGCAGATCTGCACTCATAAATGTCATCTTGCATAGAACTAGAAAAACTTTGAAGACTCCTGTAAATTCTAAAACTCTGAAGGATACTAAATCATACAGGAAGTTACCTAGATAGTCCGACATTAGTTTGGGGTCTAATTTCTGTTTCTTCAAGTCAGCAGGATCTGGTTAAATTGCTTTATCCCTCTTCCCCAATAGACACCAGTTACTATATTACAACACTCACTGAGTGTGAGATTTCAATCTCTATTCTGTAGAGCCTGCTTACAAACCTGTTATCATTTGCTGTGCATCATATGGTTCCATGTAACCGTCGTTCTCTCCAACTCTCTCTGCATCCCTTTGACCCTTTGTCCGTTTGGCATCATAAGGGTCAGCATAGTCTTCTAAAATGATGACCTGTAAAACAAGAGAGGACAGTTGCTAAGGGCCACCATATACCAAAATGGCAATGGTATCAAAATGGCTACTGACATCTCCTGCATATCCAAGGAGGTCAAAATCTCTATAACCAGTTCCAGATAGCTTTTGCACTTGATCATGTGTCCCAGTTAGACAAACACCTGTTTTTTTTGGTTGTATAGTTGATTTGCAACAATTCATCTAAACTCTTTCACTAATCCCCAAGGCTCTTTGTACCTCCCTTTATTTCTCCAAGTAATAAAACATTTTCTGGGTTAGAGGGTGGCAGGGGTGGATATGGGGAGTGAAGGGCACCTGTGGCTTTACAGCATAAAGGGTATGTGGCTTTACCACATACCCTTTATGAATTGAGTTTTTTAAACTCCAATCAGCTGAGCAGTACAGTCATAATGAGTCAGTCAGTCATCCACCAGCACTGGCTAGGCACTGTGAGGGAGTCAAAATAAACTCAAGACATGCTTCCTGTCCTCAAGGAGTGGATCACAGCTCCAAAGACACAGGCTTCATAGATGAGAAGTAGGTCAGTACTAAACAGTATTGTAGGTGTTCTACGTTCAATAATTCACAGGCAAACTGACTGTCACAGGCTACAGACCAGATAGGGTTTTGATCCCTATCTGGGATCCCCTATTTTGTGTCAGAAAGCATCTGTCTTTCCAAAAACAGAAGGCATGTGTGACAACATGGGTGACACCACCAGAGGTTAGGGGACCCTTCTCAGGAAGGAAGCTCCAGGCCTTGCTCCACAACCTCCGTTACATTCTCCAAAGAGTTTAGAAGTAACACTGGAGTTGGTGAGAATTCAGATACATGAGGAGAAGCGAAGAGGAGGAAACAGCCTGGAAATAGCCTCAGAAACCTCAGACATCCAGAAGTGACAATCATAAAAATAACCAGACAACCACTGCAAGGAACTGTGACTGCGACTACCATTCACTTAATCCATTTTTCTTGACTACCCACCATGTGTACCGCATTTGCAAGATACAGTGAGCCCTTGGCTTCAAGGTGCTTGTGATCTAGTCACACATTCAGGTGGACCACTGAATAACATATGAGCTGGGTCCCCGTCCATCTTTACACAGCTCTCCACTCAGTGCCTGGCTCAGGGTGGGCATGCTGTATTTACAGCATGAAAAAATGAATGGAAGAATGAACAGAAGTGCCCAATGCAGACATACACAGCATGTGTTATGGGTTCTTGACTTCAATCAGGGAGGTAGCATGTTTGAAGCCTGGGCAAGAGAAAATTAAAGCTCCCATGTTAGGAAGTGATTGCCTGGACCGGAGTCTGAAATCTCGATTTGAGCTCTTCTCTCTCCCCCTTTCACATCGGAGAGAAGATAAAAACAACCAGATCAGACCAACTCATCTCAGCAAGAATGGAGGGAGTCCCTTCCTATGTTCACACTCCTTTTCTTAACTTCTCCACATTGGACAGCATCCAGAAAACCTCCAGTGTGTCCGTCGCAGGAAACACCCTCTCTTCTCATCTGTAATTTCCTTGAGAGCATTTCCTTGTCATATTCTGTATCCTCCACAGCCCTTAATGCCCTGTGCTCCTTTTCTCATATGGCTGCTGCACAACAAATGCCCATGGAATGAATGAAAAGGCAGCAGTCTTGGAGATTTGCTGAAGCTCCGAGGAGCCCTTTACTCAGTGGAACTGCAGAAAATGATGGAACTTCCAAATCAATGGAGACTGTTGGTCAACCCATTTCCTGAAGCTTTGAAATGCATCCTACACACTTGAGAGGTTACCATTCCTTATGCTCAAGAAGCATAAAAGTCATACACAAGCCTAGCTTTGCAATTCCCCTGAATATCAAAATTAAAATGAACCACATCTATAAAGGGATCAAATGTAACCAAACAGGAATATCTCATTCAACGACTCTTCTAAACTGCTAACAAAATTCAATGGCTAGTACATTTCTGCAAAGCTCCCCACCTCTAGAATAAGAATTTTTCAAGAATTAAAAAACAGTCTAAGAATTTTAAATGCTCACTTAGGAGTTCCCAAATGGTGGAGGGAGAAAGGACCTTAGGAAACCTATCCTCACTGCCTCTTAGGTCTAAATAAGCCTAGGGCTTAGCAGGTGCCCAGGGCTCCCCTCTGACTGAGAGGTGGTCCAAGGGAGGATGTATTCTTACCGTGTCTTGCTGCTTAATAATCTTGCCCTTGTCCAGCTCGGGCCCCAGGGAGGAAGGGGAAGAGGACGCGGAGGAAGAGGAGCTGGAGTTGGAGCTACTGCTGCTGGGGTAGTTGCTCTTCCCGTTCTTCTCCTGAGTGTCCACCTTGATGAGCCTGTTGATGTAGGTGCTGCATCCCGAGCTCTTGGTCGCACCCCGGTGTGGCTCCTCCTCCGTGGCCCGGGAGTTTTTGCGGCCCTTGCCCGCGGCGGCCTGAATCAGACCCTGCAGGCTGTCGCGGGACAGCCGGCTGTCCTTGGGGCCGACGCCAGCCCTGCCGCTCCCCAGCTCGGCCGCTGAGTTCTTGCGGCCCTTGCCAGGACCCGGCCCAGCGCCACCTGCCTCCGAGTTCTTGCGCAGTTTGCCGCCGCCGCCCCCGGGCTTGGCCCGCTCCGACACGGTCTTCAGGTTCAGGGGGAACTCCTTGAACCACTTGGCCGCCATGAGGGGGCCCCGGCCGGCTCGGCCCAGGAGCGTCGCGGCCGTGGAGCAGGCGAGCGATGAGGCCCAGCCCAGACACGCGGAGGCGCCAGGGGTCGGGGGCCACTGCATTCCCCGTGACTGGGGCGCTGGAGGCCGCGGCGAGGCCCCGCGACGGCTGCTCCGCGCGCCCCCGGCCGGCCGTCGCCCACGCCCGGCAGGGTGGGGTTCTCACGAATCGGGGCGCCGAGCGGGCGGGCGCTAGCCTCTGCTCCGGACACGGCAGGCGACAGGCACGACGCGCGGGGGCCCCGCCCGGGCTCGTCTTCAACGCCTGCCCGGCCCGAGGACACCGTGGCTCTCGGAGGCGGCAGGCGCCGGGGGCTTCCCCCTGCTCTTTCCTCCCGCGGTGGGAGAGGCCAGGCCCACGGAAGCCCCCTGCGGCCCAGCCCACGCTCCCAGGGACCAGAGAGGACCGAGCGGAGGCGGCGGGAGTGTCCCCGGCGCCGCGACGGACGGCGGGCGGCCCATCAACTCCGCGCGCCCCTCCCCTCCGCGGCTGGCGCCTCCCAGCCCCGCCACCTCCTGCCCAGAGCTGGGGGCGGCGGGATGAGCGCCATGGCAGAGGCGGGTCCGGGGCTGCGAGCTCGGGAGAAAGGGGCGGCGGCCGCACGTGCGGATCGGCCGCGCCCCACTGAGCAGAGAGCCCCCTTCTGCTGCAGACAGCCCGCGTCTGCACGGAGCGACTCTCGGCCGGGCACTGCCTTCACACGCGCCCAGAAGTGTCACGTGCGCCGCTCACCCCCGGGAAGGAAGCCCCTCGGCCCGCACAGCGCCAGGCGCCCCTCGCCCACCCCCACTCCGCTCTACTCCACTCTTTCTGCAAACGTTATTTTTGGCGGTAGAGAAGAGATTGCGGGCCGAGGTCTGGGCGCACGGACAACGGTCGACAGCTCCTGCGCTAGTTCCGTTACTCTTCGGTGGCACACGGTCCTGGGCTCCGCGAGGCTCTTCCCGACGTGGCCGCCGGGGATTGGCTGCCGGCAAGCCCCGCCCCGTGCCCCCGGGCTCTGAGGGGGCGGAGCGCGGAGGGAGAAGGCGCGAAGGCTGGGCGTCGCGATCGCAGGTGCTCGCGTGTGGCCCGCGAGACGAGGTATGGCTTGTCGGCCCCAGGTCCCGGGCTGCCAGGCGAGGGTTGGGAGGGAGGGGCGTCGGCAGGTAGCCATGGGAAACGCCCTCGTCCCGATGGAAGGGGGAAAGGGGTCGCTGTTCTCGCGGGGCCGTCGCTCGCTCCCGCCGGGTGGGAGCGGCCCTCCTAGTCCGGATTTGTGCAGGCGGGGAGTGCCGTGTGCAGAACTGTGGCCACTTTATGGGAAAAGACGCCTCTGTCATTCCTCCCTCCCTTCGAAGCCCTTTAAAAACTTTCCGAGGCCGGGCGCGGTGGCTCACGACTGTAATCCCAGCACTTTGGGAGGCCGAGGCGGGCAGATCACCTGAGGTCAAGAGTTCGAGACCAGCCTGGCCAACATGGTGAAACCTGGTCTCTACTAAAAATACAAAAATTAGCCGGGCGTGGTGGTGCGCGCCTATGGTTGCAGCTACTCAGGAGGCCGAGGCAGGAGAATCGCTTGAACCCGGGAGGGGAAGGTTGCAGTGAGCTGAGATCAAGTCATTGCACTCCAGCCTGGGCGACAGAGCGAGACTCCGTCTCAAAAAGACAAAAAAAAAAAAAAGAAAAACACCTTTCTGGTTTAAAAAAAGAAATTTAAACTTAGTTTACTGAACGGAAATCTTTTAGTTTAGCAAACTAAATGTGCTGCAGGGGCTGACCAACACTGAGTCCTCGTATACAATGGAAACAGAATGATCGCGACTGTGGACAGCCTCATTTGTGTGGGTGGTGGTTTGTGAGGTGGGAAAGCTAAAATGAAGAAATGCGTGCTCATACTGACGTTCTTGAAAATGCGTATTGACATTTTTTTTAAAGCTTTATTGAGAGATAATTCACATACCATAAAATTCACCTGTTTTAAGTGTGCACCTCAAGTGTTTTCAGTATATTTGGTGTGTTTACAGTACAACCATCGCAACAATCTAATTTTAGAACATCTCCATCACCCCCAAAAGAAATCTCCCATCAATTAGCAGTCACTCCTCATTTCCCTCTCCGCCTCCCGAGACCTAGACAGCCACTAATCTACTTTCTGTCTATACAGATTTGTCTAGTCAGGACTTTTCAGAGAAGTGGAATCATGCAATATGTGGCCTTCTTTCCCTTAGCATCATTTTTCAGATTTATCCAGGTTGTATAGCATGTATTACTACTTCATTCGTTTTATATTGCCAAATAATATTCTGTTGTATTGCTATACTGCACTTTATTCATTCATCAGCTGATGGATATTTGGATTGTTTTCACTTTTTGGCTATTATAAGCAACACTACTATGAATATTTGTGGAAAAGTCTTTGTGTGGACACATATTTGAATTTCTCTTGAATAGTTACCCAGGAGTGGACTTGCTGGGTCATATGGTAATTCCCTGTCTAACTTTTTGAGAGCCTGCCAAACTTTTCCAAAGTGGCTGCACCATTTTACATTCCTACCAGCAATATGAGGGCTCCTGTTTCTTCATGTCCTCAATACTTGTTAGAGATAGAGGATGTTATCTGTATCTCTTGCTTTTAGCCACCCTGATTGATATGAAGTGTTATCATTGTGGTTTTGATTTGCATTCTCCTAATGGCCAAAGATGCAGAGCATCTTTTCATGTGCTTATTGGCCATTTGTATATCTCCAGAGAAATGTCTAGCAGATCCTTTGCTCACTTTTTAATCGGTTTATTTGTTGTCTTTGTTGGTGAGTTGTAAGAGCTCCTTATGTATTCTTTAGGTCTTTTTAAAAACACAAATAAAGCCTGGCTAACATGGTGAAACCCCATCTCTACTAAAAACACAAAAATTAGCCATCGTGGTAGCGCGTGCCGGTAGTCCCAGCTATCTGGGAGGCTGAGGTGGGAGAATCGCTTGAATCTGGGAGGCAGAGGTTACAGTGAGCCGAGATCGTACCATTGCACTCCAGCCTGGGCAACAGAGTGAGACCCTGTCTCAAAAACAAAAAACAACAACAAAAAAACTACACAAATAGGTTACTTCTCCAGACCGAACAATAGACTGGAAGGAAACTCAGGACTTTGGAATCATATGGTCATATGGTTTGGATTCACAACAAAAACAGGCTTCTCCCATTTGTGAGCATAGATGCTAAGTGATCTTGGCCAAATACTAGGTTATCATCTCTGCATCTCCGAGACTTCATCTGTAAGGTGGGTTAACAATGTCTCCCTCTTAGAGTTTGAGTGAGGATTAAATGAGAATGTGTGTTAGCTGCTTAGCATAGTACCTGGCAGGCCTTAAAGGCATCTTGGACAGATTTATGCTGGGCCTTGGCTTGGGAGGTCTCAGTGCCTGTTCTGTTTCAGAAGCCCATAGGCTTTTCCAGAGACTACCAGGAACTGGGGCTAACATCCTGTATCTCTGATTTTGCCCATAAATCTCTCTCTCCATTTTTATCCATCCATACCTGTCTTTTAATTATCTGAACTACTTTTAGTTCTATTTAGAATTGGTTGCAGCTAAAATGGTTGTTCCCTCCGACAGCTGGGAATAATGTAGAGAAAAGAGTTACTGTTTTATTTTAAAATTTAATGTTTTAATTTATGTTTTCTCTAAAGTACAGGAAAAAAAAATCCCTTTAAAATGACTTTGACAGCCTTGTTATCTGTAGAAAGAGAACCAATGCTCTGGAATCACAGGACTGAGTTACCTCAGTATCTTTTACAATTTTATAAAATCACCTGATATCCTTGAGCTTTGGTTTTCTCATCTGTAAAATGGGAAGATAATACTCACGGAATTGTAGGAAAGTGCCCATAAAAACCGTAAAAATAAACACAATAGCTACCATTTATTGAGTTCTTGACACATGGCAAATACTTTAAGTGCAGTATCTCACTTCACTGCCATGATCTATGACATGGGTGTTTTGATTCTGATTTGACAGATGAAATTTGCCCAAGGTCTCTGGGCTGGACTCACAGATGCATCTAACTCCAAAAGTTCTGTTCTTTCCATAGGCCAGCCACTGTGCGGAGCGGTGTGTGGTTTTAAAGTTGCCCATGCTATCTGTATTAGTTTTCGATTTGCTTTCATAACAAAATACTACAACCTTAGTGGGTTAAACAAGACAAATATTATCCCATAGCTCTGTAAGTCACAAGTCTGACATATGTCTCAGTGGGCTAAAATCAAGGTTTCAACAAGGCTGTGTTCCTTCTGGAGGCTTAGTTGGAGAATCCATTTCCCTGCCTTTTCCAGCTTCCAGAGGCTGCCAGCATTCCTTGGCTTGCTGCCCCTTCCTCCATCTTCAAAGCCAACAACAGTAGTAGAGTCCTTCTCATATCACATCACTTTAACTTTGTTTCTGTTGTCACATCTCTCTCTCTCTTTTTTTTTTTTTTTTTTTTTTGAGATGTTGTCTCACTCTGTCACCCAGGCTGGAGTGCAGTGGCCCAATCTCAGCTCACTGCAACCTCTGACTCCCGAGTTCAAGCAATTCTCCTGCCTCAGCCTCCTGCGTAGCTGGGATTACAGGTGCCTGTCACCACACCCAGCTAATTTTTGTATTTTTGGTAGAGACAGGGTTTTGCCATGTTGGCCAGGCTGGTCTCGAACTCCTGACCTCAGGTGATCCACCTGCCTTGGCCTCCCAAAGTGTTGGGGTTACAGGTGTGAGCCACTGTGCCAGGCCTGTTTTGTCAGTTGATGGGCAACCTTAACTCCATCTGCAACCTTGCCATGAAATCTAATATATTCATAGGTTCTAGGGATTAGGATGTGGACCACTTTTGGTTGGGGGGGCATTATTCTGCTTACCACAGTACCTATTCAGTGGTTATATGATGGTGAACTATCCTGGCATTCCTCTAACTGTGGCTGGTTGGCTTTGCAGGAGATCCTGTTGGAAAGCAACTGCAGCATGTAAGTCCCTTCTTTTTGCTGATGAGCAAGCCTCGCTCCATCCACCAGCCTTCTCTTTCTCCCATTCCTGTCTCACCATGCCCCGGTCTTAAGAGTCACCCCTGGCATCTCTTGCCAGTCGATCCTAACCCTGAGTATACTTTAACTGTTAGTGATTTAAAAGGTCCAGTGGAGGGCTTCCTGGCTTGGAACCAGATTCTGGGAGGAGGAAGGGAAGCCCTTGGTCAGGAAGGGGAATGGAGGTTTATGCAAGGCCCCTCTGCTTATGCCTGGCACATGTTTCCTTTTGTCGGAGTCTGAGCTTGGGAGGTTCGATGCTGACACCTGTGATTGACAGGTCCTGGAACAGTAGTCACCCCCAACTCTCTGCTAAACTGTTTGGGAAGAATGGAGTGTTGGAGGAGCAGAAGTTTCCAGGTAAGTTAGGCTGGGGGATTCGCTGGTGCTGGGACTCTCATCCTGCAACTTGGATTCCAGTTAATGGTTCCCAGTCTGCCCAGTTTCTGTTCAATGTGAAACTTGGTATCTGCCTAGATTCTGCTCTTCCTCCAGTCAGCCACCATGTTTCCTGTCTCATAGTGCCTGTGGCGCCTGCCACTGCTGCAATGCAGACCCTTACTCCCTGGTGCACCTGCTGCTCCTAACCCCGTGCTTCTGTTTCATTTGTGCCTTCTTCCAACTTTCCCTCTACCATCTCCAAAGTGATCTTTCTGAAACCTAGGTCTATTGACACCCTGCAACCCGTTACAGCCCTCACCCATATCACCCAGCCAGTGGAATAAACTGTGACTGCTGTGGTACAGCCTTTCATTATTTCATAGTTTGGCCTCATCTGCCTTTCTAGCCTCCTCTCTCACCACTCACTGCATGCAGTGTGCAATCCATCTGGCACCTAGTCCTGGCTATGAGCAATTTCCCAAATATGCTGAGCTTTTTCGTATCTCCGTGTCCTGGCATGGGCTGTTCCCTCTGCCTGGATTCCCTTCGGCCTCCCTCCTGCATTCCCCTGGGCCCCTGCATGCTCCCCACTCTCAGCTTAGTGTTAACTCCGGAAGCACAACCCCATGGGTCCCGAAACACTTCATAATACCTCTCTCGTTGAAAGTGCTGGATTCTTGGTGTGCCCATGGCTCTAGGTTCCTGCAGAGTGATCCCCTGCTGGGAAGGCAGGGATATGCACGGCCAGCACTTACCATGGACCACTCCTTAATATTGATAAGTATTGCTGAATGATTGGGGACAGTATAGCCATTCAGTGTTCACGGGGGTGGGGGTATGTTTGTAGGGGTGTATGTGCATGGGAATATTTTAACATTGAAGAAAAAGTGAAGCCAGGTACAGTGGCTCACGCCTGTCATCCCAGGACTTTGGGAGACTGAGGTAGGAGGATTGCTTGAGCCCAGGAATTTGAGACCAGCCTGGGCAACATAGAGAGACCCTGTCTCTACCCTGTGTTCTGACTCCTCTGAATCCTCTAACCGTATGTATGCCTGCCATTTAATGCTGTTTTTCTTCTTAGGATTCAAGAAAAGAGAGACAGAGGTGTATGTTGGCAATCTTCCACTGGATATTTCTAAGGTATTTATTCTTCACGATAGGCTGCTTATCTTCCTTGGCCTTCCCATATGACTTAGTAACCTGCTAGTAACTTAATTTCCCCTGTTTTTAAAGATGTTTGAGAGCTATGATAGTGCAGACAGTCACTCGTTGGTGACTAGGGTAACCAATGCATCACAGTTTGCCTTGGACTTTCTCAGTTTTAGCACTGAAATTCTAATCTGGCATCCTGGGCAGTTAGTCCCACTCTTTATCCCTGTATACCTGGATGGTTGGTCAGCCTTCTTGTTATTTTGGGTTGAGGTAGCTTCTTTTTAGGAAGCTTAGCCCTTGTTAGGGCTCAGCTGCTGATCCTTTGGTAATGGGGAGCAGTTGGTTTCAGCCAAAAAAAATGACACCTATTTGATTGTGAAATGAGCTGGTTCGGTCAGTGCTGTGTTAGTGGGACTTAGAGAGTAGAATGTAAGCAATCGTATTTTTGACCCCAGGCACCTTACTGTCGATTTGGAGAGGCCAGACCAACAAACCTGAAATAATTATAAAACAATATAAGTGCTTAAATTTTGTAGTAAGTGTATTTGAAATACAGATGAAAGGAGAATGAAAGTGTGGTCTATTGAATTGAAGCACCACCTGACTTTTTTTTTTTTTGGCATCTACTACATGCAAAATATTGTGCCTGCAGTTTGGCATGTTTAAAGATAAACAACCTAGTCCTTGCCCTCAAGGCGCTCAATCCTGGAAGAAGGATAAGAGAAACTAACCTTTGTGGAACCCCTGCAGCATGCCAGACATTTTTCAAAATTTTCTTAGTCTCCATTTTCCCTTGCTAACCAGTTCCACTCAATCATCTCTGCCCAGTTGTACCTTATTCCTTTACACTATTTACTATATTTTAACTGTCAGGCATGCTCTAGGAAATAAGCTAAATGCTTTATTCATGTGGTTTTATTAAATTGTGATTGTAACTCTGGGTGGTGGTAATGCCCCCATCTTGGAGATGAGGCAGCCAAGGCTCTGAGAGGTCATGTCCCTCAGCTAAGTACACAGACCTAGTGAGTGGTCAGCCAGGAGTGGAATCCAGGCTCAGTTGCTCCCAAGTCCCATGTTCTTTGCTTTGTGCCAAATCATGTAACCGATAAGATATGGAAATAACTCACCAAATAAAAGATGGACCATTATGTTTTGTCTGACAGAGAGAAGAAAATGGTATTGGAGCATAGTAAGTCATTGTGATCCAATAAATGAAATAATATTCAATCAAAGGGGCAGGTTGGGGGATTCCTGGCACCTGATAGACGAGCCTACTGGGGCTGGTTCTCCTCCCCCATTTTGGCAGGCTGGTCCAACCTGTTACTTGACAGTGAAGTGGGCAGAGGAGCCCTACATGTGGTTCCTGCAATGGTCTGGGGAGGTAAGATACTGAGCAGTTCTGCCACCTCTCTCTTCCCCCCTCCCCAGTAGACCCCATTCCAGAGCCTAGCACCTGGGGCTTGCTTGGCCATACTGTCCCACACCATGGTAAGGGAACGTTTCATCCTTGTCCCCTTCACAGAAAGCAGCAGCCCTCCCCATAGTGCCTTCTTTCAACTCAAACTCGGACCAGCCTCATAGGAAAGATTTGAGCTGTGCTTTAGAGAAGGAGTAGGGTTTTAAAAAGAAATTTCTAGACCAGGCATGGTAGTTTACAGCTATAATCCCAGTACTTTGAGAGGCTGAGGCAGAAGGATCACTTAAGCCCAAGGAGTTGAAGACCAGCCTAGGCAACATAGTGAGACCACATCTCTTAAAAAAAAAAAGAAAAGAGAAAAAGAAATTTTGAATGGTAACATTAATGCCCTGTCAAGAACTGTGAAATGGGCTGGGTGCGGTGTCTCACGCCTGTAATCCCAGCACTTTGGGAGGCCGAGGCGGGCAAATCACAAGGTCAGGAGATCGAGACCATCCTGGCTAACACGGTGAAACCCCATCTCTACTAAAAATACAAAAAATTAACCGGGTGTGGTGGTGGGCACCTGTAGTCCCAGCTACTCGGGAGGCTGAGGCAGGAGAATGGCGTGAACCTGGGAGGTGGAGCTTGCAGTGAGCCAAGATGGTGCCACTGCACTCCAGCCTGGGCTACAGAGCGAGACTCCGTCTCAAAAAAACAAAAACAAAAACAAAAAAACTGAAACGTCTGAGATTTTACCCTGATTACAAACTAACAAATTGGCCTGCAGCAGTTTCCAGGTTTCTGGTAGAAGACACAAGAATCTTGGGTCAGAGTTGAACGATCGTCTACTACAGTAGCCAGTATTTTTAAAAAACTTTTCAGGCCAGGCGCGGTGGCTCACGCCTGTAATCCCAGCGCTTTTGGAGGCTGAGACTGGTGGATCACAAGGTCAGGAGATCGAGATCATCCTGGCTAACACGGTGAAACCCTGTCTCTACTAAAAATACAAAAAATTAGCAGGGTGGTGCCTGTAGTCCCAGCTACTTGGGAGGCTGAGGCAGGAGAATGGGGTGAACCCGGGAGGCGGGGCTTGCAGTGAGGCGAGATTGCACCACTGCACTCCAGCCTGGGAGACAGAGCGAGACCCTGTTTCAAAAAAAAAAAAAATTTAAAATATATATAATATTTACATATCTTAAAATTTACCATTAACTTTTTTGTTTGTTTGTTTGTTTGAGACAGGATCTCATGTTGTCACCCAGGCTGGAATGCAGTGATGCGATCTCAGCTCATTGCAGCCTCTGCCCTCAAGGCTCAAGCAATCCTCCCACCTCAGCCTCCTACGTAGCTGGGACCACAGGTGTGCACCACCACGCCTGGCTATTTTTTTGTGTTTTTAGTAGAGATGGGGTCTCACCATGTTGCCCAGTCTGGAGAATTTATTATTTAAAAATGTACAATTCAGGCCGGGCATGGTGGCTCATGCCTGTAATCCCAGCACTTTGGGAGGCCAAGGTGGGCGGATCACTTGATATCAGGAGTTTGAGACCAGCCTGGTCAACATGGTGAAACTAATAATACTAATAATACAAGTATTACTAATAATACAAATTATTACTAATAATACTAAATAATACTAAAAATTACTAATAATACAAATAATACTAATAATACAAAAATTAGCCGGGTGCAGTGGCTCACACCTGTAATCCCAGCACTTTGGGAGGCTGAGGTGGGCAGATCACAAGGTCAGGAGTTCGAGACCAGCCTGGCCAATGTGGTGAAACCCCATCTCTACTAAAATATAAAAAATTAGCTGGGCATGGTGGCACGTGCCTGTAGTCCCAGCTACTCGAGAGGCTGAGGCAGGGGAATCACTTCAACCCGGGAGTTGGAGGTTGCAATGAGCCGAGATTGCGTCATTGGACTGCAGCCTGGCAACAGAGCAAGACTCCTTCTCAAACAACAGCAATGACAACAAAAAACAAAAAACAAAAATTAGCCAGGTGTGGTGGCACACACCTGTAATCCCAGCTACTCAGGAGGCTGAGGCACAAGAATCGCTTGAACCCAGGAGACAGGATGCAAGTGAGACAAGATCGTGCCACTGCACTCCAGCCTGGGTGACAGAGTGAAACTGTGTCTCAAAAAAAAAAAAAGTACAATTCAATTATTAATATATTCACAAGATTGTGCAGCTATCAATCCTAATTCCTGAATATTTTCATCACCCCCAAAATAAACCTCATACTCATTAGCAGTCCTTTGCCTTCCCCCTTCCTCCCAGCCCCTGGTAACCACGAATCTACTTTCTGTCTCTTAAGGATTTCCTATTCTGGACATTTTATGTCAATAGAATCATACAATGTGGAATTTTGTGTTTTCTTTCACTAAGCATGTTTTCAGGGTTCATTTGTGTTAGAGTGTGTCTTAGTACTTTGTTCCTTTTTTGTTGCTGTTGTTGTTGTTTGTTTTTGTTTTTAAGACGGAGTTTCACTCTTGTTGCCCAGGCTGGAGTGCAATGGCTCTAGATCTCAGCTCACTGCAACCTCCGTCTCCCAGGTTCAAGAAATTCTCCTGCTTCAGTCTCCCGAGTAGCTGGGATTACAGGCATGCGCCACCTCTCCTGGCTAAATTTGTATTTTTAGTAGAGACAGGGTTTCTCCATGATGGTCAGGCTGGTCTCGAACCCCTGACCTCAGATGTTCCGCCCGCCTCAGCCTCCCAAAGTGCTGAGATTACAGGCGTGAGGTACTGTGCCCGGTGACTTTTTCCTATTTTAAGGTGCATATCTTCTAGCTGTGTCTACTGAGAGACATTGGAGCTCTGATTACCCAGTAGCAGTAACACTCCCGGCCCATAGATTGTGTTCTTTCCCACTAAAGAGAACCAGGCCTTCTTAGAGAAATGGCTGATTGCACATCTGGAGCTGTTATGCCAGAAAGCCATCAAAGACTATTGAAGTTTGAATGAAAAGACAGAGGTTTTATTCAGAGGTGATTTATTTAGAGGTGGTGTTCTTAATTCTTGGAGTTTGTGCTGAAGTGTTTGCATGTGAAGCAATGTGGTGTTTGAGATTTGTTTCAGAATAGCCTAGTGGCCGGGAGAGATGTTATGGATGAAATGGGAATGGCCATGAATTGAGAATTGCTGAGGCTGCTGAGTGATAGGCGTATAAGGATTTGTAATACTATTTTATCTATTTTTATTCCGATTTGAAAGTTTCCAAATAAAAAGATACAAGGGCAAGCAAAGAGGGCATCCCATGCGCCAAAGACGGACCAATTTGAGCATCAAGTACTACATTTGATTAAAATTCACCAATGATTTTAAAAAGCATTAATTTGTAGTGGTATCTAAAGAAAGAAATAACACTGGACACAACTGAAAATGGAAAGGTAATGGTTCGTTAACATAAAACTTGATAATTAAAGAGAAGGAAGAAGTATTTATCTTGCTTTTCCAACACCAATGTAATAGCATTTTCAGAGCAAACAACCCTAGTGAATGAGAGAAGGTTCTTTACAGAAGAACTCTAGCTCATAAATGCAGAAGAAATGATAGAATTAGAAAATGACCATTGTGCAAATCCCAGTGAGATACCTATTTCAGACAGTGGTTATCTGAGCTTGCTTAATTCATTAGGTAAAGTATTGTTGGGCAGTTTTACAATGGATGGATTAGGATGTTACCATTTGAACTTGCTGACTAATTTTAGCCTCACTAAAAATGAGATAACCAGATATGAGCCCCCTAAAAAGTGATGCAAGATAAAGGCAACCACAGCATTTTAAAGTATTCTGTCCCAAAAACACCTATACTAGTCAAGCTCTATAGCAGATTTGTAGTCAAAAGGAAATATAGGGAATAGAAGACCAAAATAATGCTGCCATAAAGCAGCAGCACTCTTGTCTGTGGAACAGCTGACCTGATTTCTAGAACAAGTCAGTCACGGAAAAATTAAAGTAGATCTGATAGAGGTTTAAGGAGATTTGGAAGAGACTTAGGGGCTGGCTTTGGTGGCTCACGCCTGTAATCCCAGCAGTTTGGGAGGCCAAGGCGGGTGGATCACCTGAGGTCAGGAGTTTGAGACCACCCTGGCCAGTGTGGTGAAACCTCGTCTCTACTAGAAATACAAAAATTAGCCAGACATGGTGGTGGGTGCCTGTAATTCCAGCTACTCAGGAGGCTGAGACAGGTTATTTGAACCGGGGAGGCGGAGGTTGCAGCGAGCCGAGGTCACACCACTGCATTCCAGCCTGGGTGACAGAGCAAGACTCTGTCTGAAAAATAAAATAGAAGAGACTTAGAAATGATAACGAAATACAATGGTAGCCTTTGTCTTGATCCCGTTTTGGACAAAACAACCACAAAAAGACATTTCTGAGACAATTGGTTAGGTTTACCTGTTGATAGTAAGACATTATTGTTTTTCTTAGTTTGATAATGATGTGTCTAGTGAGAAAATGCCTCTTTGAGGAGTAGGCTAAAGTATTTAAGGGTGAGATGACAGAATGCCCAGGATTCTCTAAGACACTGGTGAACAAGGGGTGGAGAGACAGGGGAAACACACGGAATGGGGGTGCTGGTTAAAGCATGGTGATGGGCTTGTGGGAGTTCATTGTACTCTCTACTTCTGTGTATGTTTGGAATTATTTTATAACAAAAAGTTACCTACATCCAGAACCTGGCACCTGTTGTCACGCCACTGCTCGCACCCCGGCCAACCCACTGCTGTCCCACCTGTATTACTGCCAGGGATCTTAGTTCATTTGTTTGTTTGTTTGTTTTTTGAGACAGGGTCTTGCTCTGTCACCCAGGCTGGATTGCAGTGGTGCAGTTATGGCTCACTGCAGCCTTGACCTCCCGGGCCCAAGCAAGCCCCCTATCTTGGCCTCCCATGTAGCTGGGACCACAGGAACACATCACCATACCCAGCTTATTTATTTATTTATTTATTTTTATTTTGTTTTGAGATGGAGCCTTACTCTGTTGTCCAGGCTAGAGTGCAGTAGCGTGATCTTGGCACACTGCAGCCTCCGCCTCTTGGGTTCAAGCGATTCTCCTGCCTCAGCCTCCTGTGTAGCTGAGGTTACAGGCATGCACTACCACACCTGGCTAATTTTTGTATTTTTAGTAGAGACGGGGCTTCACCATATTGGCCATGCTGGTCTCGAACAGCTGACCTCAAATGATCCACCCACCTCGGCTTCCCAGAGTGCTGGGATTATAGGAGTGAGCCACCACGTTCAGCCTCTGGCTAATTTTTATGACGGGATTTAGCCATGTTGCTCAGGCTGGTCTCAAACTCCTGGGCTCGGCCTCCCAAAGTGCTGGGATTACAGGTATGAGCCACCGCGCCCAGCCAGCTCCTCTTCTTGCTTCTTCCCAGCTCCCCTGCAGTCTAATCTTAACATAGCAGCCAGAGTGACCCCATAAAGTGGCAAGCAGGTCTTGGCCCCCCTCCACTCAGAAGCCTCCAGTGGCTTCCCTTCTTATTTAGGAAGAGCAGAGTCCCTTGCGGCCCTGCGTGAACCGCTCCCTGTGCCTGCCTCACTCCTGCCTTCTTCCTTGTTTGCTCTACAGCAGGCTCTCTGGCCTCCTTGCTCAGCCCAGAACCTGCCATAGGGCCTTGCACCTGCAGTTTCCTCTGCTCACTGCTCTGCTTCAGAGGTGGCCTTCTCAGACGCCCTCCCCGGCTCTTCTCCCTCAGTTGCAGCCCCCATTCTTCCTGTCCTTCCTGCTCTGTGTCTCCTTAATACTTTCCACCATCGAACTCACCACACCTGCTGCTTACTCCTCTTTTTTATTTTTTGAGATGGAATTTCGCTCTCATCACCCTGGCTGGAGTGCAATGGCGTGATCTTGGCTCACTGCCACCTCTGCCTCCTGGGTTCAAGCGATTCTCCTGCCTCAGCCTCCTGAGTAGCTGGGATTACAGGCACCCATCACCACACCCAGTTAATTTTTGTATTTTTTTAGTAGAGGCGGGGTTTCACCATGTTGGCCAGGCTGATCTCAAACTCCTGACCTCAGGTGATCTGCCTGCCTTGGCCTCCAGAAGTGCTGGGATTACAGGCGTGAGCCACCGTGCCTGGCCACCTGCTACTTACTCCTCTTAGTGATGATCTCTTCCCCGTAAAAGATGAGCCCAGCAGGGCTCTGCTTTCTGCACCTAACACATTTCTAGCACAGAGTGGGCACCTAATAAGTATCTATTGAATGAAAGAGTGAGAGGAAGTGAAGATAGCATAGATGACTTTTTCAAGGATTTTAGTCAAAAAGAAGAGTAGGAAGATGGAGTGGTAGCAGGAGGGGTGTATGGGGTCTGAGGCATTATGTGTAATAAGTATTAACATGGCGAATTTGTATGCTCATCCAGTGGAGAGGGAAACTGGTGCTGGAAAGAGAGGAGCTGATTTAGCGGCAGAGGCTTCGAGAAGGTGGGAAGGAAGGGATTGGGGCAGGGACAGGTCTTCCACATAGAGGGATGAGTACAGATACGGGGGTGGTGGGAGAATGGAAGTTCCCCTTTGGTTGCTTCTCTTTTCTCAGTGAAGTAAAAATCAGGGTTCTCTACTGAATAGAAAGGATGTGCAAAGTGTGTGCGGTAGTTTTTTCTGGGAGAGTGGGGGGCTGATGATGAGGAATAGGTAGTAGGAATGCCATGAAGTACTGGACACCAGGTAGTGATTGCAGTGATAGACCCTGGCACCTAAGCTGGTTAACGAGCACAGCAGGGGCCAGGAACATTGCACGGTAGCTCACGCCTGTCATCCCAGCCCTTTGGGAGGCCCAGGTGGGTGGATTGCTTGAGTTTAGGAGTTTCAGATTAGCCTGGGCAACATGACAAAACCCCATCTCTACAAAAAATACAGAAGTGAGCCAGGCATAGTGGCGCATGCTGTAATCCCAGCTATTTGGGAGGCTGAGGTGGGAGGTTGGCTTGAGCCTGGGAGGCAGTGGCTGTAGTGAGCCAAGATCATGCCACTGCACTCCAGCCTGAGCAACAGAGCCAGACCCTGACTCAGAAAAAAAAAAAAAAAAAAAAAAAAAAAGGCACAGCAAGGACATTGTAGGTTCGGGTGGGGCAGAACGGTTAGGAGAAAAGGGTCAGAGTCAGGCGTTTGCAGGAGGGTGGAAAGCGGTGGAGTCTGAAGGGTCACAGTACTGGGGAGTGTAGTTGGAGAACCAGAGGTGTGAGCGGGAAAGATAGGAGGGGGTCAGAGAGCGCGGGGTTCAAAGCTGTCATTTGGGGGTGCGCATTGGGAATGACCATGTCTGGGCTGTGCCCTGGAAAGCAGGGAGCTGAGGTGCTGGGCAGGTGGTTGTTGATCCCTCACCTTCTGTCTGCATATTTGTCTGTGGCTTGCTTTGATCATGTCCGTGTTGGCATGTGCAGCTCTAAGCAGTAATTTTGGCTGTTACAATATTCTTTTGTATGAACCTACCACAGTGTGTTTACCTGCAAATAGACATTCCAGTTCTTAGGTTGTACCATATGAAATAGCTGGTATTGGACCTTTTTTTTTTTTTTGAGACGGATCTCGTTCTTGTTGCCCAGGCTGGAATGCAATGGTGCGATCTCGGCTCACTGCAACCTCCACCCCCTGGGGTTTAAGGGATTCTCCTGCCTCAGCCTCCCAAGTAGCTGGGATTACAGGCATCCGCCACCACACCTGGCTAATTTTGTATTTTTAGTAGAGACGGGGTTTCACCATGTTGGTCAGGCTAGTCTCAAACTCCTGATCTCAGGTGATCTGCCCACCTTGGCCTCCCAAAGTGCTGGGATTACAGGTGTGAGCCACCGCGCCCGGCTTTGACCATTTTTTTAATCTGCAAAATCATCAGTTTCACATGGCTCACACTAATATTTTCCTAGTTTTTGCTTCCTCAAGCAGAGCTTCAGTGAACCAGCTTGTACGCATATCGGTGTGTGAGGTGCGAGTGCCTCTGGGACCTGTACCTAGGTGTGGGGCATCAGGGCCACACGGGCCTCACAGCTAGACCAGGAAGGGGACTGACTTGCACTCCCACCAGCAGCACAGGGTTCCTCTATCATGAATGTTTGGTGTTGTCCAACTGTTAAATTGCTGCCAGTTGGATGGGCATGAAATTACTTAGCACATAGGTGAGTGCAGTAACCTCCTGCCTGTCTGGCACAAAGTCAGTGGTCCATAAATGCTGGTGCCGTAACTAATAGCAGGTTATCAATCTCTTAAACCATGTGGTTGGAGGTGATTGACTGGAAGGGATGTGTCTTTAAGTGAAATAGGTTACAAAGCAGAAGGTACAGTATGATTTCATGATATTTATAGTAGATGTGCAGTGTTCATATTTTGGTAGCAGAATTATGGACAATACTTCTAGTTTGCTTATCTGTGTTTTTAAAAATATTCTACAACAAACATTTAATGTCTTTGTAATTTAAAAAATCCAGTAAGTTACTTTTATGATTTAAAATGAGATATGCATGAGGCAATTTTAGCTTAATGTACCAAGCCTCCTTTCAAATCTATAATTGATCAAAACTTTTTTTTTTTTTTGAGATGGAGTCTTGCTCTGTCGCCCAGGCTGGAGTGCAGTGGTGCGATCTTGGTTCACTGCAAGCTCTACCTCCCGGGTTCACGCCATTCTCCTGCCTCAGCCTTCTGAGTAGCTGGGACTACAGGTGCCCGCCACCATGCCCGGCTAATTTTTTTTGTATTTTTAGTAGAGACGGGGTTTCACTGCGTTAGCCAGGATGGTCTTGATCTCCTGACCTCGTGATCTGCTTGCCTCAGCCTCCCAGGGTGCTGGGATTACAGGCATGTGAGCCACTGTGCCCAGCCACATAGTAAATACTTAATGCGTTGAAGGCCATTGTAGCCTGAAAGCAGCTGTAGACAATGAGTGAATGGATGTGCATGGCTGTGTTCCAGTAAAACTATTTACAAAAAAAAGTGGTGGACTGGATTTGGCGCAAGGTCATGGTTTCCTGATAACTGCTAAAATACTAGTTTTCTGTTTTATTTTAGTAATGGTAAAACCTGAGAAGAAAACTATGGTTTTGCACAATATAATGGAAGAAAAATGTAGGATTTGAAGTTAAGAGTCTGGAGTTCAAGTCCTAATTCTAAATTGGCTATATAGCCATAGAGACGTCATTTAACCTCTCTGATCCTTATTTTATGCCTCTGTGCAATGAGTATAGTAATAATGTGTACTTTATAGGGTGGTTGTGAAAACCAAATGGAATAAAGGATATGAAAGTGCTTGGTAAACTGAAAATGCTAAGCACACATTGCTCGTTCTCACAAATTGTTGTTCAGCATCTTTTAGATTCATGTGTAATAAACATTAAATATTTGAGTAAAGCAAATTAGAAAATTTGAATGTAAATGTAATATAAACATGAAGACTGAGAAAAATGAGTTATACAGAATGCATTTCTATTTTCCTAAGCCAACAAAGTGACTTTGGAAGATGGTATAAATATAAATTTTTTTCCAAAATAGGGTTTTCCAGAGAAAAATTGGTTTTCATCAGGGTTGTGAAATTTTATAATCATTAACACTCTTGTGGGGAAGCCGAGAAAGGAGGAAGTATTGAGGGGTGCAGGCAGGAGGTGAAAGAGCTGAACCTGAAGTGAGGCCGTCACAGTGGGCAGCGAGCGCATGTCTGTGACCTGCAAGAAAGCATTTCAGTAGGGCTGGAACCAGCCTGGCGCAGGCAGTCAGGAGGGAGTGGGCAGGGAAGAAACGGAGGCATTAAGTGGAGACCGCTCTTTCTACAAGTTTGGCAGAAAAGAGGAAAAATAGGGTGTAATTCAAAAAGGCCTCAGGGTGGCATAGATGTTATCATAAAGCAGGGGAGGTTGGTGCCTTTGTGGAGACAGCAACCCAAGCCTGCGGAGCAGGACGGGGAGGAGGGGATGGGGTGAGGAAGACGGCCTGAGGGCAGACTAGGAGAGGAGATAAGAAGGGTGTGGGGAAATGTCCGGGGAAGAGGAAGGGAACCATATCCCTGGGCAGAGGCCAGGCAGGGTTGAGAAGCAGTGAGGAGGAGGTACTCGCAAAGCTGCGGAAGTCACTTCTTCCTGGGAGCATACCCTGACCACCTCCTTTCCCTCCAAATCTGGATTAAACGACAGGCCGTGTGCGCCCATAGCCAGCTGTATGTGCAGTGATGAAACGGTGTGTTTACTTAATTCTCTTGTCTGCATCCCTGCTTGACTGGTGAGCTTCACTGAAGACAGGGCTGCGGTCTTTCTTGTCTATCCTACAAAACATGGCACATACAGCACATAATAGATCCTCATTAAGTATGAGTTAAATCGGGTCCAGACTAGCTGGCTGGAGATCTGAAACCTTGAGAAGTGTTGTAAGTTATGTCTCTGGGTCTCTCTCTTTTAAACCCTGCTGTTGTAGGAGGAAATTCTGTACCTTCTAAAGGACTTCAACCCTCTTGATGTCCACAAAATCCAGAATGGCTGCAAATGGTAATGACTGTTTTTTCTTTGTTTTCTTTGGGAAGCAGCTCCTTTCCTCCCTGTCCATTTTGCTAATGTACTCATGTTGCAGACTAGCCCAGCAACCGCCACATCCACACCCACTGTGACTTGGCAAAGGAACATTTGGGAAACCCCCTTTCCATATTTAACCCTGTGACCCAGCAGTGAATACTGTCTTATCAACACAACCCTGGCTTAGAAGTCCAGAGACCTGGGTATATTTTTGGTCATGTCCTTGCTGTGTTTTCTGACTTGAGATAAGTTACTATACCACCCTAAGCCTTAGTTGTTCCTGAAAACCAAACCTACTTATATTTTCCCTTTCTTATTTTCAAGGCAGTAAAAAGTGCTTTGAACGTTTGTTTGTTTGACACAGGGTCTCACTGTCTCTCAGGCTGGAGTGCTGTGGTGCAGTCTCGACTCACTGCAACTTCCACCTCCCAGGCTCAAGCAGTCCTCCCACCTCAGCCTCCGAAGTAGCTGGGACTACAGGTGTACACCACCACATCCGGCTAATTTTTGTATTTTTTTTGTAGAGATGGGGCTTTGCTATGTTGCCCAGACTGGTCTGGAACTCCTGGGTTCAAGCGATCCGCCTGTCTTGGCCTCCCAAAGTGCTGGGATTGCAGATATGAGCCACCACACCTGGCTTGCTTTGAACTTTTGGGGCAGTAGTATTAAAGAAACTCAAAGTCATAGACATACGATGCATAGTGAAAGTCAGCTCATTTCTTCTGCTCCTTAGAGACCCATGACAGTATCTCACACTGGCCCAGCCCCAAGTCTGGATATACTTGTAGCTTGCTTGTGAACAGTTCATCTTCTGTCACTGCAGAGAGAAAGGACACTGCCCTTCCAGCTCGGGCTTGGTGCCTCCCTGCAGCTCTGGGCTTCTCTGGAGATGGGCTCAAAGCCGTCCTCTCTCTCTTCCCTTTTCAGCTTTGCATTTGTAGATCTGGGCTCCATGCAGAAAGTAACACTTGCAATCCAGGAGCTGAATGGCAAACTCTTCCACAAGCGAAAACTGTTCGTGAATACAAGCAAAAGGCCCCCCAAGAGGACCCCTGATGTGATCCAGCAGCCCCGGGCGCCGTTGGTATGTCTTCTGGCCTTTCTGCTCTGGGGCGTTCCATTTTCACCCTTTAGAGCGTGGCTGACTTTGCTTTCAGTGCTTTCATCCTCCTCCAGTCCACTCTGACTGTGGAGAAGAAGACAGGGTCTCGGGTGAAATCAGGGAACTTTTATGTGACCTTTAACAGTCAGAGGTAAGGTCAGATGCAGAAAACTTGGAATTTGTAAATTAAGGAGACTATATTTTTGGCAAGGATAAAAAGGGTCATTAGGCAATTCAGTCAGGGCTTTTTCAACCTGGAATATTGAAACTTAGGTTTTCCTTGTTAATGTAGCAAACATTGAGTGTCTACTGTTTGTACAGCCTTGTTCTGGCTGCTGGTGTGAAGTGTGAGACAAAAGTCAATAAAATCCAGCTCTTCCTGGCAGGGAGATAAACATTGCCAAATATGAGGTATGGGGGGCAGTTAATGGTGGAGGCTGCCTCTGCAGGCAGAGAAGATAAGGTCCATAACTAACCCCTGGGAGCTTCCCTCAAAAGGAGGAGGGCCCATTCTCCGTACGCAGAGGTGAACCAGGAGAAAAAGATCCCATTCTAGAGCCTGAAGTGTTAGTGCTAGAAGCCGACTTGGCTGCACATACAAGGAAATCTGAACAATAGTAGCTTAAACAAGTTAGCAATTTGTTTTTCTTTCCTACAGAAGTCAGGAGGTAGGGAGTCCGGGGTTGCTATGGGGCCTCCATGGTGGTATCAGGGTTCTAGGCAGGAAGAAGGGGAGAAGCAGAGGGCAAAAGGGGCCTGTGTCCTCTTAAAAGATGCATTTTCCAGAAGCCCTGACCACAGTTCTTCTTGTGTTTCACTGGATGTCCCAGTAACTCATGGTCTTAAGTGCACAGATGCTGAGAGATGTAGTTTTAAAAGATAGACACATTGTTGCTAAACTTGGGGTTCTGTCAGCAAGGAAGCAGAGCATGCATATGGCTGGCAGTTAACAAGGTCAGCCACAAAGCTGGAGAAGTTGGAGGTGGAAGCTGAGAGATGGGTTGGAATTATTGACTACAGTCAGATTTTCAGAGGTGGGCCAGGCGCAATGGCTCATACCTGTAATCCCAATGCTTTGGGAGACCGAGGCAGGAGGATGGCTTAAAGCTAGGACTTTGAGACCAACCTAGCCAACATAGCAAGACCCCATCTCTATAAACAGGAAAAAAAAAAAAAAAAGATTGTCAGAGGTGACTCCCTTTGCTAATTTCAAACTCTTTCTCTTCCTTTCTCTATTAAGCCCTCTTTGAAAGGGCAGACTGTCAGACTATACTGCTTAGGAACATTCCTGGCAGCAGTTGTCTGCTCTTCTCTGTGTTATGCCCTTCACTGAAAACTTCAGCTTCTGGCTCATTATCTTTCTGTCCTATTATCATGCAAATTTAGCATCCATGCGGATGATTTGACTAAGAGTCCAGTCGCTTACTTCCTGGACCATTGTATCTTTTTTTTTTTTTGAGACAGGGTCTCATTCTGTTGCCCAGGCTGGAGTGCAGTGGAGTGATCTCAGCTCACTGCAACCTCTGCCTCCTGGGTTCAAGGGATTCTCCCACCTCAGCTGGGACTACAGGTGTGAACCACCATGCCTGGCTAATTTTTATATTTTTTTGATAGAGACAGGGTTTCACCACATTGACCAGGCTGATCTCGAACTCCTGACCTCAAATGATCTGTCCACCTCAGCCTCCCAAAGTGCTGGGATTACAGGCATGAGCCACTGCACCCCACCTGGATTGTTGTGTCTTTAATGATCTTTTCTTCCACTTGGTCACAGTTTCTCATTCCCCTAGCTGTATTTCAGACCTTGTCATTGCTGTAACCATTTCAAGCATCCCACTCTGCGCTGTCCCCCAGTCTTTGCAGCTCTCTTACTCTGGAAGAATGGTTCTCAAGCTTTAACAAGCATCAGAATCAACAAAAGGGTTTGTGAACACAGCTTTCTGAGCCCTAGCCCCAGCGATTCTGACTCAGTACATGTAGGGTAGGGCCTGGGAATTAGCACAAGCTTCAGGTGGTGCTGATGCTCCTGGCCCTGGGACCACATTTTAGTAGCAAGGCTCTACAGCCTCAGTCCAACAGTTGATGCACTGGCACACATAGGCACCCAAAGTCTGCTGACCCCACCATTTCTTCATTATTCAATATTCTGTTTGTTCTCTCATTTCCCTCTTAGCCTAGATTCTATAGTCAATAACTACCTTAGTTCAAACATCTTTAACTCCATTGCCCTTTTCTCACTAGGTTATAGCTTGCAGAACACTAATCCTAGTTGAACCCGGCCCTCTGCCTGTTCTGAACCCACCCTCTGAGCCCCTGAAGACATTCACACAACCTTGCTAACTGGTCTCAGTATATGTGTATGGTCACAGGCTTTCCCACTCTTCCAAACTGACCTGTTTTGGAATTCTCTGATCTTTTCTCCTCCTATGTCCAATCTGCTCTTAAGCCCATCTAATGAATTTTCTATTTTAGATATTTTTCAACTTCCATTTTATTCTTTTTTCCCATTTCTCTGCTGGCCTTTTTCATCTTTTCACCTATTTTGTCTCTTTTTTAAGATTAACATTTTTATAATAGTTATTATAAAATCATTTTCTGCTAATTCCAACATTTGTGTCATTTGTGGATCTGCTTCTGTTGACATTTATCCCTTGATTATGGGTAAAATTTTCAGGCCCCTTTACAAATAGTTTTGTTTTTTCCTGAGACAGGGTGTTGCTTTGTTACCCGGGCTGGAGGGCAGTGGCTCAGTCATAGCTCACTGCAACCTCCACCTCTTGGGCTCAAGCCATCCTCCCACCTTAGCCTCCCTAGTAGCTAGGACTACAGGCATGCACCACTATGCCTGGCTAACTTTTGTGTTTTTTGTAGAAATGGGGTTTCACCATGTTGCCCAGGCTGGTCTCGAACTCCTGGGCTTAAGTGATCTGCCCACCTTGGCCTCTCAGAGTGCTGGGATTATAGCCATGAGCTGAGCCACTGCACCCAGCCTATAGTAATTTTTTATTGTATGTTGGATATTATGGATGCTATATCGTGGAGACTTCTGTTATTGTCCTCTAAATGGTGTTGAAATTTTTCTAGCAAGGATTAAATTACTAGCAGATCTTTTATCCTATTAAGGGTTTTTGTGTGTGTGTCACAGTTAGGATTGGAATGTTTCATTGTGAGCCTTTTTCTTGGATAACATCATTTTTCCTAAGGCTTGGCTTTTGTAGGGTCTCAGATGAGTGCTCTGGGTGCTTGCTAAGGTCTGTCCCCCTTGCTGGGTTGGAACTCCATTGTCTCCAGCACTGTGAGACCTCTGGCATCTGTGTCCTCTCTCAGAGCGCTCTCCCCCACCTTCACAGCAACTGTTCTCTTTAAGGCCTCCCAGTACTTGTCCCGCACCACGGACAGCTTAGGCCTCAACCAAGGACCTGAGGCAGACACCTAGATTCCTTGGACTTCTGTGTGGCTCCTTCCTCTCTGGTCCTCTGTCCCCAAATTCTTGTCACCTAAACTCTGTTGCTGCCCAGTGAGACTGCCACTTTCTGCTTGGGCTCTATTTCCTTTTGCTGTGGTTTGGGAAAATGCCCCCAGGCAGAAGGTCAGGGTGAATGTGGCACTCACGCGCTTTCCTTTGCTCAGGAAACAGCCCTCTGCCATTCACTCTCATTAGTCCTGTGCTGGAAATGGTGAGTTCCTGTATTTTGTCCAGTTTTAGAGTTGTTTAGGGTGAGAGTTAAGTTGTGTCATGCCAGAACCAGATACTGGGAAAGAGAATCATGGCTCTCACCTTTTTTTCTCTTGGGATAAAGATGATTTCCCAGTATTCCCACTGCTTTTAAATTAGAAATAAGTACACAAAAGCCGAACACAAAATCCCCATAAATGTGGACATTTAAAAGCATTCCTATGTAAACAACACATGGGTCAAAGAAGAATTTATAAAGAAACTTAAAAACACTTAGAACTGAATAATGAGGAAAATACTAAAAAACTGAAAAGTTTTGGGATATAGTGAAGGCAATATTTAGAGGTTCGTCCAATCTTAGATGAGCAAAGAAGAAAGGTTGAATATTAATGAGCTAAGAGTTGATTGAAGAAGTAGGTAAAAACATTTTAAAATCCAAATAGGAAGTAGACATTAATGGCCAGGCACGGTGGCTAACACCTGTAATTCCAGCTCTTTGGGAGGCCAAGGTGGGCAGATAATCTGAAGTCAGGAGTTCAAGACCAGCCTGGCCAACATGGCGAAACCCCATCACTACTAAAAAATACAAAAATTAGCCGGGCATGGTGGCGGGTGCCTGTAATCCCAGCTACTTGGGAGGCTGAGGCAGGGAGAATTGCTTGAACCCCAGAGGCAGAGGTTACAGTGAGCCGAAATTGCGCCACTGCACTCCAGCCTGGGCAACAGAGCAAGATTCCGTCTCAAAAAAAAAAAAAAAGAGGCTGGGCGTGGTGGCTTACGCCTGTAATCCTAGCACTTTGGGAGGCTGAGGCAGGTGGATCACAAGGTCAGGAGTTTGAGACCACCCTGGCCAATATGGTAAAACCCCATCTCTAATAAAAAAAAAATACAAAAATTAGCCAGGCGTGGTGGCGTGTGCCTGTAGTCCCAGCTACTCGGGAGGCTGAGGCAGGAAAGTTGCTTGAACCTGGGAGGTGGAGGTTGCAGTGAGCCAAGATTGCGCCACTGCACTCCAGCCTGGTGACAGAGTGAGACTCCATCTCAAAAAAAAAAAAAAAAAAAAAATCTAGCCAGGCCTACAGGCACTTTGGCAGGCTGAGGTAGTAGGATCACTTGAGCCTGGGAGTTGTAGTGAGTTATGGTAATGCCACTTCACTCCAGCCTGGGCAATGGAGTGAGACCCGTTCTCTAAAAAACAAACAAACAACAACAAAAAAAACCCAAAACAACTTTCACAGGTTTTCTTTTTTTTTTTTTTTTTTTTTTGAGACAAAGTCTTGCTCTGTCACTTGGCTGGAGTGCAGTGGTGCGATCTCAGCTTACTGCAACCTCTGCCTCCTGGGTTCAAGCGATTCTCCTGCCTCGGTCTCTCAAGCAGCTGGGACTACAGCCACACGCCAGCACGCCCAGCTAATTTTTGTATTTTTGTAGAAATGGGGTTTCACCATGTTGGCCAGGCTGATCTCAAACTCCTGACCTTGTGATCCGCCCTTCTTGGTCTCCCAAAGTGCTGGGATTACAGGCATGAGCCACGGTGCCCGGCCTAATTTTTGTATTTTTTGGTATGGACGGGGTTTCAGCATGTTGGCCAGGCTGGTCTGCAACTCCTGACCTCAAGTAATCGCCCGCCTCAGCCTCCCAAAGTGCTGGGATTACAGGCGTGAGCCACCGCACCTGGCCTGAATTTTTTTTTTTTTTAGACAGAGTCTCGCTCTTGTCACGAGGCTGGAGTGCAGTGGCACAGTCTTGGCTCACTGCAACCTCCGCCTTCTGGGTTCAAGCAATTCTTCCAGCCTCAGCCTCCCGAGTAGCTGGGATTACAGGCGCCCACCACCACACCCGCCTAGTTTTTGTATTTTTTTGGTATGGATGGGGTTTCAACATGTTGGCCAGGCTGGTCTCCAACTCCTGACCTCAAGTAATCGCCCGCCTCGGCCTCCCAAAGTGCTGGGATTACAGGCGTGAGCCACCGCACCCGGCCTGAATTTTTTTTTTTTTTTTTTTTTTTTTAGACAGAGTCTCACTCTTGTCACCCAGGCTAGAGTACAGTGGCACAGTCTTGGCTCACTGCAACCTCCGCCTTCTGGGTTCAAGCAATTCTCCCTGCCTCAGCCTCCCAAATAGCTGGGATTACAGGTGCCTGCCACCACGCCCGCCTAATTTTTGTATTTTTAATACAGACAGGATTTCGCCATGTTGGCCAGGCTGGTCTCGAACTCCTGACCTTAGGTGATCCGCCTGCCTCTGCCTCCCAAAGTGCTGGGATTACAGGCATGAACCACTGCGCCTGGCCCTGAATTTTTTTAAATATTTGTTGAGTCTATGGATGCAGAAACCACAGATATGGAAGACCAATTGTATTGGCTTAAGGCCAGACAGTTTGACCAATAAAATATAATCGAGAACTCGAAAAGAGGCTCATTCGTACGCAGAAACTGTTATTCAGGTAGAGTGGTAGATCTCTGGGGAAAGGATACACACTTCAGTAAATTGAACTGGGACAATTGCTTATTCATGTAGAAAACTATGAAATTATATCCCTACCTTATCCCACTCACAAAAATACTAGGTGGATTATAAACTTGGCAGTGAAAGGCAAAACTTAAAAACTTTTAGAAGAAACATAGTAGAATATCTTTACGATCTCAGTGAAGATGATCTTATCAGATGTCCTACCGGATATGATCTCAGATAGGATGAGATTTGTCAAGGCATAAAGCATCAGGTGAAAAAAAAAGATGGATAAGTTAAAGACCACCTCTTTGAAAGTTGATATATAAAGCCTCTTTGAAAGTTGATATATAAAGAAAGATAAATTCAAGCCAAGAACTGGGAGAAGATATTTGCAATAATATATATAACTAATAAAGGATCAGGAAAGGTGTCATAAGACTTTGGCCAGTGATTCAAATATGGCCTACTGCCCATTTTTATACTGCTGGCAAGCTAAAAATGTTTTTTTAATTACACTTTTTATTTTGAGATTAATAGCAGATTCACATACAATTGTAACAACAATACAGAAAGATCCGGTGTACTCCTTATCCAGTTTCTCCCCAGTGGTAACATCTTACAAAAACTATCACAACTAGGATAGTAACATTGACCCAGTCCAGATACAGAACATTTTACTTTTTGTCTTTTGTTTGTTCTATAGTTTTTGTTTCTCTGTTTTCCTGAGGCTTACTTGAACATTTTTTAGAATTCCATTTCTTGGCTGAGTGCAGTGGCTTCATGCCTGTAATCCCAGCACTTTGGGAGGCCAAGGTGAGGCCAGAAGTTTGAGAACAACCTGGTCAACATAGGGAAACCTCGTCTCTCAAAAAAAAAAAAAAAAATTTTTTTTGAGATGGAGTCTTGCTGTGTTGCCCAGGCTGGAGTGCGGTGGCGCGATCTTCACTCACTGGACAACCTTTGCCTCCTGGGTTCGAGATTCTTCTTTCTCAGCCTCCCTAGTAGCTCGGACTACAGGCGTGCACCACCACGCCCAGCTAATTTTTTTGTATTTTTAGTAGAGACGGGGTCTCGCCATGTTGATCAGGCTGGTCTAGAACTCCCGACCTCAGGTGATCCGCCCACCTCAGCCTCCCAAAGTGCTGGGATTACAGGTGTGAGATGCTGCACCCTGCCAAAAAAATTTTTTTAAACATAAAAATAATAAATAGACCAGGTACAATGGCTCACGCCTGTAATCCTAGCACTTTAGGAGGCTGAGGCAGGTGGAGACCAGCCTGGCCAACATGGTGAAACCCTGTCTCTACTAAAAATATAAAAATTAGCCTGCTGTGGTGGTGCATGCCTGTAATCCCAGCTACTTGGGAAGCTGAGGCAGGAGAATCACTTGAACCCAGGAGGCAGAGGTTGCAGTGAGCTGAGATTGCACCACTGCACGTCAGCTTGGGCTACAGAGTGCAACTCTGTCTCAAAAAAAAGTAATAATAAAGATAAATAGAATTCCATTTTTATTTACGGTGTTAAGTGCATCTCTTTGTATACCTTTTTAAATAGTTGTGCTAGATGTTACATTATTACATTATATACACATAACTTATAGCCTACTCATTGGTTTTACCAGTTTGAGTACATCTATTTACTTCCCTTTACCTTTCCCTGTTAATAATGCAGTTGTATTTGAAATTAAGTATTTACTCTATATACATTTAGATCCAAGTCGGAAAGAATTATAATGTTGTTTTTTTTTTGAGATGGAGTTTTGCTCTTGTTACCCAGGCTGGAGTGCAGTGGCACAATCTCAGCTCGCTGCAACCTCCACCTCCCAGGTTCAAGCAATTCTCCTGCCTCAGCCTCCCAAGTAGCTGGGATTACAGGCATGTGCCACCACACCCAGCTAATTTTGTATTTTTAGTAGAGACCTCGCCATGTTGACCAGGCAGGTCTCGAACTCCTGACCTCAGGTGATCCACCCATCTCAGCCTCCCAAAGTGCTGGGATTAGTGAGCCACCATGCCTGGCTGGAAAACATTATAATTTTTGCTTCAACTGTCAAATATAACATCGAAAACTCAAGAGGTGAAGGAAGATATATTGGTTGGTGCAAAAGTGTAGTTTTTGCCATTAAAATTAATAGCAGAAACCACAATAACTTTTGCACCAACCTAATATTTACCCATATTTTTTCTGTGTTCATTTTTTTTTTTTTTTTTTTTTTTGAGACGGAGTTTTGCTCCTGTTGACCAGGCTGAAGTGCACTGGCGTGGTCTCGGCTCACTGCAACCTCCGCCTCCCAGGTTCAAGTGATTCTCCTGCCTCAGCCTCCCAAGTAGCTGAGATTATAGGTGCCCGCCACCACACCGGCTAATTTTTGTATTTTTAGTAGAGACAGGGTTTCACTATGTTGGCCAGGCTGGTCTTGAACTCCTGACCTCAGGTGATCTGCCTGTCTTGGCCTCCCAAAGTGCCGGGATTACAGGTGTGAGCTACCACGCCCGGCTTCTTTCTTTCTTTGTAATGTCCCAAAGTTCTACCTTTTATCATTTCTTTCCTGTTTAGAGAACTTCCTTTGGCTGTTCTCCTAGGGTAGGTGTGCTAGTAACAAATTCTTTTCCTTCATCTGAGAATGTCTTAATTTCCCCTTCATTCCTAAAGAATATTTTCTTTTTCTTTTTCTTTTTTTTTCTGAGACAGAGTCTTTGCTCTTGTTGCCTAGGCTAGTTGGAGTGCAATGACACGATCTTGGCTCACTGCAACCTGCGCCTCCCGGGTTCAAGTGATTCTCCTGCCTCAGCCTCCCGAGCCCATGCCCAGCTAATTTTTGTATATTTAGTAGAGACAGGGTTTCACCATGTTGGCCAGGCTGGTCTTGAACTCCTGACCTCGGGTGATCTGCCCGCCTCGGTCTCCCAGAGTGCTGGGATTAGAGGCATGAAGTGTCTGGCCTAAAAACATTTTCATTAGATAAATAGTTTTTTCTTTCAACACTGGAAACATAATTGTACCACTTTCTTCTGGCTTCCATGGTTTCCTTCTTTTTTTTTTTTTAAGTTTTTTTCATTTAAATGTTTTTTTCTTTTGAAACAGAGGTGGGGTTTCACCATGTTGCTCAGGCTGGTCTTGAACCCCTGGACTTAAGTGATTCACCTGCCTCAGCCTCCCACAGTGCTGAGATTACCCAGCAGAGCCTCCATGGTTTCTGATGAAAAATCTGTTGTCATTCAAATGGTTTTTCTCTGCATTCAAGATTTTTGCTTGGTTTTTAGTTTTCAGAGTTTAATTGTGATATGTCTTGGCATTTCTTTGTATCTTTACTGTTCTGGGTTCACTTGCCTTTTTGAATCTGGGTTTTCTCGGTCTACCATCTTTCGGTTGTTCAGACTGCATAATTTTTATTGCTGTGCCTTCCAGTCACCAGTTCTTTCTTCTGGCCCTCCATTCTGTTGTAGTTTACCCACTGAGCTTTTTATTTTGGTTATGGTATTTTTCAGTTTAATTTTTTTTTTTTTTGAGAGGAGTCTCACTCTGTCACCCAGGCTGGAGTGCATTGGCATGATCTTGGCTCAAGCGGTTCTCCTGCCTCTGCCTCCCGATTAGCTGGGATTACAGGGACCCACCACCACGCCCAACTAATTTTTTTGTATTTTTAGTAGAGATGGGGTTTCACCATGTTGGCCAGGCTGGTTTTGAACTCCTGACCTCAAGTGATCCGCCTGCCTCAGCCTCCCAAAGTGCTAGGATTACAGGTGTGAGCCACCACGCCTGGCCTAAAATTTCCATTTTTAAATACTGTTTTTTGCTGAGACTTGGTTCATTTGTTTTAAGGGTGCTTGTCATTGCTCCCTGAAGCATTTTGTCGTGGCTGCTTTAAAATGTTTGTCAGGTAGTGCCAGCACCAGTGTCGTCTCGGCATTGGCAGGTATTATCTTTTTGTGTCCGGAATTGGTGGTTCTTGGTCTCACTGACTTCAAGAATGAAGCCGCGGACCCTTGTGGTAAGTGTTACAGTTCTTAAAGGCGGCGTGTCCGGAGTTTGTTCCTTCTGATGTTCGGATGTGTTCGGAGTTTCTTCCTTCTGGTGGGTTCATGGTCTCGCTGGCTCAGGAGTGAAGCTGCAGACCTTCGCGGTGAGTGTTACAGCTTTTAAGGCGGTGCGTCTGGAGTTGTTCGTTCCTCCCGGTGGGTTTGCAGTCTCGCTGGCTTCAGAAGTGAAGCTGCAGACCTTTGGGGTGACTGTTACAGCTCATAAAGGCAGTGTGGACCCAGAGAGTGAGCAGCACCAAGATTTATTGCAAAGAGTGAAAGAACAAAGCTTCCACAGTGTGGAAGGGGACCCGAGTGGGTTGCCACTGCTGGCTTGGGCAGCCTGCTTTTATTCCCTTATCTGGCCCCACCCACATCCTGCTGATTGGTCCATTTTACAGAGAGTTGATTGGTCTGTTTTGACAGGGTGCATTTACAATCCCTAAGCTAGACACAAAAGTTCTCCACCTCACCACTAGATTAGCTAGATACAGTGTCGACTGGTGTATTTACAAACCCTGAGCTAGACACAGAGCGCTGATTGGTGTATTTACAATCCCTTAGCTAGTCATAAAGGTTCTCCAAGTCCCCACTAGACTCAGGAACCCAGCTGGCTTCACCCAGTGGATCTCGCACTGGGCTGCAGGTGGAGCTGCCTGCCAGTCCCCTGCAGTGTGCCCGCCCTCCTCAGCCCTTGGGCGGTTGATAGGACCAGGTGCTGTGGAGCAGGGGGCGTCGCTCGTTGGGGAGGCTCAGGCCGTGCAGGAGCTAACAGCGGGGTGGTGGGGAGACTCAGGCATGGCGGGCTGCAGGTCCCAAGCCCCGCCATGCGGGAGGCAGCTAAGGCCCGGTGAGAAATAAAGCACAGCACTGGTGGGCCAGCACTGCTGGGGGACCTGGCACACCCTCCGCAGCTGCTGGCCCAGGTGCTAAGCCCCTCACTGCCCCGGGCTGGCAGGGCCGGTCGCTCCGAGTGCAGGGCCTGCCAAGCCAACGCCCACCTGGAACTCTAGCTGGCCTGCAAGCACCGTGTGCAGCCCTGGTTCCCACCCGTGCCTCTCCCTCCACACCTCCCTGCAAGCCGAGGGAGCCGGCTCCGGCCTCGACCAGCCCAGAGAAGGGCTCCTATGGTGCAGCAGCGGGCTGAAGGGCTCCTCAAGCGCAGCCAGAATGGGTGCCGAGGCCGAGGAGGCACCTAGAGCGAGCGAGGGCTGTGAGGGCTGCCAGCATGCTGTCACCTCTCATTTTTTTCATTCCATGTGAAATTTTCCTGGTTCTTGGTGTGATGAGTGAGTTTCACTGGAAACTTGGACATTTTCTTGTTACGTTGCTAGACTAGATTTTGTGTACACCTTGTGTTTTAACTGGCTTCCTCTGACGCTGCTCCCACAGGGGAACACGGTACTGCCTCGCTGCTGCCAGCTGAGGATGGAAGTCAGGCTCCCTACTCAGCCTCTAAGGCAGCAGCGAGCCCCTTGTTACTGCCAGTTCTGGTTTGTGGTTTCCACTGACATCTTGGCGTGGATGGCTTCATTACCACTGGGGAAAGTCTTGACTCTCCACTACACCTCTTCTGACACCACCCCAATAGGGAGAGAGACGGGGCTTTCTCTCTGTGAGGTGGGTATGGAAGTCCAGTATTCCCAAGTGGTTTCTATTGACACCCAGGCAGGGTGGCGGTAGGGAGAGACTGGTTTCGTTATTGGGTGGTGGATGAAATTCCTGGCTGCCTGCTTGGCCCTTTGTGACACCATCAGGATCGGGGTGTTGGGCGACTCATCCCAGCCCCATGAGGGCAGAAGTCTGGGCCCTGCATGCTGTCTTTGCTGGCGTGCGTGGAGGTGGGCTCACCTTGTTGGTGGCGTTTAGCTGGAGTAGAGGAGTTATTATCTACAAGGTTTCTGTCTTCCTAGCCTGTCTCTTTTCTGGTGCTTCGGCTAGAAAGAGCAGGCTGTTGTTGGGGCTTTTTTTTTTTTTCTGGGCGTATTGGTGTTTCTGGGTTGCTGGCCTCTTCAGTGCTAAGTTTGGAATATATAAAGCAAAAGGAAAACCCAGAGAAGTCATCACCACGTTGTACCCTGGGTTCCAAGGTCTCTGGTCAGCCTGTTCCCTTCTCTCCACCTTTCAGAGTCGTCTTATGTTTGTTTTACATGTAATGTCCTGGGCTCTTAGTTGTGTTTAACAGAACTAAGATGAAGTATGTATATTTCATCTTCTCAGAGTGGAGGTTCTAAAAATGGTTTTTATTTATTTATATTTTTAGAGCAGGGTCTTGCTCTGTTGTCCAGACTGGAGTGCAGTGCTGTGATCTGAACTTACTGCAGCCTCGAACTCCTGGGCTCAAGCAATCCTGCCTCAGCCTCGTGAGTAGCTGGAACTACAGGCGTGTACCACCATGCCCAGCTGATTTGGCCTCAAGCAATCCTCCTGCTTTAGCCTCCCAAAGTGCTGGGATTGCAGGGGAGCCGCTGTGCCCAGCCATATATATATATATTTTTAAATTTTCTATTGTTTGTAGAGATGGGGTCCCACTATGTTGCCCAAGCTGGTCTTGAACTCCTGGCAAGCAATCCTCCTCTCCTGTCTCCACTTCCCAAACTGCTGGGATTATAGGCGTGAAACCCCCAGCCGTATTTTTAAATGGGAAAAAAAATGAAGAATATTTCATGACACATGAAAATTGTATGAAATTCAGTTTGTGTCCATGAATCATTCCTGGCATGCAGCCTCAGCCATTTGTTTACAGATTGCCTGTGGCTGCTTCCTCACTGCAGCAGCAGAGTGGACTCATGACAGACAGTAAGGCCCCCAAAATCTAAAATATTTACTATCTGGCCCTTTGCAGAAAAACTTTGCCAGTTCCTGGGTTAAAATCTAGGCTATTTTTTAAAAAACGAAAATAAAAAAATAGGGTGAAAATGCCTGGAAATCAATACAAGAAAGAAACAACCTAATAGAAAAATGAGCAAGAGCTAGGAATAGGCACCTTTTGAAGGTGAAGATGCATAAAAGCCAGGCTGCAACTTTCCCGTTGCTTACCACAAGGTGGCAGTTTCTGACAACACGCAGGTACCTGGTGGTTTTCCATAGCCTGCTCCGATCAAGTCAGCCACCTGTGATGCTCCTGGTTTCCATGGCTTTGCCCATCCTGGTAGAACTATCCGCTGAAGGAGCGGGGAGTGGGGAAGCCCCAGATGCTCACTGTTTTCGTACAAGGGTCAGTCGTTGTTGTTACTGTTTTCTTTTTAATAGATGTTTTCAATTTCTTGTATGCTTCAGTCAATTTCCAGAGTCTTGAAGTGGTTGTTTTTGACAATTTGTCAAGATTTGTTATTGCTTTTTGGGGAGACGATTTGTTGATTGAAATATTTTGTAGTAAAATTGTTTTAAAGAAAAGGTAAAATTAGAAGATAAGCTTACATGGCACAACACACATCCAGGCAGAGTTCAGGTCAGCGTTGGGGAGAGATTATCAAATGATATAAGATAATTTCCCATGGGGGAAGGATGTGAGTTTTCAGATACAAAGCAGCCAATGAGTGCCCAGGATAATGAATGAGAAAATAAAAACCTACATGAAGGCACTTTACAGAAGTATTTTAGAATACTAGGGATAAAGCTTTAGGAAGAGAATCCACATTGAAGGATATGGAATCAGGTGTTGTGATTGAATTCTTCAGGAAAATAATATCCAAGTCCAAACAAGTCAGTCAAGAATAAGGGTAGCACATTGGGAGGCTGAGATAGGCGGATCACTTGAAGTCAGGAGTTTGAGACCAGCCTGGCTAACATGGTGAAACCCCATCTCTATTAAAAATACAAAAATTAGCCAAGTGTGGTGGTGCACACCTGTAATTCCAGCTACTCGGGAGGCTGAGGCAGGAGAATCCCTTGAACCGAGGAGGCAGAGGTTGCAGTGAGCTGAGATCATGCCACTGCACTCCAGCCTGGGCATCAGAGTGAGACTCCATCTCAAGAAAAAAAAAAAAAAAAAAGAATATAAGGGTAAGCCGTCTGCAGTGGTGTGCACCTGTAATCCCAGTGCTTTGGGATTTGGGATTTGGGAAGCTGAGGCGGGAGGATTGCTTCAGGCCAGGAGTTTGAGAACATCCTGGGCAACCCTGTCGACAAAAAATGTGCTGGGTGTGGTGGCACACACATGTAGTCCCAGCTACTAGTGAGGCTGAGATGGGAGGATCACTTGAGCCGAAGGAGTTTGAGGTTGCAGTGAGCTATGATTGTGCCAGCACTCCAGCCTGGGTAACAAAGTAAGACACTGTCACTTTAAAAAAAAAAGGTAGAAAAAGACTTGCTCAGAAAGATAGGGTCTCAAAAAATGTGTGCCCCATGTACCTGTTCTCAGAAAGCTACAAAGGAGTGTGTTCCAACAAAAATGAATCAGTAAGCCAAAACAAGACGGGATCTGGTATCCAACCCAGATCCAAGAGGAGAGAGATGAGAGGCTTCCCAGATTGGCCAAAGGCAGTCCTGGAACAGTCGCTGTGCAGCAGGCAGTCCAGGGCAGAGCAGGACGGGGTGAGACTCCAGGGGTGACATTGGCAGGAAGAAAAATGTAAAATTGAGAGGAGCGGTATTATGAAGAGCCACTGGAGGTTATAGGAAAACTTAGCCAAAGATTCAAGGAAATCCAAGTAAATGGACTGGGGAAAAAGCAGCAGTTAATTCCTAAGAAAAGGTTGCAGGCCGGGCGCAGTGGCTCACGCCTGTAATCCCAGCACTTTGGGAGGCTGAGGTGGGTGGATCATGAGGTCAGGTGTTCGAGACCAGCCTGGCCAACATGATGAAACCCTGTCTCTACTAAAAATACAAAAATTAGCTGGGCGTGGTGGCACATGCCTGTAATCCTAGCTACTCAGGAGGGTGAGGCAGGAGAATTGCTTGAACTTGGGAGGCAGAGGTTGCGGTGAGCTGAGATTGTGCCGTTGCACTCCAGCCTGGACAACAAGAGTGAAACTCCGTCTTAAAAAAAAAAGTTGCTTAAGAATAAAAATAACACATAACTTGATTCAATAGGATTTGCAGTCACATAATAATGAGAACACTGGAGGCTTTGAGCAGGGGGTGACATAGCCAGATAGAACCCATTCACATGTTTTAGAAAATCAACTTTGTTGAAGTATTCAATATACTTACTGAAGTATAATTTACTTAAAGTGAACTCATTTAAGTGTACAGCTTGACGAATTTTGACCAGTATGTGCAGCATGTAACCACTGTCACAATCAAGATAGAGAACATTTCAGTCGCCCAAAAGATTCCCCCTTCAGGGCCCCCAGCAGCCCTCAGCTGTTGTCCATCCTTTCGATGAGATGGAGCTTTTCCAGCATGTCCTGTAAATGGCATCAGGCTGTGCGTGCTTCTTTGTGTCTGGCTTCTTTCATTCAGTGGAATGTTATTGAGATGCATCCATGTGGTTGCACCATCAGCAGTTCTTTTTTTATTGCTAAGTGATATTCTCTTGTATCATGTGCCACCATTTATTCGTCCTTGCACCTAGATTTAACTTTTAAAGGGACCCTCTAGAACCCACTGGAGGAGGCCAGAATGGAGGCAGGAAGACCTGTTTCTGGCAGTCCAGGGAAGAGATGAAAGTATCTTGTCACACCAGCCCTGGGGCCGCCCCCCAAACAAGCCAAGTACATCCCCACCTTAGGGCCTCTGGACCTGCTATTGTCAGCCCAGAAGGCTCTTCTCCCAGGTGTCTATAGGGTTTGCTGTCTCCCTTCATTCCGGGCTCTGCTCAGCAGTCACCACCTCAGGAGGACTTTCCATGAGACAGCACCCACCCCTGGCGCCCTTCATCCCCTCTCTCTGACTTGTGTCTCTTCATCCCTCTTACTGCCAGCCAAAGACATTATTCCTCTTTGTATACTTATTTAGTGTCTGCTGCCCCCACCAGAACGTGGGCTTTGTGGTGGCGTTTTATATTTGTGGGTGACTAAAGGGGGGCTCCCTGAGGAGCCCACACAGAGGTCTTTGTCTTTCATCTTTGTCTTTTTGTGTCTGGCACATAGAAGTGCAAGTGATTAAAGAATGAGAGGGAAGCAGTTGAGGTTGAAGCGGCACATTCGAAATTTCCACCAGGATGGGCCCCTCAGTTGTTCCCAGGTGCAGTTCCCCAGGTTGGTGGAGGTGAGGGTGGGGGTAGACAGCGCTTAAAGAGAGATGGCCCAGGGTTGTGGCAGTGAGCAGACTTGGAGGCTGCAGGTTGGGAAGCTGCCTGTGTTCTGGGTGTCATGAGGCTGTACCCTGCTGAGTGTATGCAAGAACTCCTCCCTGGTGTGTGGAGGGGACTGGATGGATGGTCCCACCTCCAAGCCTTCTGGCTACCAACCTTTGTATTTTTGTTTCTCCTCTCCCACTGCACAGACTCCCCAGCATCACTCTGGAGCAGGCGCACCTCTTAGAACACTTGACCACCTGGTAGAAATGTCCCAGAACAAAGTAAAGGGTTAATTAACAGCTGTTGATTGATCTGGGCATGAGGGTGACCGTGCTTGTAGCAACAATGGAACTTAATTAAAATTAGCTGTTCTTGCAGCTATTGAGGTGCTGCCTTGATCTCTGTGGCTTCCGTGTGGCCACCTTTGTATTACAGACACATCGGAAATTGGAGGTCTGCGTTTAGGTGACGTGCCTGCTGTGGCTGTTGGATGATAATTATGTAGATTTTCCTCTGGAACTTAATTTTACAAACTGTCAAAACGGGTTTGTTATATTTATCACTTAAATCATTAGGGAATAATAATTAGACCAAAAATGATGTGAAATGCTTCCGTATTAATAATCATTTTTAGCTTGAAACCATTAGTGATAACTGGTTTGTGGGGTTGGTATTTAGAACTGCCTTAGGAGAGGCCAGGCACGGTGGCTCACGCCTGTAATCCCAGCACTTTGGGAGGCCGAGGCGGGCGGATCACAAGGTTAGGAGATCGAGACCATCCTGGCTAACAGGGTGAAACCCCATCTCTACTAAAAATACAAAAAATTAGCCAGGTATGGTGGTGGGCACCTGTAGTCCCAGCTACTTGGGAGGCTAAGGCAGGAGAATGGTATGAACCTGGGAGGCAGAGCTTGCCGTGAGCCGAGATCGTGCCACTGCACTCCAGCCTGGGTGACAGAGCAAGACTCCGTCTCAGAAAAAAAAAAAACTGCCTTAGGAGATTCTGAATAAAAAGGCACCTTATGTGCTTGCCTGCAGGGGACCAATTTTTAGCTTGGCTTGTTATGGGTAAAGAAGAGAGGCAGAACGTGGTTGGTTTAGCGAGGAAAGGTTCAATTTGGGTCTCATTGATTGACAGCAGTAGTTAACTTGCACTGAGGACTCACTCTCTAATTGTTTTACTGTATGAACTCATTTAATTACAGCAGTAGGTGCTGTTAACTATCCCGTTCTGCAGATGTGAACACCAGGCAACTCACCCAGACTTAAGCAGCCAATCTCCCAACCAGGATTGGGGTCCAGACAGCCTGACTCTTAAATCCGCACTTGTAACTGCTGTGTTGTGCTGCTTCTGTTTCTTAGTACCAACTGCGTGTCATTGTCCTGAGCCCAACTAAATCCTCACATCAAGACAGGTGGGATTCCTGGTGTGGAAGAGGAAACCAAGATTTAGAGAGTGAAGAATTTGCCCTAGGTCGTTTCTTTCTTTCTTGTCTCTCTTTTCTTTTTTCTTTTTTTTAAACGGAGTCTCACTTTGTCACCCAGGCTGGAGTGCAATGGCACAATCTCGGCTCACTGCAACCTCCGCCTCCCGGGTTCAAGCAATCTCCTGTCTCAGCCCTGAATAGCTGGGATTACAGGCACCCGCCACCACGGCCAGCTAATTTTTTGTATTTTTAGTAGAGACAGAGTTTTGCCGTGTTAGCCAGGCTGGTCAGGCTGGTCTTGAACTCCTGGCCTCATGTGATCTGCCCACCTAGGCCTCACAAAGTGCTGGGATTACAGGCGTGAGCCACAGTACCCAGCCCCTAGGTCATTTCTTATTTGATTCTTTCATTCAGCACATATTTACTGAGAGCTTAATATGCACCAGGCATTTCCTAGGCCCTTGGTGTTACCTCCATGATCAAAGTAATTGTTGGAAGACACTTGTCATTCTTGTTCTTGTGATGTTTACATTCCAGTGGTAAAAGAGACAAACAAGAAAATACCAGATAATGAGTAGCAGCTGGAGAACTAAAATATGATGATGTGATGAAGAGTGAGAGGTCACTTCTTTAGATGGTTCTTAGGGGGGCCCCTTTTGTTGGGTAGTGACATCTCTACTGAGATCTGAATGCCAGCTCAGAGCCAGCCACTTGGAAGACCAGACTAAGAACATTCCAGGCAGAGGGAGGCCTGCAAGTAGCCCAAGGTATGAGTCTGGTGGGTGAAGGGGAGGGGAGTAGGCAGAGAGGTCATTGGGAAGAGGCATCCATTGGTACAGCCTTGAGAGCCAAGGTCAAGACTTTGGGTTTTATTTGTAAACATGATGGGGAGATGTTGGAAGATTTTAACCAGTGATGTCATGTGATCTACTTTTTGTTTGAAAAAGATCACAGTCCTCAGGTGATTGGATTGTGGGGGAAGGTGCTGCAGCAGAGCTCCCTGTTTGCTGTGGCTGTTATTCTGGTAAGAGATGGCGAGTACTGGGGTGGTGGGTGTATGGACCCAGAGAAAAATGTTCATGGCCTCGGGTATGTCTTGGAGGAGGAGGTAGCTTGGCTTGCTGATGAATTTGACATAGGGAGCTTGGGAGAGAGAACTTGGGTGAACTGCTCTGTAGATAGTGATGCGGTAGGCTGAGCACAGTGGCTCATGCCTGGAATTCCAGCACTATGGAAGGCTGAGGCAGGCGGATCGCTTGAGCACAGGAGTTCAAGACCAGCCTGGGCAACATGGTGAAACCCCGTCTCTACAAAAAAAAAAAAAAAAAAAAAAAAAAAGATGCCATTCACTCAAATGGAGAAGGCTAGGCTGGGGAGGGTCTGCTTTATTTGTTCGTGATTGCAGGCTCCTTGGGTGGGTCTGTTGCAGACATGCTAAGTCTGTGTACCTCTTCACTGTCCTGTCAAGTGGACATCACATGTGAGTGGAATTCCAGAGAATGATGAGGGCTGGGGCTGCAGCTTTGAGAGTCTGTGGTACATTGTTGATACCTAAAACCGTTTCACTGGAGATGGCCTTGGAGAGAAGGTGGATGGGGAGAGGACAAGTCCTGGGATGTGCCAGTGTTGAGCAGTGGAACTGAGAGGGCCAGCCAGGGAAAGAGAAGGAGAACCAGATACATGTGATGCCAAGAGATGCGTTTCTGCAAAGAGGCAGCAGAGAGAATACTGCAGGTGGATTCAGAACAGGGAAGGTGACCATTGGATTTGGCAGCGTGACAGTTCGTGCTGAAATGGCAGGGCCATTTCAGGGCCATTTCAGGGAAGCCTGAGAGGAGACGTGAGTGTGGAGGTAAACAGCACAGAGACCATGAAACTGTGGAGTTGCAGTGAGAGGAGCACAGAAAGCAGGAATTGGGGGAGCTGTGAGGTCAGTCAGGGTCTTTCCAAATGGGTGTCAGAGCCTACTTGTTTCCTGTGGAAAAGGCTCACATGGGAGGGAGACAGTGCTGGAGGAGCAGCAGGGTGGGTCTTCAGGGTGGGGGCTTGAGCCAGAGCGGGAGGGAGCAGGTCCACGTAGGGGAGGGATGGCGGGGAGGACAGGAGCAGGAGACGGGTTGGTGGTGGGGGTGGGGAGAAGAGGGCGTCCTGTCTCATTGCTTCCCGTTTGCCCTCTGATGAAGAGGCAAGTTAATGGGCAGGGGTTGTAGGCGTTTTGAAGAAAGGAGAGGACGTGAGGTCCTTTGGAGAGAAGGAAAGTCAAGGCGCATGGGTGGTGGTGGTAGTAGGATAGAAAGGCCTGGATGCAGGGCAGTGGGAAGGGGGATAGATACTTGGGTTTCCCCAGGGTTGGGGGTTTTTCAGGTGAGAACAGTGGAGAGAGGGAGACCAGCATGGGTTGGGGGCTGCAGGGCTGTGGGGAGTGGCAGGGCACCCAGCCCTTTCTGTCCCCACCCAGCCCTGCATCAGTGTGACTGCTACCTCTTCTTTTCCTCCCTGCAGGTAGTGCCAGCAGGGCACCAGGCTAAGCATCCTGGTGGTGCTTTCTGCCCCTGTCTGGGGAAGGCTGCTGGGCAGCTCATTCTGTGACTGTAGCTCCGGATGAGTGCTCCCTGGCAGCAGCCCTGCTCCCTGCCTTCCCTGCTTCTGATCGTCTTTTCTTTGGGTTGGCTCAGGATGCCGTGAGGATGGAGAAAGTGGATGGATGTCTCAAAAGTCAGCTCTAAAGTCGGAGTCAGAACAGGGGCTGCCGATGCTCTGTCTCCCAGTCTACCTGGAGTGATTCAACATAGAAATCAATGAAACAAATGCCACCATGGCTGAGTGAGACCTTTCATTTTTCTTCCCAGGTGTTGGAGAAGGCTTCTGGTGAAGGATTTGGCAAAACCGCCGGTGAGATTCTGCGCTGCCATCCTTTCCCAGGATGTGGCTTTGCAGCTCCTAATGGACCTCTTCCAGCCCCTTCTGCAGCCTCCCTTCCAGCTCAGTCCCCTGATGACCCTTAGTGTAGAAATATCCCTTTTCCCTTTCTTCCTCTAGGATGCTTGCTTGCTTTCATCTTTTCTTTGAGACAAGATCTCCCTCTGTCACCCAGGTTATAGTGCAGTGGCATGGTCATAGCTCACTGCAGCCTCAAACTCCTGGACTCAAGCCATCCTCTCTCCTCAGCCTCCACAGTAGCTAGGACTATAGGTGTGCATCACCATGCCTGGCTAATTGTTAAAATTTTTTGTGAGATGGAGTCTTGCTATGTTGCCTAGGCTGGTCTTAAACTCCTTGCCTTAAGTGATCCTTCCACCTCAGCCTCCCAAAGTGCTGGGATTACAGGTGCAAGCCACCATACCCAGGCCTAGGATGCTTTCTTAATTAAAGAATATCATCCGACTGACCCTTCCCACCCAGATGAGAATCTAGAGACTGAGAAGTGGGAGGGTGCAGCTTCTTGGCCATTTTATGCTTCCTTGGAGGGCAGGGCCAAGGCCTCTTGTGGGTTTGGGGAGTAGTTCCTCTCTGGGTAGTTCTGGTGCCTCCGGAACTTAGTCTTCTGCTTTCTAGCTATTATACAGCTCGCTCCTGACGCTCCTGTTGACCTGTGTGAGACAGAGAAACTGAGGGCAGCCTTCTTTGCAGTCCCCTTGGAAATGAGGTGAGCAAGGTATAGAAAGACTGCCAGGGCAAATGGCGATTACAGACATCCTCTGTCCCCCAGAGAGTGGGGACAAGGATAGTACTGGGGTGGGGGATAGTTTTCGGGAACTCCTGTGTCAGACCCAGGCTGTAAGGCAGTGACCCACACTGACTTATAAAATCAGCTTCCCAGCTGGGCACAGTGGCTCATGCCTGTAATCCCAGCACTTTGGGAGGCCAAAGTGGGTGGATCACTTGAGGTCAGGAGTTCAAGACCAGCCTGGCCAACATGGCGAAACCCCATCTCTACTAAAAATACAAAAATTAGCCGGGCATGGTGGTGGGCATCTGTAGTCCCAGCTACTCGGGAGGCTGAGGCAGGAGAATCACTTGAACCCAGGAGGCAGAGGTTGCAGTGAGCCGAGATTGTGCCACTGCAGTCCAGCCTGAGCGACAGAGCGAGACTGTATCTCAAAATAAATAAAATAATAAAATCAGCTTCCACTTATGTACAGCAAAGGTCTGTGACCGTCCCCTGCCCTGGATGCCATGAGATCATCATGCCTACCATGTCCCCTGCTTTGCTTTAACAGCAGATACTGTTCTTAATGTCAGGAGTGCCAGAATACTCAGTTTGACTTGAAATGCTGTAGGGTGTCACTAGCCATGTGTGGTTTAGGCAGGTGATTGAGTTAGTGGAGCAGCAGGGTGACATTTGGAATGTGCGTAGACGCAGGGGAGGAGCAGCTTTGGGATGGAAGGCATATCCTGCATGGTGGACAGTCCACACCTGCATCATTTAGAGGCTCGTGAATCACTTAGGAGGCCCCAAATCTACCCATTGAGGACTTTTGTCCACCTCTCTCGGAGTTTCTCAATGTGTTTTTGTTTCCCTCTGCTGCTTCCTTTTCCTGAACTCTTCAACCCCTACGCCCCCAGAATGGCCCTTCCTTTCCTCTGTCGTGGACTGGGATTACTTGGGAACTGGCTTTAGCTCCCACCCTAGAGGGGGTGGGCACAGCCCTTCTGCTTAGGGGACTCATCCCCCAGGCAGTTCAGCCTCCTGCAGGACAGGCGTTGGTCCAGTCGTTCCTTTCCTTGCTCCGCTTGCTCTTCCTGCAGAGGTTCCTTCCTGGTGCTGCTCCTGAGGGAATGCTTCCGAGACCTGAGCTGGCTGGCACTCATCCATAGTGTCCGTGGGGAGGCGGGGCTGCTGGTGACCAGTATCGTCCCAAAGACCCCGTTTTTCTGGGCCATGCACATCACTGAGGTATGGACTGGTTGTTGGCCCCCTCAGGTTTCTGTGCCTTCCTGCATGGCCTCCCTGTGGTGGGCATGGTGACGGGGCCAGTCAGTGGTGGAGATGCAGGGTAACTACAGTCTGAACCCCAGGTTCAGTCTCGTTCTGTCTCCCACCTCATACCTGATGGCCTTGGGACAGATTAGTGGTGCTAATGTAACAGGTGACATCCACAGAGGCAGATTTGTAATGCAGTGCAGGCAGTGGGGCCGTTGCATTTTGCACCCCACAGGCTCTGCACCAGAACATGCAGGTGCTGTTTAGCACCCTGGCTCAGGCGGAGGAGCAGCAGCCCTACCTGGAGGGCTCCGCCGTTACGCGCGGGACTCGCTGTCTGGCAGAGTACCACCTGGGGGATTATGGACACGCCTGGAACAGGTGTGTGTCTGGGCAGGGGTAGAGCCTATGGGAGAGGTGTGCAGGGAAAATGCTCCCTTCTTGCGTTCTCTTCCTTTGGGCTCTGGTTTTTTTTCCTGTGGCTTCTTCTCTCAAAATCATCTTTATCATTATTTCCTCACTCAAGGATTGGGGAGAAACAGCAAACTCGCTCTTCCTCCCTCCTACCTCCACTTTCACATCTGCTTTGTGGAGGACTGCTGTGCATGGCACTAGGTGGAATGATTGTCCTCTTTCTCCCTTCCTCTGCCAGGTGTTGGGTACTGGACAGGGTGGACACCTGGGCTGTGGTCATGTTCATTGATTTTGGACAGTTGGCCACCATCCCTGTGCAGTCTCTGCGTAGCCTGGACAGCGACAACTTCTGGACCATCCCACCCCTGACTCAGCCATTCATGCTGGAGAAACGTGAGACATCTTCTACCTTCCTTCCGAGGGTTTCAGGGACAGGAGAAGCCATGGTTGCTTCTGGGACCTCAGCAGGAAACAGCATAGTGGGCGGCCAAGGTGCTTCAGTCTCTCTTTCCACCCAACCCCGGTTTTCAGCATCTGACCCTGGCAAAGCTGCCTCTCAAGTGTTGGTTTTCATGCCTGGGATCTGGAGCCCAAGATCCCAGGAGGGACCTCAGATGCTGCCCAAAGGCTGAGTTCTCTGGAAGGGGAGAGAAGAGGTCAGATTTCCCACCCCTGCTTCCACCAGAGCTGCTCAGCTTTCATCTGTTTTACATACTTTGCGTGTTGCTTCAGATTTCACTGGAAAAGGATTCTGCCGTGGAAGAAAACTAGCACTCGAATGCCAGTGCTAGAGGCCAGAGCACTGCACTCTCCTAATGTGGTTCATTTAGCCTCAGACGCCTGTGGGTTTCTCCATAGGTGGAAATGAAGAGGCCCCTTCTCAAGATCAAAGTTAGGTGAAATGTAAAATGATGAAAGAATGTTTTAGGGGGCAGTCAGGAGAAGTGGAAGTGAAGAAGCATACATACACATACACAGGAAGTAAGATGGAAAAGTTTTATTAAAAAAAATTTTTTTTTTCAGAGGCAGGGTCTCACTCTGCTGCCCATGCTGGAGTGCAGTGGCATAATCATAACTCATTGCAGCCTCAAACTCCTGGGCTCAAACATCCTTCCACCTTGGCCTCTCAGAGTGCTGGGATGACAGGCATGAGCTGCCTCACTTAGCTGAGATGGAAACGTTTTACAAACAAACTAAGTCTTTTTTTTTTTTTTTGAGATGGAGTCTCATTCTGCAGCCCAGGCTGGAGTGCAGAGGCGCAATCTCGGCTCACTGCAACCTCTGCCTCCCGGGTTCACACAATTCTCCCGCCTCAGCCTCCCAGTTACAGGCACACACCACCACACCCGGCTAATTTTTTTTAGTAGAGATGGGGTTTCACTATGTTGGCCAGACTGGTCTCGAACTCCTGACCTCGTGATCCGCCCGCCTTGGCCTCCCAAAGTGCTGGGATTACAGCTGTGAGCCACCGTGCCCGGCCCTCAGACAAACTAAGTCTTGAGATGGAGTCTCACTCTTGTCGCCCAGGCTGGAGTGCAGTGGCGCGATCTCAGCTCACTGCAACCTCTGCCTCCCGGGATCAAGCGATTCTCCTGCCTCGGCCTCCTGAGTAGCTGGGATTACAGGCATGCGCCACTATGCCTGGCTAATTTTTCTTTTTCTCTTTTTTTTTTTTTTTAAGTATTTATTGATCATTTTTGGGTGTTTCTCAGAGAGGGGGATGTGGCAGGGTCATAGGATAATAGTGGAGAGAAGGTCAGCAGATAAACACATGAACAAAGGTCTCTGGTTTTCCTAGGCAGTGTTTGTGTCCCTGGGTACTTGAGATTAGGGAGTGGTGATGACTGTTAACGAGCATGCTGCCTTCAAGTATCTGTTTAACAAAGCACATCTTGCACCGCCCTTAATCCATTTAACCCTGAGTTGACACAGCACATGTTTCAGAGAGCAGGGGGCTGGGGGCAAGGCCATAGATCAACAGCATCCCAAGGCAGAAGAATTTCTCCTCCCAGACGGGGCGGCCGGGCAGAGGCGCTCCTCACTTCCCAGACGGGGCGGCCGGGTAGAGGCGCTCCTCACTTCCCAGACAGGGCGGCCGGGCAGAGGCGCTCCTCACTTCCCAGATGGGGCGGCCGGGCAGAGGCGCTCCTCACTTCCCAGATGGGGCGGCTGGGCAGAGGCGCTCCACACTTCCCAGACGGGGCGGCCGGGTAGAGGCGCTCCTCACTTCCCAGACGGGGCAGCCGGGCAGAGGCGCTCCTCACTTCCTCCCAGACGGGGCGGCCAGGCAGAGGCGCTCCTCACTTCCTCCCAGATGGGGTGGCGGCCGGGCAGAGGCGCTCCTCACCTCCCAGACGGGGTGGCTGGGCCTAGGCGCTCCTCACATCCCAGACGGGGCGGCCGGGCACAGGTGCTGCTCACATCCCAGACGATGGGCGGCGAGGCAGAGATGCTCCTCACTTCCTGTACGGGATGGCGGCCGGGCAGAGGCGCTCCTCACTCCCAGACGCGGCGGCCGGGCAGAGGGGCTCCTCATATCCCAGACGATGGGCAGCCAGGCAGAGATGCTCCTCACTTCCTAGACGGGGTGGCAGCCGGGCAGAGGCTGTAATCTTAGCACTTTGGGAGGCCATGGCAGGCGGCTGGGAGGTGGAGGTTGTAGCGAGCCAAGATCACGCCACTGCACCCCAGCCTGGGCAACATTGAGCATTAAGTGAGCGAGACTCCGTCTGCAATCCCAGCACCTCGGGAGGCTGAGGCGGGCAGATCACTCGAGGTCAGGAACTGGAGACCAGCCTGGTCAACACAGCAAAACACCGTCTCCACCAAAAATACAAAAACCAGTCAGGCGTGGCGGCGCGCGCCTGCAGTCCCAGGCACTCGGCAGGCCGAGGCAGGAGAATCACAGGAGCCGAGGCAGGGAGGTTGCAGCGAGCTGAGATCACGGCAGTACAGTCCAGCTTCGGCAACAGAGGGAGACCGAAGAAAGAAGGAGAGGGAGACCGAAGCAAGAGGGGAGAAGGGAGAGGGGAGAGGGGAGAGGGAGAGGGACTAATTTTTCTATTTTTAATAGTGACAGGGTTTCACTGTGTTGGTCAGGCTGGTCTCGAACTCCTGACCTCGTGATCTGCCCGCCTCGGTCTCCCAAAGTCTTGGGATTACAGGTGCACACCTGGCCAAAATATATATATTTATATAATATATAATATATATTTTATATAATATATATTATATATTATTTTTATATATTATTAAATATATTATTACATATATTAAATATATAATTATAATTATATATATTATTAAATATATTATTTAATATATATTAATATATATTATATTATTATTTAATATATATTATTTAATATATATTATATTATTATTTAATATATATTATTTAATATATATTATTTAATATATTATATATTATATGTAATATATATTACGTATATGTTTATATATAATATAACGTAATATATAATATATATGTAATATATATTATATATTACGTATAATATATAATATATATTATGTAATATATATAATGTATATATATTTAAAGATGGAAAGGCATCTCCCAATTGTGCAGGGCCAAGGCTTCCTGGGAAGCTGGTGGGGCTTGTGCCCAGTGGGCAAGGAGCACCACCCAGAGGTTGTCTTGGGTCGTTGCATGAAGAGGGTCCCTGCTGCCCAGGCTGGGAACAGCCAGGCATCAGGAGCTTCTTCAGGTGACCCAGGGAAGAGGAGCTTCCTGTTTCAAAGTGCAGCTCCCAGCCCGTCACAAGGACCAGAGTCCCAACCCAGAGATAAGTCAGACAAGCGTCAGTTTTCCTCCCTTTATGGATGAGGAAAATACGGCTCAGAAAAGTGAAATGAACTCATACTTAATAGCAAGAAAATGGCATAGCTGGGGATGAAACCTAGATCTGACTCTTAGTGATTCAGTGTCATACATAAAAACAGTCCCAGAGTTTGGGGACTCTGGTTGGATGGTGGGAGTTGCGTGAGGGACGACATCCTGGGGAAAGGTGGGTTTTTGATGAGCTCCCTGCCTGGTTCCGGCATGTAAGAGCGCTTGCGTCTCATGGTGAAAACCTCTCTGGTTTTAACCTTCTATCCAGCCAGAACTCTCAGAGCAGAGTTCAGTGAACATAATTTTCTGTCCCCAGTAGAATTTCTCATTAAAAATCCCAGATCCCTGTAATTATTTTAACAAGTGCCTCCTCCCTTTATCTGCTGTTATTTTGCCCTCCCCCTATGCTACCTTTTCAGCATTTATCATCTCATTTGATCCTGGCAGCAGGGATTTAGCAGGAACTAGCAGAGACTTGCTGGTTGGAGCTGGTTGGCGGCCAGAGCACTTTCCCTGCAGCCCCCGCCTTTTGCTTCCCTCCTTTGCTCCTCCTGCCCAACCCTGTACCACTGAGGTTTTGTTGTTGTGTCTTGTTTTGCAGACATTTTGAGTTCGTATGAGGTTGTCCATCGAATCCTCAAAGGGAAAATCACTGGTGCTTTGAACTCGGAGGTAACTGCCCCTGCATCTAACTTGGCTGTTGTCCCTCCACTCCTGCCCTTGGGGTGTCTGCAGCAGGCTGCTGCCTAGGCCTGGACACAGTATTCACCTGGCATTCTTTTAGATCAAACAAACTGGTTATCTGAGGGGTTGGGTGAACTGGCTGGGGTGGGCCTTCCTTCCCACCAAGGCTTTGTCTTTCTCTTCCAGTTGCACATCCTAAAGTTTGAAGAGTCTAAATAATGGGGTTTCCCTCAGCATGTTCCCTCTCCTGTTTGCCACGGATCCAGAGGCCACCTGCCCTGTCTTCTCGTACCCCTTTCACTCTTGAGGCCTGGGAGGTGAAAAAGGCCAGACTGTGCCCAGGATTGATTTCCATTTTGCTTTTACTCCCAGCTTCCCTCTCAAAAGAGAGTGAAGTCTCATTTGTCATGTGTCTTCAGTTCCCCAACTTGGCATGAACATTTGAACCAAACATAGGAAACTACCATTAGGTTGAAAGCCTGAGGCAGCTGGGATGGTCTTTCTTGTGTCTCTTCTTTGCACCCCAGAGCATGATGTAAGTGGTCCTAACAGATTCTGGATAATGGAGAAGCCCTCTGGCTAGTTTTCCTGGCATTCCATGTAGAATAGGTAAAGAATATTTAACCAATGAGCAAATAAATGTTGGCATGTTTCATGAGTTTGGAGTGATTGATACTTCTTCCCAGCCACCCTTCCACTGCCCTGCCGTGCCCTCTAAAACTGCTGCAGTGAGATTAGAGCCTGCCAGTGTGGGCTCTGGGCCATGCAAACCCTGCCTGGGATATAGATACATGTTTGAAGTGTAGGGGAACGACCTAAGAGTTAGTTTCATTTCTCCTTGCCTTCTAAGTGGAGAGAAGAAAATTGTTTCATGCATGATATAGCCTTGATTCTTTTTTATACTTTGTACTTTATTAGAACCCTAAACTTAAGGTCATAAAAGGGAGTGCTGGGTTTGGCAAGAAAAATGGAGGATTCTCTTAGAGTTGGTGTTATGCAACTCACAGGGGCAGGCATTTCCCTCTATGTCAAGTGAACATGAACCCCACTGTTTCTTCAAATAATTTTATTAGAGCCAAACTATTTAAATAATTTTATTTGTTTCATCCTTTGGTAGATGAGAAAAATACATTACAAAATACATTATACAGAAGACAGCTCACAGTACACATTACTAAAAACACAATCTACATTCCAGCCAGGGCTGGTGGTAAGTTCAGAAGAAAGCCACAGAGGCCTTGAAAACCAGATTTCAGCTCTATGGAATGAATTTTCCCCTTATGTCCCGTCTTTATCTCAACCTCAGTATATGTTTTATTAGCACCCCTAATTAGGTGGGTGTGGGTAGAGTTAGAGCAGCATTGAGTGGGACTGGTGGACTCTCCATCCACCTAAAGCAGCAAACATTAAAAGTCCCTCAGAAGAAAAGGGGTGGGGGAGGGGCAAGAATGGCCAATGTGAAAATTGCTGTGTCTCAAAGCATTACAGAACTGCTCTAGCATCCTACAGTTCCCAGGCAGTTGTCCCAAGTCTGGGTTTTCTGAGACTTGGGTCTTCACTTGGCCATCCTTGGCCTGTCATTTCACTCTTAATGAGAGCTGCTGGCATCGTAGGTCCTAAGAGGCTGTCTTAAGAGGCTGTCTGAGTCCCAGAGCAAGCTTACAGACAAAGAGATGCAGGCAGCACCCGCTAGATGCAAAGTCATGCCCAAACTTTTACAACAGCAAGTACATACAACACAGCACTGACAGTTCCATCTCAGTACAGACTCCCCACCTCATCTTCCCTCCCTGGCAGTTCCTGAGCCTGGGGTAAGGACACAGGTGTATAGAACAACCCCCCTTAAAATGCTAACCCTTTCTAGTAGGACCCACCTTGTGGGCGTGGCTTGAAAGAATCCATAATTTCCCAAGCCAAACAACTTCAGAGCTAGGTCTGTTCTTTTTGATAAAGCCAAATGAAGCAAGAGCGACGGAGGTGAGCAGAGCTTACCAATGATCACCATCAGGTGCTGGTTAGAAGCCACTTTCCAGGAGAGGAACCAATGAACAGCGAAGAGTTGCAGCCACACAGCTGAGATCAGAAAAGACCACATACACACTTGGAGACTGTGTCCCCATCCCCACTCAATTCATTCAAAAGGAATTCTACGAAGCAGCCTCTTGAGCCTCATTTTCTTTTTCTTAGAAATTTGAAAACATCTGTGACTAGAAAAGTAGTCCTAAAAATTAACACCATCGTTTCAGCCTACCACATTGTAGTTTGGCAGGCCAGGCTCTGCATTCCAAGGGGGCAAGTGCTGGTTGCTCCAGAGGCCTTGAGGAGAAATCTAGGGGTGGACCAGGTGTGTGCTTCAGCTCCATGTTTCTCTTGCTTTAGCAGCAAAATGCAGCCTCTCATCTCTACCAAACCAACAGTGGACTCATACCCCTCCCCACCTCCCAAGTAGTTCAGGGGATGGGGTGGGATGTGCGAATAAAAATAAAGATGAGTCAAGACCAGCATCTTCAAATTAACAAACTGTAATTGTTTTCCCAAAGATACATTTTTTTCATACACATCCATCATACACTGTAACCAAAAAAAGCAGTGTACATGAAATAAGAGAAAATAAATTAAAAATCCATAGCATAGGTAAGGAGGCTCTAGTCTGGAGCACAGCTGAGTTTCCAGCAATATAAGGAGGCTCGAAAGTTTCTTTTATAAGAATGCCTGCTAGCAAGGGTTCCAGCAAGGTGGTTGGTTGGTCTGTAAGTCAGTCTTGAGTACTTGAAACAGTTCTGTGTGTTTTTTTTTTTTTCCTTAGCGTTTAGAATAGCCATCATTGTCCTGCAATAGGCAGAGCTATCACGTCCAGGAAAAATGAGGGAGGGAACCACAGAGGCAGCGTGAGATCCAAATACAGCATTCAAAGGTAATTGGTCCAGTGGTGCCTGGGGAGGGAGGAAGGGTGATACTCCAGGGTTAGCCATCTTCCTTTGGGGGTGTGTACCAGCCTGCAAAGAAATGGAATGGTCAGTGAGGTGAAGGTTCAGGCCCACCCTCCCTGTCCTGCCCCAATCCCTGAAGACGTCTCCAGTGGCAGAGGTAAGAGGATATTGGGGAGGGCTATGCTGTGTGGGGAGAGGTGTATGGGAAGCTGAGAGCCTGCATACCTGGAAATGAGAAAGAAAGGGGAATGATGTGCCCAACCTGAGATGATGGGAGTTAGATGAGCTTTTTCAAAAGGTGGTCGAGAAGGGGATAGCACCAAGTTTATCAGTGATATGATCATTTTGGTGTGTTTCTGGAAGAGGTTGTGAATGTTAGCCACCGCCAGTCCCTCCTGGGAGAACTGGGGCAGGTGCTGTGTTAATGGGTGGTTGAGTATCAGAAACCAAAAAGAAGGGGTTCTTGCTCTGTGGCTGGAAGTGAAAACCTGGGTGTGGCAAGTGTCCGAATCTCCTGAGTCCTGGCTCCAGCCTCACCGTTTTTTTCGTGGATCTGCACCAAGGACTTGTAGGACTGCTGTGCTCTTGTCAGACTGTATTGAGACTGGGGAGAGGAAGCCACCAGATCAGGCCATGGCTAGCTGTGGCCTTACTGCCCCTCACCTTCTGCAGGCTGTCACCCAGAGACCCCGGAGTCCCAGCTCCCAGCACTGTGGTCTAGTAAAACACTAAGTACCCTCCACCTTCAAGGTCCCTTGGGGGCATAATCCCATAGTCATCCTTTTCCAGACCCGCAACCTCCCAAAAGTCCTAGGGATGCCCCTAGGGGCCAAGGCACAGTTGTTCCATTGTGGGCACCCTAGGCCCTCTCATCCAATGCCACCAGCCCAGAGGCCTTATGCTCATTCCTCTAAAGAAGGCAGCCTTGGCCTGCTAGTGGCCCCAAGTGTACTTGGCTCCACCCAGCCCCACCGGCCCCAGGGCCAGGATCCTTACTTTGTTGGCTCCAAACTGCACTCGTGCTTTCCCCTTCACCAGTGTGGCACTGATCTGCATGATCACTGACTCTATGGAGTAGGCACTGCTCCAGCCCTGGGTGAAGGGAGGGACAAGGCAAGCAGGTCCGGATGGAGCTTCCAGAGAACCCTCATGCTTGTCCTCTGGGAAATCAGCTGTGTCTATAGGAGGGCCCTTGCCCTTTGCCCCCAGCACTGCCACCACCTGTCTGTCTAGGTCAGTGGGTGCAGACCCAGCCCAGCAGAATGAAAGGGCCACATCATGCCTATCACCCAGCCCGCAGGGGTGTGTGCTGTAAAGCTCAGACAATCCCCGCCCAGGCCAGCCTGGCCAAGGAGGAGAGACAGGCTCACCTGTTTGGTGAGAAGTTCCATGCAGATGGCCCCTCCGCCCAGAACATACCTGCATGAGAAAGGTTAGTCAGCTGTGCCTGACAAAAGCTCCAAGTCTCTTCCCCGCCCTCTGCCAGAGGAGATGCCCTCTTCCGCATGCCAGCCACTCACCCTCCAGAGAGGACTGGAGACACAACCCTGACAAATGGTGGGTCAAAGGGAAAGTTATCCTGAGAGAGAGAGAGACGACAATCAGGGGAAGGAGGCCAGCATCCTCCACAGGACTGTTAGGCAGACTGGGCAGCCTAGGCCAGAGGGAGAGACTGGAAAAGAAAAGCCTTACTTTAAAGGAAAAGTTAAGTAGAATGAAGTCAGCTCCTTCTTTCTCTTTGAGGATCTGGAGATCATTGTGCAAAGCGCTGTCCTGGTCAACTCTAAGAAGCAACAAGCTTGGGCTCAGATGCCTGGTTCCACCTCAGGAGCTTCATAAGGCCTCCCCTGCCCTGGGTGGCAGCAGACCACCAAACCACTGCCCACACCCGCTCCGGGACCCTGAATGAAAATGCTGGATGGGGCTGCCCTGGAGATCCCACCACAGTAGCCCCACTCACACTCCTCCTCAACTTCCTCTCCAATCCCAGAGTCCCCACTCACTTGAGGAGTTTGACATTCCAATCATACAGACTATCATTCACGAGTTCGACTGCATAGTTTCCTGGAAGGAGGGAAAAGACAGGTTAGTAGGATGGTCCAGGTGGTGAGTGGTCTCTAATGCAGACCCCTTTCCCAGACTGAGAGAAAAAGATCAACAGCTCTAGGTTCACCACAGATGGACATGCAACAAAGCCACTGGCTTGAGGAGCTCCATTCTTGGCGTGAAAAGTTCATAAGCACTCCTGGACCCCAGAACCTCTTGGGCCCCTTGCCACCATACTCTTCTTTATGGGTGACTCTTGTGCAGGCCCCTCTCTTGGGCAAACTCACCGCCTTTGAAACTCTGTGATCGGTATATATCCCTGAGCTCCTTCATCAGCCGGTCAGTGGCCTGCACCGAGCCAGACACTGCACCCTGTAAGGGATGGATGACAGGAACATTCCTTGGTCGTGTGGTTTGTAAACACACATTAGACCTTAGGGGCAATCTGGCAGCTTGCCCAGGATTTAAGGAAGGATTAGGCACAAAAAAGGAGTCTGCTCTCCATACTGAGATGCGATGGCCTACTACTTCCCAGCCATTTCCCACCAACCCCTTCACCAGCCTCTCTCTAGAAGGCACGTACATTTAAGTAATCTTGCCTCTGGTTCTTTTTAATTTTCTCTAGGATGGCCAAGTTTTCTTTTCCAATGCCATCATCTTCAGATTTCTTGCCCTCAGCCGGCTCTTCCTCTTTCATTTCATAGTGATCTAAGTCTTCTGTGTCCTGGGGGAGGTGTGGGGTGGGAGTGAAAAGAAAAGGAAAAAAACCAACACAGGTTAGAGAATGACCATCAACTTCCCAGTCCCATTTGGCGAAGAGCCAAAAGTTAAAGTGAGGCAGTCCATCTAGCAGTCTTATAAACGCAACGTGCTTTCCATTTTTAGAACAATTTCCAGCCCCATTCCCTCCACAGTCTAAAGGATGAGGCAAATTTCTTCAGCTCTCAAGCTACAGCAAGGACTTCGGAAATGAGCAGAGCTGCAGCTGAGACCGAGGCAGGGACTTAGCCCTCTTGTTTCCGGGACTGACCCTGCTTCAACTGTTCCTAAAACTCCCTTGGCAGCAGAAACTCTTCCCTAATTCCTAGCAGAAATGACTTGGGCCTGACCCTGTGACTCAAAGCTCATGTTTCACCAGGTGACTATTGCACCCGGGAGTTCTCAGGGCCCCAAGCCTAAAGGAGAAACCTGCATCATTAAATTTCCTCTCCTCGCTACAAATGCAGGGCATGAATCAGGTATGCAGAGGCACCCACTGCCAGATGGAAATGAGAAAGGATGTCCAGAGAGATATATGGAAGAGGTCAAGAACAGAATTAGCCCCTTATTCATCCTGCTCTAAGTGAGCAAGCAGCTAGCTCACTGAGCATAGGGAAGGAGGAGAACCTATCTAGGGTTCAGCCCCTCAGCCAGATGTTGGGGGTGTGGCCCAGAGGGCTGTCCACTATCTGGGAGGAGTAAATTTCATGTCGTCAGCCCTTTGCCAGTCTCAAGAACCTTACAGGGTTATAGAACCTGGGATATTAATCTAATGCTAGGAAATAAAAGTAATCAGAGTGATCTCCCCATTTCTGGCAGGACATACCTAATTACCACACCAGCAGGTAATGTCTACTGAGTGTTTATTACATGCCAGGTTCTGTCCTAGGTGCCGCACATACTAACTCATTTCATTCTTACCATCACTACTCATTATTCTATCATTATCCATTTTATAGATGCAGAAGCTGAGTCTAGTGAGGTCAATTATCATGCCCAAAGTCATAGAGCTCTTAGCAGAGCTAAGATTCAGTCAAGTTCTGTCTAGCTCTAAAGCTCAAATTCCTAACCATGATTTTATATTCTGTACAAGTATGTTTCTAGAGAATATATCAGATAGATTGTTTAGCACTTATCATGTATCGTCTGAAGCATTTTATATATAACGCCTCATTTAATCTCAAGACAACCATATGTAGTAGGTATTATAATCCTACTTTATAGATAAGAAAACTGTAGCTTAGTGAGATTACATAAAATTCCTCAATTAGTATAGCTAGGATGCAAACACAGGTTTGTTGGACTCCAAAGCCATTTGAAATTAACTTACCCAGTATTCGGTTTGAACCGTGTTGCACCTGTCTTCAGTGGTTGGATATGGGTGCCCTGTCTCCTCTACTACACTGGCTATTCCTCCAGGTCAGTAAATCTGTCTTTATTCCTTTGACATTTTTCTCTCTCCAGTTCTAGACTGGAGTTCTGGATGTGGGTACCAATGCTGCTGACTGCAATAGCTTCCAGCCAATGCCACCTCAGGGGGCAAGCCTACCTCAGGCATCTCCTCATCTTCATCTTCTGAAGACACGTCTTCCTGTGTGCACTGCACCGGGGAGGGGAAAGATGGAGATCAGAGCCCCAGTGGCTTGCTAGAATGCAGCCTCCAACCTACTCCCCTGAGCCCCCAGGTCTGGAAGTTGTGCGCCTGCCTGTAATGCTGCCAGTCTCTCCACCAGCCAGATCTGAGTGGAAGCAACAGCCCAGGGAATGGCTTTGCTACCAGCCCATTATTTTTCACCTATCACTGCCACAGAATAAAAGAAAAGCAAAATGGCTGTCTCCGTCACCCACCTCATAAATCCTAGTTTAATTTTCCTAAGAACCCCTCCTTTACTTGATCTTCTTTAGACTGATATTACATTCTTGGTTCTCACCAAGGGGCCTGAGTCCCCAGTGGCCACCAACTGTTATTGCTAGATAATGGTAAAAATACCCCCGCTCCCTTTCAACATTTGGGATGCTGCCCATGAGAGTGAATTTTGATATCAGAGATGAAGCTACCAGTGCCCCATTTAGCAAGAGAAGATTCCCATCTGGAGAAGAACGAGGGTGAGAGTCATAAGATGTGTATGTTTTTGAGAGCCAGTGGGGATGGAGAGAAACTACTGATTTGTCTCAATTATTTACTGAGTACTCTGTGGGGCAACTCTGCACAACAGGGCCCGAGGCTCCTCAGCTGCTCACCTGCTCTGCTGGCAAGGGTTGATCCAGCATCTCCACATCTGGATGCTGAGGGAGGTTATAGAGTTTACACAGGTCGGAGATGATCCTCTTCAGATGCTGCAATAGCTACAGGTAGGGGAGCACAGAGACATCAAATCCTTCCCCACTCCAATCTGGATAAGTGCATGGATGAGCTCTTAGTTCGGGCCCCACACCAATAACCAGTTCTCTAACCCTTATGGGCCATGTGGCTGTGGGAATGAGTCTCCTGATGGACCAATCCCAGAGCCGATGCAGGGTCTCCCTCTGGCTTCAGTAAGCAACTCCCCTGAGAGGTCGTCCCCTAAATGTTTAGCTGTGTACCGTCCACTTCTCAGGATCCCTTTCATAGGATGCCTTTGTGGCATGGGCCTCATAGGAACAAAATGTACCCCTACCCTGTGGCCCCCTCACCAGAGTATTCCCTTTCTTTATGTCCACCAGCCTCTCCAAGACAGCAGCCAAGTTAGGGTCATCAGACTCCACCGACCAAATGGGGGGCACAGCAGGGTATGACTCCTGAAGGGAAAAGAGCAACAAGAGCAATCAAAATGGGTGACTCTGGGAAAAGCCAGTTTTGCCTGTCCTCTTCCCCCAAAGACTTCTAGCCCCTTTGCTTCCCACCCCCACCCCCTACACACACATAAAAGCCCAACTCAGGTCAGCATCTAACCAAGCAGCTTCACAACAAATTCTAAACTGGAAGAAAACTAGCCCCTGGGAAGACCCTTTCCAAGAAGCAGACTGGAATCTTTTTCTTTCTTTCCTCGAGAGTACAAACCAGGAAACCTAGGACAGCCACACTTGGCTAACAGCGAAGGGGGACTCCTCATCTCCTGCACTGCCTATACAAGTTCTAGACTTCAAGTTCTCCCTGGACCCATAACAGTCCTCCAAGCTTGCTTTTCAAACTCCAGAATCGGCTGAGGAAGGGATCACCTCATCACAATGACACTGAAGTGAAAAAAGCAGAGTTCAGTAGGGAAGAAGTATAAAAACTAGACTGTATCTCCAGAACCCAAGAGTAAAAGGGTACTGGCAAGAATCTACCCACACCACTCCCAGAAGAGCCCCTCAAAGAGCAATTCTCCCTACCTCTCCCTTGGGAACCTGCCACCTTCTCAGTCCAGGCGTGGGTTGTAGGGCTCCACATGGCAGGCTGGGAGAAAGAAGCCTACGCTACTGACATTCCCAGCATTCCTGAGCCATGGTGCCGAATGCAGCCTGACCAGATTCCCTCTCTGCCCAAACCAAGGGGGCTAGTTTAGGCCAAGTCTCCTTTATAGCCATGGGGAGTCTGGCTGAGGACCCCCTAAATTTAACTTCCTGCCAGGGACAAAAGCAGTAAATGGCCTCTGGCAACAGAAAGAGCAGCTGGATGGGGGCAAACCTACCCTTAAGGAATTAGAAGCTTAATTCAGGAACAAAATTAACTCTTGAGGTTCCCACACAAACCAAGGAAACCTTATCCACCTCTACTAGGTATCTTAGCATTGCCATGACTCTAATTCTCAATGCTGGAGGAAAAATAATTATCAAAGATGCCCAGGTCTTCACTTAACTAAGCCACTCCTAGTCCTTCAATTTTAACTTTCTAGCAGGAAAAAAGAAAGGAAATGAAAGAGAAATAGGATATACGAGTTTTGGTGGGGCACCAATCAATCCAAACTGAGGCTTTACCTCACCAAACCTTAACTTGGTTTGATTGAGAAAACGGACAGAAAACACCAGTAAGTTGAATTCAGGCCCCCAAGTAGCAGAGAATTCACAACTCTGCCTTTCCCCAGGCTACTCCGATTAGGTCTGTCTGCCTGGATAAAGTACTGTCTGCTAGCATTTCAGCTACTGCTCCGGTAGAGAGAATACCATCACAGCAGGTAACATCAACCAATATAAGTGCTATAGCATGCAGTACCAGACATTCCCAAATTAGCAGAAGCCAATTCTCTGTTCAAGGGATATCTGAGGGTAAACCAGGCAGGAGACATGTAAAGTGTATGCCTAGGATGGAATGACGCTCACAGGGGAGAAATGCAACCGTTACTGCTTAGAATAAATGGGGGTAGCCCTCGCACATCACATCACTATCATTACCAGGAAAAGCAACAACCCAGGGCAAATGGACGTATCCACAGGGAACAGGGAGGGGAGTGGCAAAACTGCTACCAGCTGAGGCAAAAAGAGGAGAGTTAGAGGTTACACCAGAAAAAGAATCCAAAGGAGAGAAGAAAGAGTCAATGAATTGCAAACTATCACTTGGTGAAGTTGAGAGAGCAAGAGGGGTCTGCATGAGGGATGCCTAGGCGGGGATCCCACAGGTGGCAACCTCCTAAGTCAGAGGTACTACTGAGAAGGGGGCATCACTGAAATGTGCAATCAGTTTCAGGCCAGGTCTTTGCAGTTAGGGTCAGTGCCGAGGCCTAAAACCTTGAAATAAGAGTGAGGGGAAGAAAGACGCATTCCTAGTTGGCAAGGTAAAGTTGTGCAAGAGTAGCCAAAAAGAGCCAAAATCATGAACCTTGGGATGTGGGTGGGTTCGTGGAAACGGGTAGTCTAGGCGCCATATGTCGGGGTGTCCCTCGCTATCGGGGTCAATGGTAGAGATTCTGGGTGCACTGCATAACCTCAAGCAGCAGAAACAAATGTAACCTGGAGAGAAAGAGCTGAGCCCTGAGAGGAGCTTCGGCCTCCCAGGTCCTTGGAGAGCAAAAAGCTGGATGGAGTGATCCCGGGTCCCTGACAAGGGGCCCCCAAAAGAGGCGCACGCGAGGGGGTCCTCACCGTGATGTTGCAGTGGATGCGGACAGGATCCCCAGGCACCGACCCCCGTGGGGGGAGATGCGGTCCGGGCGCGGCCCCCGCCCCGGCCCCTCCGGCCCCAGCCAGCAGGAACTCGCAGCTCAGCTCGTCCAGGCAGGCGCTGGCAATGCGGAAGCGCTCGTGGCCGCGGTGGAAGATGGACTCGAGCAGCTTCAGCTCTCGCCTCAGGCAGGGCCCCGGCCCCGGGCCCCCCCCTGGGCCGCCCCCGGCCCCCGGCGCCGCCCCCTGGCCCCCCAGCTGCTGCCCCGGCCCCGGCTGCTGCTGCCCCTGCGGCTGCGGCTGCTGCATCCTCCGCTCCGCTCCGCTCCGGGGCCGGCGGGCCGGGAGCCTCCGGCCTCCGCTCCGGGCTCCGCCGCCGCCGCCGCCGCCGCGGTCCGCACTTCCTGATCCCCCCTTCGCCAAGATGGCGCCGCCGCCACCTCCGGGACAGGCCCCCCCTCCGCTCGCTGGCCCCCCCCAGCCGCCGGAAGCCGCGCGCCCCTCCTCCTCCTCCTCCTCCTCCTCCTCCTGGGCGGCCCCGCCTCCGTCCCCCTCACGTGACTTCCCTGTTCTGGCCTCCTCCACGTGATCTCTCAGTCTTTCCCGCCCCCCTGTTCTTGCCTGCCACCCTCCACATGTGACCCGGGGCCTGGGGCTTGCCTCTGTGGGCGCCTCAGTGCGTGTTTGCGTACGTCGTGCGTGCTTGCGCGCGGCGCCCCTTCGCCTGCGCTCCCCCTTCACGTGACTCGGTGCCGCGTGCTCCCAGGGGCTACCCGCGCAGGACGCTGTTTCCTGCCCCGGGCGCCGCTTCCCCCCGCCCCTGAGCCAGGGCGAGCGTGCCCGGCACTCCATGGACAGAAGAAAGAAGTGCTGTCTTCCCCGTGCAGTCTTTATCCTGCTCCCACATGCTGGTCTTCGGCGCAGGATACCGGAGCCTCTGCTCCCCGTGGGGGTGGGCATGCGGTGTCTTCACACTGGGGTGTGTGGTCGCGGTAGGAGCCGGGGACCGGAATGGAAGAGGCGTGGATTGTCGTCCCAGCCCTGGCTCTGATGGCGTTTTGTGACCTTGGGTTAACCACTTTCCCGCCGAGTCTCAGTTTTCTCATCTGTACAATGGCTCTCATAAGGATGATGCCTGTTTTTCCTATTCCCAGGGAGGTATTCGATGCGAGGACACCATAAAATGAGGAATGATAATAGATCACTGCTGTGTTATGTACAAGTATTAGTCAATATCAGGCCTTTCGCGCTCTTCAGACCCCATGGGTCTGGACGAGTTTGGGGGAAGGACAGCATGGGCTTCCTCTACGGAGTCATGGAAGGAGTGCTGACTCGGGTGGACCCCATTCCCCTTCCTAGGCCTAAATGGCTAACACCTTGTCGCAGTCGTCCTGGCAGCTGCCAGGAGTAGGTAGTGCCTCCAGACCCTCGCTAGGTGGCACTATCACAAAGGACAAAGCTGGCTGAAGCTACAGAAATCCCGAGCTGGCGTTCGTTTTGCCAAGGGCAGGTGTTATTAGCTTGTGGTAAGGCCTAGTCAATTCTGCTGGGCCAACTCAGCCCTTAAACCACTGGTCAGATTGCCCCCTTTCTCTCCCACTTGTACTAAAATGAGCTAGCCTTTGCTGGAAGACTATTCAGTTGCCTCTGCAGAGGCCGCCTTTGGTCACGTTGGGGTATGGATATTTAAAGATGATTACAGTCTGTTCCTGGTCTTCCTGGGGCCATTTATCTGGTTTGGGTAGCCTGAACAGTTTGCTACATGTTGACTTTGTGTCTGTGTGTGCAAGCTGATAGCATAAAAGTCTGTTGTGGGAATTCCTGTTAATTATTTCCTGAGCGAAGGTGTTTTGCAAATATATATGTGTGTGTATATATATATTTATTTATTTATTTAAGACAAGGTCTTGCTCTCTCGCCCAGGCTGGAGTGCAGGGGCACAATCTCAGCTCACTCAAGCCTCGGGAGGCCTCCCACCTCAACCTCCAAGTAGCTGGGATTACAGGTGCATGCTACCACAGCCGGGTAATTTTCGTATTTTTTGTAGAAAGGGGTCTTGGTATGTTGCCCAGACTGGTCTCAAACTCCTGGGCTCAAGTGATCTGCCCATCTCTGCCTCCCAAAGTGCTGGGATTACAGGTGTGAGCCACTGTGCCCAGGTGCAAATATTTTTAAATCTCCCAACAACATTGCAAGGTAAGTATTTTTACCCCTGTTTACAACTGGGGAAAAGGAGTGACTCTGCAAGGATATACAGTCTGTAAACAGAGTTCTTAGGCCTGTCTCCAAAGTCCATGCCCTTGTACCCCACTCTGCCTTTTTTAGTGTGTTGAACCCCAGCTCTGCCAACTACTAATGATGTGACTGTGGGGAAATTACTTAGCTTGTTTGTGCCTCAGTTTTCACACCTGTAAAATGGAGATCTTAAAAGTATCTACTTGTTAGGAGGATTATGTAAGAACACACATAAAGTGCATAAAATAGTGCCTATGGTAAGAACTCAAACATTTTTTTAAAAATCGGGGCTCAGCATGGCTTGTGTCTAGTGAAAGGAGAGAAGGGTAGGAGATGAGTCCAGTGAAGAAAGCAGGGGCTAGATTATGGAGACCACAGTACATTGTTTGAGTTTTATTCAAAGCACAGTGGGAAACTCCTGGAGGATTTTAAGCAGGGAGTGGCATGAGCTGATTTAAAAATTTAAAAGATCGGCCGGGCGTGGCGACTCACGCTTGTAATTCCAGCACTTTGGGAGGCCAAGGCAGGTGGATCACAAGGTCAGGAGATTGAGACCATCCTCACTAACGGTGAAACCCCGTCTCTACTAAACAAAATACAAAAAATTAGCCGGGCGTGGTGGCAGGCGCCTGGAGTCCCAGCTACTGGAGAGGCTGAGGCAAGAGAATGGCATGAACCCGGGAGGCGGAGCTTGCAGTGAGCAGAGATCGCACCACTGCACTCCAGCCTGGGTGACAGAGCGAGACTCTGTCTCAAAAACAAAAACAAATTTGAAAGATCACTCTGGCTGTTCTGTGGAAAATGGCTGTAGGGATTTTTTTTTCCTCCAAAAAAATCATTCATTACAGGTGCCCATATTTGGAGTAGAGTGAGCAACCTTCTCCTTTGACTTGCTCCCTGAGCATAGAATTCTGTCATTGACTCGACAAATAATGTTCTGAGCAGTTAGTCTTTGCAGGAATTGTAGAGGGCACTGGGGATGCAGAGATGAAGAAGATAATGGCCCCTGTGAGAACATTATTTGTGGTACAGAGGAGAGGCTTCTTACGGGACAGTTCCTACTCATTAGTTTTGTTGTATTCTTGCTCCAGCCCTTAGGAGCACACAGTGATGGATGAAGTGGAGCCAGATCTCACCGACAGTAATACAATATGATGAACACAATAATAGGGATCAAGAAGGGGAAGGGCCTTGAAGGGTGATATTATTAATAGGATTAACTCCCAAAAAAGAATGTGAAAGTAAGGGTTTCTTAGGTGGAATGGGAGAACATTCTGAAAGAACTGGGCCCTAAAGTAGAAGGAGGTTGGGAAGAAAGGTCTAAAACAAAGAAAGAATGACTTAAGAAGGGGGCTGGTGCGGTGGCTCACGCCTGTAATCCCAGCACTGTGGGAGGCAGCCAAGGCAGGCAGATAACATGAGGTCAGGAGTTTGAGACCAGGCTGGCCAACATGGTGAAACCCCGTCTCTACTAAAAATACAAAAATTGGCCGGGCGTGGTGGGCGGGCGGGCCTCTAGTCTCAGCTACTTGGGAGCCTGAGGCTCGAAAAATGCTTGAACCCAGGAGGTGGAAGTTGCAGTGAGCCAAGATGGTGCCATTGCACTCCAGCCTGGGTGACAGTGAGACTCTGACTCAAAAGGAAGGGAAAGAGACAAGGAGGGAGCTCAGCATAGGCAAGAGTTGTAGAGGTGTTGGTCATTGGTGCTATCGTCTGAGATCCCAGGGTAACCCTGATAGCCTGGTAGTATCAATGCTTCTGAAAGTCAGTTTAGCAATTAATATTCAAAACACGTTAAAACTTTAACCCAGCAATTACACTTGGAAAGAAAAGGTACGTGCACAAATTTGCCTAAAAGGGAAAACTATGTAGCTGTGAAAAATAGTTATCAAAAATACTTATTGGTATGGAGAGTTGTTTGAGAAATAGTAAATGAAAAAAGATTAGACTGAAGTGAGCTGAAGATTTAAAAAATTTAAAAAAGAAAGGTGGTTACAAAGCTATATTAGTGTGCTCCATTAAAAAAAAATACGCGATTTAGTTATGTACCCAACAGAAATGCATATACAGTCATGTGTCAGTTAATGATGGGATACATTCTGAGAAATGTGTCTCGGTGGTTTTTTCGTTGTGTGAACATCATAGTGTACTTACACAAACCTAGATGGTGTAGCCTACTACACATCTAGCCTATAGGGTCTAGACTATGACTCCTAGGCTACAAACCTGTACTGCATGTTATACTGTACTGAATGCAGTCGCTGCATCCCCCTTGCCCACTAGAATTCCTGCAATTACTGTAGGCAGTTGAAACACAATAATATGTATTCATGTATCTATCTAAACACAGGAAAGGTACAGCAAAAATACAGTGTTATAATTTTATGGGGGCCACCTTTGTATATCGCAATCTGTTGTTGACTGAGAAGTCATTACATGGTACATGACTGTATTTGTATACCAAAAGTATGAACAAGAGTGTTCACAGCAGTATTATTTTTTAATAGTCCACATAGGAAACAACCAAAATATCCATCAATGGTGAAATTGATAAATGATAGTGTATTCATACAATGGAATAGTCCACAGCAATGAAGATGAATGAACTACAACTATATTCAGCAGTGTTCACGATTCTCACTAACATGTTTTTTTAAAAAAACAGACACAGGCCGGGCACGGTAGCTCACGTGTGTAATCCCAGCACTTTGGAAGGCCGAGGCAGGTGGATCACCTGAGGTCAGGAGTTTGAGACCAGCCTGACCAACATGGTGAAATCCCATCTCTACTAAAAATACAAAAAAATTAGCTGGGTGTGGTGGCACATGCCTGTAATCCCAGCTACTCAGGAGGCTGAGGCAGGAGAATTGCTTGAACCCGGGAGGTGGAGGTTGCAGTGAGCCAAGATCACGCCATTGCACTCCAGCCTGGGCAACAAGAGCAAAACTCCCATCTCAAAAAAAAAAAAAAACCAAAACCACAAAAGATTATGATTCCATTTTTCCATTTATAAAAAGTTCCACAGGCAAAGTCAATCTATGCTATTAGAAGACAGGACAGTAGTTATTTATTTTACCTTCAGTCATTTTTTTAAAATTGTCGTAAAATAGACATAACATAAAATCTGCTACTTTATTTTAAAGTGTATGACTCTGTGGCATTCAGTGCATTCACAAGTTGTATAACCATTACTACTGTCTAGTTCCAGGTAAGTAGTCACCACCCCCCATTCCTCCCTCCTCCCAAGGTGTTTTTTTTTTTTTTTTTTGAGATGGAGTCTCGCTCTGTTGCCCAGGCTAGAGTGCAGTGGTGCGATCTCGGCTCACTGCAAGCTCCACCTCCCGAGTTCTCGCCATTCTCCTGCCTCAATCTCCTGAGTAGCTGGAACTACAGGCGCCCGCCACGACGCCCGGCTAATTTTTTTTGTATTTTTAGTAGAGACGGGGTTTCACTGTGTTAGGATGGTCTCGATCTCCTGACCTTGTGATCCGCCCGCCTCAGCCTTCCAAAGTGCTGGGATTACAGGTGTGAGCCACTACGCCCGGCCCCAAGGTGTTGCTTTTGAAGAAGAGAGAGTAACTACTGGAAGGGTCATCATGGGGACTTCTGGATATTAGTTATGTGTGTTTGTTTTTAAAAAAAAATCTAAATGACGGCTATATGGCTGTGTTTATGTTGTGAAAATTTAGCTATACACTTGTATATACTTTGCTGTATGAATGTTATATCTAAGCACATATAGATAAATTTGGAGGGGTGTGTGTGTGTGTGAAATATATTATTGCTAACACTGATTTTTTTCCTGGGAGGTAGGAGTATGAATCCATTTTGTACTTAGTATATTTTGCTGACTTGTTTTCCAATTGGTATTCATGAATACATGTATTACTTTTGTAATAAAAATTTTAAAATTTAAAACATCGTTTTTTTTTGTTTTGTTTTTTGAGACGGCGTCTCATTCTGTTGCCTAGGCTGGGAGTGCAGTGGTGCAATCTCGGCTCACTGCAACCTCTGCCTCCCAGGTTCAAACAATTCTTCCTGCCTCAGTCTCCTGAGTAGCTGGGATTACAGGCGTGTGCCACCACACCAGGCTAATTTTTGTATTTTCCAGTACAGACCGGGTTTCACCACGTTGGCCAGGCTGGTCTTGAATTCCTGATCTCAGGTGATCTGCCTTGGCCTCCCTAAGTGCCAGGATTACAGGCATGAGCCACCACACTCAGCCTAAAACGCCTTAAATAAAGGACAATAACATTGATTTTAAGCCTTTCCCCCCACCTTTTTTTTTTTTTTTTTTTTGAGACAGGGTCTGGCTCTGTTGCCCAGGCTGGAGTTCAGTGACACAGTCTCGGCTCACTGCAATCACTTCCACCTCCAGGGCTCACGATATCCTCCCTCCTCAGCCTCCTGAGTAGCTGGGACTACAGGCACATGCCACCACACCTGGCTAATATTTTTAAATTTTTTGTAGAAACAGGGTTTCACCATGTTGCCCAGGCTGATCTTGAACTCTTGAGCTCAGTCCATCCACCTGCCCCAGCCTCCCAAAGTGCTTGGATTACGGGCGTGAGCCACTGCTTTCCACCAATTTTAAGCCTTTCAAGAGAAAACATTCCTTATCATCAGAGGCAATGGGAGTGTCTCAAACCAAAACTTTGCCCAATTACGCTTTAGCCTCAGGATTGATACTTCTGTATCTGTTCATCACCTTCTGTGGTTCTGGACCTGTCAACTCTTCCTGGCTGCCTTTCTTCTTGGTGAGTATGGCAGGAGTATGTGTGGGAGAGATGAGGAAGGAGGGTGTTCCAGCCCTGCTTGGACACTGGGTGGTTGTGTTCAGAAGACTCACTCCTTGCCAGGCTGGAAGTAAACTTGAAGCAAAAGCTGGGGGATTTGAGAAGAGAAGGTAGACTGGCCTGGAAGTTGCATCAGGAGAAGCCAGAGGCTTTAAGCAAGCAAATGACCCCCTAGTTTCTCATCCCATAAACAAGCAACCATTACAGAAAGAGATTTTTGTAAGAGAAGACTTTCACAGCCTTCCTCAATCATTCTGCATCCACCAAAACTCCCTGTATCTCTTAGGAGTTTGGAATACCTTTAAAGTCATCCTTGTCGTAATGACTTTCTCACCTTTCAAATCTCAATTTTCATCTTCATCCCTTCTAGGTTCTTAGACACTATTAACCTCTTCTTCCTCTGTGCTTCCATCCATAGCACTTCCTTTATATGTCTGTTAGAACAGCCATCACATTCTATAATAATTTGCTGCCAAACTGTGATCTCCTTAATAGCTGGGACTAAGTCTTTTTGATCACTGCATCTTCAACACATATGGTCCACAAAACACATGCAGTTTCCTGGCAAACCACATATACCTAAGAAATGTTGATCTAAATTTCTGAAGGAAGATCTTCTTCCCACCCTCTATCTTTTCCTTAAGTAGAGGGACTACACACATTCCTTCCCTTTTCCTTAAGGCTTTTCTTTACTCCTTTTCTTTGTTTCAAGGTTTCTTTAATTCTTAAGAGATTATTGTGCGCTTACACATGCGCATGCCCCGGAACAAGTGGTGCAGATTTACACCCATTTCCATGTGCGTCATGGGGTCTGTAGTCCTCCTACTTCTCCAGTCCTCTTCTAGAACTTTTCTGCTTCTTCCCTTAATTTCACGACCTGGGGACATGGTAAATAAGTTGCTTTTAGCTGGGCTTCTATTTATTTGTTTAGTTTTTGAAATGGGGTCTTGCTTCATTGCCCAGGCTGGAGTGCAGTGGTGCCATCACGCCCCAAACTGCAGCCCCGACCTCCCTGGCTTAAGTGATCCTTCCACCTCAGCCTCTCAAGTAGCTGGGACTATAGGCACACACCATCATGCCCGACTAATTTTTAAACTTTTTGTACACACATGATCTCATTATGTTGCCCAGGCTGGTTTCAAATGCCTGGGCTCAAGTGATCTTCTGCCTCAGCCTTTGAAAGTGCTGAGATTACGGGCTTGAGTCACCTCTCCTGGTCCCTAGCTGAGCTTTTAGAGAGGAATTTTCCCTACACATTAAAAAGTGTCAGTCCAGTACTAGCCCTTTTCCTTACCTGTTGAGCCCTTATAATAATATGCCAGGCACTGTGTTGATTCATAATCTAGAGAGGCAGCCACTGCCTCAGGTGGATTCATTTATTCGTTGGACATGCTCTGGAAACATATAACAAGATATCTGATCTAGTCCTTGGTCAGGCGCAGCTTCCTTAAGGAATTGACATTCCTGCCAAATGCTTAAAGTTAAGTAGAAGGTGATTAGGGGGAACATGGGTTACAAAAAAGCCAAAGAGAACCATGCATTTAAGTCCCTGAAGTGTGGGGGATGATGGGATGGAGGGATGATGGGATCCTGAAGACCTTGCCAATAGTTGGAATGTGGAGCTGGGGGTAGAGTGACCCAGATGAGGTTGAAGTAAGCAGGGACAAAACAGGACAGAGCCTTGTTGTATGCTAAGTCTGCTTTAGTCAGGAATCTTTTGGTTGAAAGTGACAACAAACCCACTGAAGGAAAAAGAGGGGCTAAGAGTTCAGGGTTCTCATCTTTGGTCTCCTTTGTGTTAGCTTCTCTCTTGATCAGGCCTCTGTGAGTGGTCTCTGATCTCCCTAGTCACACAGAAGCCAACAGCTGGAGTCAAGAGAAGGGGGTGAGGAAGGCCGATGAATAGGGGCTACTTGTCTTTCCAGTATTACCCTCAAGGCTACCTTCTTTGCAGGCAAGTCTAGACCTCCTCAGGTAGACCCTCAGTGGGAGGGCACGAAGCTTAGCCTTTTAGACTCCAAAGCCATTTGCTTTCTTAAAAATAGCAAACCCACAGCCCCCTATCTCTTTAAGGGCCTAAACGCATTTTCTCTGCTGTATCCTCAGCCTACCTGGGGAGCAGGATCATTTGGGTTTGGTAAGAGAAAAAAGGAGGTCGAAAACCCCGGACACTCCTCCTGTCTCCCAACCCTCGTTCTGGCCCTCTGGCCCTCAGTACTAAGCAGGCCCTGACCTACTTGTCTTACTCCTGCTACTTCTTCTCGCCGCGCCTCTCGCCCCTTCTCCGACCATGCTGCAGGTCCTGCCCCCAACTTTAGGACTTCAGAGCTCCTCCACCGTGCCGTGGAGGAACAGCCCTTCTTCCACCTCACGCACACCCTACCAGGGCAGAACCAATCGAAGACTATCCCACCCGGGGACCCTCCCTTTTTTTTCTGGGACCCAGCGTTTCCGCCTCCGGGGCGCAGACTCCTCCCCCTCACCGTCCCAATTGTATTCCCTGGAAGAGAAGCCGGAAAAGCCTCCGCCTGCTCATACCAGCATAGGCGAGAAGCTGGTTTCTCCTCGCAGCCGGCTCCCCGAGGCCCAGGAACCACCGCGGTGGCCGGCACCACCTGGATCCAGCTCCAGGCGGGCGCGGCTTCAGCACCACGGACAGCGCCCCACCCGCGGCCCTCCCTCCGGCGGCGCGCTCCAGCCGGTGTAGGCAAGGCAGCGAGCTATGCCCGCGGCATGGCCCGGCGCTGCGGCCCCGTGGCGCTGCTCCTTGGCTTCGGCCTTCTCCGGCTGTGCTCAGGTAAGGGAAAGACGGGCACTGGCCAGGTTCTCCTACCCCAGCCAACGGCCCAAGACTCGCCGCGCTCTGACTCACCCCTGCTAGGCCGGAAGGTGGGAGGAGGGATTCCCTAGAGGTGGGGGAGTCTGCTGGGGGTTAGGGGAGAGCCTCTGGGACTGCAGAGAGCACCTGGGAGGCTGGACTGGGAAGGAGACATACTCGAAGGAGTAAGTGAAGCAAGAAAGAGATGGAAACCTGGCCAGCGGTGGTAGGGGTGGTGCAGGCACAGAGAGCAAGGAGGCAGGGGATCTCCCCAGGCGTTCTGGGGTGGCAGGAGGGCCGGCTCTGGAGGCGCTAAGATGCCATCTGACTTTTTGTGAAACATTATCTCAAGAAAGGTACCTGGACCAGCACCCCTCCCTGGGCTCCCCATCGTTTCCCATCCCCCACATTGGGCTCCAGATTCTCGTCCCCGCTCAGGGGCAGAGAAGGGGAGAAAACGGAACGGACTTTTCCACCCTCCTGTAGGGTGGGACAGGAGGCTTGGAAGGGAAGAAGCTCTGCCAGGCTGAGGACTAGGAAGGAACTCTCTGAGGGGATGGGGAGGGGTGTGTTCGTGCAGAGTTGCAGAGGGGGATGCATTGTGCCGGAGAGGGGCAGGTACAAAGGGAATGCACAACCGAATGAGCTTTCCACACCTACAGGCCACCTCTGGGGGTGGGCTGCTGTGTGTGTGAAACTTGGGGCTAGATATATGCCTGACCCACAGCTGAGGCAGCCCAGCTATTCCACTCCAACCCAGTGCCTTTAGGGAGAGGGGAGGATGGCGTCGTGACCACAGTCACGTGTCATTACGTGAGGCACATAATGTCATTTGCGCATGTAAATGGTGAACGGGAACAGTTATTTGTGTCCCACCACACATATACTTTCTCCTCCTCAATCGGCAGGAGAAAGGATGTGTGCGGTGGGACACAAATAACTGGGACAAATAACTGTTCCCCTTCACCGCCCTGCAAAACCTCCCTTGAGTCATAGGTATTTGCTGGGGAAGCCATGGAAGCAGAAATCTCAAATTGCCCTCTGAGACCTTGGGGGAAGGGCAGGTCTCCATGAATCCTTGCAGGGTGGGTTCTTAATCTCAAGTCATCTCTGTGGAGCTGTGTGGACTCTTTGGTCAGTGGTCTCAGAGAGGGGCTTTTCTATGAAGACGTTAATCTGGGGCCTCCCTGGAGGTAATCTAAGCATTTTGCAGCATTCTTAGGGATGTAGGGAGATACTGGTTGGGCCTGGATTGTCCCATTTGCATGGGGAGGGTGGGATGCTGGGTGGGCTCTCCTTGCCTGCTTACTTTCTTCCTGCCTTTCCCCTGCCCAGGGGTGTGGGGTACGGACACAGAGGAGCGGCTGGTGGAGCATCTCTTGGATCCTTCCCGCTACAACAAGCTTATCCGCCCAGCCACCAATGGCTCTGAGCTGGTGACAGTACAGCTCATGGTGTCACTGGCCCAGCTCATCAGTGTGGTGAGTGGGGGTCCCAGGTTCTTTGCCCAGCTACTGAAGTCAGCCCCGCCAAAATGTGTTAACGCTTGTGTGCTTCCTCCCCTGGTGTTTCCAAGGCTTGGAGAGGTGTGAGAGGGACCCTGGGTGGTGGCAGTGACCCCACAGGCTGAGGGGCCTTCTCAGCAGCCTCTCTTCCTCCCTGCAGCATGAGCGGGAGCAGATAATGACCACCAATGTCTGGCTGACCCAGGTAAGTGTTAAGTGCTCTCTTCCACACCCCTGGCCTTCTCTCTCCTCCTTTTTCTCCATGTGCTTTTTTCTTTCTTAATCTCTCAAAACAGGCAGAAAGGTATAGAGTTTGGAGTCCTAAACAATTGGATTTGAATCTTGGCACTCACCAGCCTTGTGACTTTAAACATATTAAACTCTCCAAGATTCATTTTCTCATTTGTAAATGTAGATTCTAATACTGTACCTTGGCCTAGCTGTGCAAATTAAATGAGAAAGTACCACATGAGCCACACTTGATGGGCAGAGAACTCACTGTGGGGAAGAGGCTGGCTTTTAAAAGCTCCCTCAAGCCATATGGGCCCCCTCTAGTTTGTTTCCTTAACCTTGAGCCCCGCCCGGAGCAGAAGTTGGTACTGCCTCCCTCTCTCATTTCCCAGGAGTGGGAAGATTATCGCCTCACCTGGAAGCCTGAAGAGTTTGACAATATGAAGAAAGTTCGGCTCCCTTCCAAACACATCTGGCTCCCAGATGTGGTCCTGTACAACAAGTAGGAGCAATGGGAAGGTTGGGGGAGACCATTGGAGGGCTCAGGGAGGGAAGGGGTTATGGGGAAAATAAGAGAAATTACTTATGCTGTGGGAGGGGAGGGACTTATAATAGATATGCAGTCACTACCTAGACAGACAGACCCAGACCAGTGAGGTACAATGTGGACAGCCAAGGTGACCTGGGCAATAACCAGCCCACTCCCAGCCAGTTAGGACTCCCAGTATGTATTTGATGATGTGGTGGGGATACAAACAAGTATTGACAGCCCCCAGCGCCTCAACTGATTCAGGAACAGGCTTTCCTGGAAGCCTGGGAAGGATCAAAGAACTTTAAGGTCCCAGTTTCTCCTCCAGGTTCTGTCCTGTCTCCTGCAATAATCCATCTTATCTCTAAGGTACAAATCCACCTTCCTCAACTGATGGGACCATGCCCTGTCCCCTTCCATTGCTTGGGGCTCCTCACTCTGGCCTCCTGGCTCCCCCGACTTCTCCACAGTCATGAGGATCAACCAGCTTATACAATGTGTGACAAGTAGCAGACATGTCCCCTTCCTCCACCCACCACCCCCTTCTACCTGCGAGGTGTCACACAGGCCTTCTAACCAGGACACTTCTTCTGGTCACTAACCTTCCCCCGCCTCCCCATATCCCCTTCTTGATCAATTCCTGCTCCACCTCTCTATACTCCTGGATGGTTACTCTCAGATCTGGGTGTCCTCTCTCCATGTCTCCCTCTGGTTTTGCTCTCCTCCCATTAGGGGCTGGGTTGATGGGTAGGGAGGAAGGAACGCTTAGGCCAGGGCTGACTGTGCCCATCCTTTGGCAGTGCTGACGGCATGTATGAGGTGTCCTTCTATTCCAATGCCGTGGTCTCCTATGATGGCAGCATCTTCTGGCTGCCGCCTGCCATCTACAAGAGCGCATGCAAGATTGAAGTAAAGCACTTCCCATTTGACCAGCAGAACTGCACCATGAAGTTTCGTTCGTGGACCTACGACCGCACAGAGATCGACTTGGTGCTGAAGAGTGACGTGGCCAGCCTGGACGACTTCACACCTAGTGGTGAGTGGGACATCGTGGCACTGCCGGGCCGGCGCAATGAGAACCCCGACGACTCTACGTACGTGGACATCACGTATGACTTCATCATTCGCCGCAAGCCGCTCTTCTACACCATCAACCTCATCATCCCCTGTGTGCTCATCACCTCGCTAGCCATCCTTGTCTTCTACCTGCCATCCGACTGTGGCGAGAAGATGACGTTGTGCATCTCAGTGCTGCTGGCGCTCACAGTCTTCCTGCTGCTTATCTCCAAGATCGTGCCTCCCACCTCCCTCGACGTGCCGCTCGTTGGCAAGTACCTCATGTTCACCATGGTGCTTGTCACCTTCTCCATCGTCACCAGCGTGTGCGTGCTCAACGTGCACCACCGCTCGCCCACCACGCACACCATGGCGCCCTGGGTGAAGGTCGTCTTCTTGGAGAAGCTGCCGGCGCTGCTCTTCATGCAGCAGCCACGCCACCATTGCGCCCGTCAGCGCCTGCGCCTGCGGCGACGCCAGCGTGAGCGCGAGGGCGCTGGAGCCCTCTTCTTCCGCGAAGCGCCGGGGGCCGACTCCTGCACGTGCTTCGTCAACCGCGCGTCGGTGCAGGGCTTGGCCGGGGCCTTCGGGGCTGAGCCTGCACTGGTGGCGGGCCCGGGGCGCTCAGGGGAGCTGTGTGGCTGTGGCCTCCGGGAGGCGGTGGACGGCGTGCGCTTCATCGCAGACCACATGCGGAGCGAGGACGACGACCAGAGCGTGAGTGCCGCAGGCTGGGACCCCGGGCGTGAGGTATGGGGTCTGCCAGGGCCCGGGTATCTGGAAAGCAGCGGCGTTCTGTAGACATGCAGAGCTAGTAGGAGTGTAGGAGAGGACAATGTGAGTCAGGCCTGTGTTGCGGGCCTGGGTGCTGGCTAGGGCCCTTCTGGGTTGGCTTCCGGGAGATTGTGCGGCCTAAATTGGAGTCGGTGGAGGATGACCTTGCTGCTTCCTGAGGGCTAGCACTCAGGGCAAAATGCCTGAGCTGGGGCATCGTTATATGGGCAGGGAGGCCTGAAACACGAGGAGGCCCTTTAGGGTTGGCAGCCAGCCTGTGGCCGTGACCCTGAGAGTCCCTCCCCACTGCTTGCATGCCCACATCCAAGTTGTTAACCTGCAGCTCTTAGCACAAGTGATGAGTCTTTTGTGCACCCCACAGGCAGGAGGGGGCAAAATTGAGGACAGTAGGAGTGGTGTGTGTTGTGGGAGGGGTGGCGTTGGTGGCGGGGTTAGAGATTCCAGGAGCCTGCTTGTGGCGGAGAGCATGGAGTCCCAAATCAATATCCCTGCTCTTCTGAGTCCCAGGGGATGGCCTCCTGAAATATTTATGGAGATGGGAGTGGGTGAAGGAGAGGGCTTCTTGGCCCCTTCCCCAGGCTTTCTGCACACCGAGCTTTTGGCTTCTTCTACAGGGTTCCCTGAGAGCTTCTTTGAGACTGAGCCAAGAGTTGGGGGGAGATATGATAGGCTGACATCCCCCCCGACCCCGCACTTTGGGTAGGGGACGGCCCCACCTTGTGGTCAGTCTCTGGCTACCTGGCTGGTTCCAGGCTGAGGCTCAGCTGTTGCCATGGTGACTGGCCAGATTTCCTCTAGGACAGCTGCCATTCTGGCTGGGGGATGAAGAAGGGCACTGCGGTGTGGGCCTCAGAGATCTGTTTCCCTGGACAGCAGGAGATGGGTTGGAGCTGAAGCTTGGACCAGGGAGCATACACTAGAGGAGATGGGGTGGGAACCTTAGAGCCAGCTGAGGCCAAGTGGGAGATGCTGGGATTCAGGGACTCAGCAGGCTGTGGTTACCGCCTCCACCTCTCCTGCTGCAGTCACGCATGTATTGTGCATTTACCGAGCTAGGTGCTGAGGATGTGGTGACCTACTTGGATGCTTCACAGGCACCTCAAACTCAACATGCTCAAAACTGAGTATTTGGTCTACATCCTAACCACCAACTTGCTCCTCCACCAGTTTTTAGTACATGGCATCACCATTCACTCAATGGCTCAGACCGAAAACCGGGAGTGATCCTTGATCCTGTCCTTTCTCACCGCCCTCTCTGTCCAATTCATCAGAAGTCTTGTCCTGTCACAACCCCAAAGTCATTCTCAGCTTCTTCCGTTTCTCAGCATCTCCATGCTAACACCCTGGTTCTAGGACATCATCAGCTCTTGCCTGGCCTAGGGCAGAAGAGTCTCCTAATAGTCTCCCCAATTCAGCTCCTGTGCTCCTGCATCCAAACAGACATCTCCCTCTCAGCTCATGCCTTTCCCTCCTTGCCCAGGTCACTGGCTTATCTTTTATTTATTTATTTTTTTGATATGTGTTTCGCTTTTATTGCCCAGGCTGGAGTGCAATGGTGCGACCTCGGCTCACTGCAATCTCCGCCTCCTGGGTTCAAGCGATTCTCCTGCCTCAGCCTTCCGAGTAGCTGGGATTATAGGTTCCCGCCACCATGCCCAGCTAATTTTTTGTATTTTTAGTAGAGACGGGGTTTTACCATGTTGGCCAGGCTGGTCTCAAACCCTTGACCTCAGGTGATCCACCCGCCTCAGTCTCCCAAAGTGCTGGGATTACAGGCATGAGCCACTGCACCCGGCCTGGCTTATCTTGTCTTAAGCAAGCCAAGCTCTTTTGTGGCTTCAGGACCTTTGCACACATGGGTCCCTCTGCCTGGGATGCCCTGTTTTTTTCTTTTAAAAAAAATTATTACAATTATTAACTTTCACTCTACTATTTGAGAGTAAATTGTAGACACTGTGACCCTTTATCCCAAATAATTCAGTGTGTCTCTCCTAAGAACAGAGACGCTCTCTTGCACAACCCAGGTTCAGTGATCGACTGCTGGAAATTTAGCATTGATATCTATATCTCATATAAATTCCACATTTAAATTTTCCCAATTGTCCCAGTGATGTCCTTTGTAGCATCACCCCCCACCCTCATCCTAATCCAGGGTCTCAAATTACATTTAGTTGTCATGTCTCTAGTTTCCTTCAATCTGGAACAGTTCCTCAGCTTTGTCTTTCATGGCATAAACGTTTTTAAAGGGTCCAGGCCGGCTGAATGTCCCTCCGTGTGGGTTTGTCTGATTGTTTCTTTCTTCAGCTTTTTCCTCATGCAGCTGGTTCTCTCTCACTCATCAGACCTTAGCTTAAATCTCACCTCCTCAAAAAGGCATTCCCAGACCACACTCTAAATGATATCTCCTCCTCTTCTTTATCTCAATCCTTTGTTTGCCAGTGTGGAATTTTTAAATTTGTGCTTATTTTTGCTCCACCTTCCTCAGTAGACTGTAAACCACTGGATGCGTTTCTGTTGCTCATTTGCATCCCCAGTGTGTAGCATGGTGCCAGGTATATAACAGGCACAGTTGCCACGCGAATGAGTTCTTCAGCTGCTGACTAAATGAAGATGCTCAGTGGCTGTCTCCCCACCCCGCTGAGCTGGCTGGGCTCCAGATAAACACGTGCACAAAGGCCCAGACTCAGGCTAGAGTGGAGCAGCTCTGAGGAGATGCTGGCCCTTTGTGCAAGCCTTGTGACTGGCTCTCAAACCCACAGACAGGATTATCTTTTTGACCGATTTGTTCACATCTGGGACCTGGTCCTCACCCTCTGGGGACGCGGTGTGGTTGGATGGGGCTCAGTGTGTGATCATAAAAGGAGCCAGGCCGGCTGAGGCAGCCACTTACTCACTAAAGCATCAGCCACTTTACTCAACACTCTGTGTTCCAGATGTTGAGATGACAAAGATGAATCGGGGTCCTTGTTGTTTAGGAACTTGTAGCTTAGTAGGGGGACAGCCATGCAAATTGAAACAATACAGTACAGTAAATATACTGTGATGGAGACGTGTACACAGTGCAGAGGGAACCCAGAGCAGACAGCAGTTCATGCTGATCTGGGGGTCAAGGCAGCCTTCAGAGAAGGTGATGTTTGATTTGGGCTTTGAAGGATATGTAGGAGTGTACCAGGTAGAGAAAGGGAGATCAGGATTTCCAGACACAAAGGAAACCCAAAGACACAGAGACCTGGGAGGACACACTGGGGTTTGGTAGGGCTATGTTATGGGGTGGGAGAAGAAGGAGATAGGCTCATATTTGTCATGGGTGGGTCTTGATTCCAGACTTGGGAGTTTGGATGGGCCCTGAAGGCAGTGGGGCCACTGGAGGCTTTTACTAAGATCAGAGCCATGCTTTAGCAAGATCATTCTGGGATCACTGCAGGAGAGGAGTGGGGTGTGTGTCTGTGTGGTGGGACCCGCTTATACTTGTTTGCCTCCCATCCTGCATCATGTGATCTGGGCCTCCTCCGTCTCCTCCATCCAGGTGAGTGAGGACTGGAAGTACGTCGCCATGGTGATCGACCGCCTCTTCCTCTGGATCTTTGTCTTTGTCTGTGTCTTTGGCACCATCGGCATGTTCCTGCAGCCTCTCTTCCAGAACTACACCACCACCACCTTCCTCCACTCAGACCACTCAGCCCCCAGCTCCAAGTGAGGCCCTTCCTCATCTCCATGCTCTTTCACCCCGCCACCCTCTGCTGCACAGTAGTGTTGGGTGGAGGATGGACGAGTGAGCTACCAGGAAGAGGGGTGCTGCCCCCACAGATCCATCCTTTTGCTTCATCTGGAGTCCCTCCTACCCCACACCTCCATCCACACACAGCAGCTCCAACCTGGAGGCTGGACCAGCTGCTTTGTTTTGGCTGCTCTCCTCCTCTTGTACCAGCCCTCTGGTACAAAAGGAGCAAGGCTGCTAAGTGGAAGACAGATATGGCAGAGCCATCCACCCTGAGGAGTGATGGGCAAGGGGCCAGGAAGGGGACAGGATTGTCTGCTGCCTCCAAGTCACGGGAGAAGAGGGGTATAGGACAAGGGGTGGAAGGGCAGGAGCTCAGACTGCACCGGACTGGCCTGACACGATGGTAGCTCTGAAGGGAGGGGAAGAGGAGAGAGGCCTGGGTGTGACCTGACACCTGCCGCTGCTTGAGTGGACAGCAGCTGGACTGGGTGGGCCCCACAGTGGTCAGCGGTTCCTGCCAAGTAGGGTTTAGCCTGGCCCCATGGTCACAGACCCCTGGGGGAGGCTTCCAGCTCAGTCCCACAGCCCCTTGCTTCTAAGAGGTCCAGAGACCTGCCCCAGATCCTCTTTCCCCACTGAAGAATTCTGCACCCTCTGGACTTTTCTCTCCTTCCTTCCTTTCTCAGGCTCAAGGTGTGGTGGGCAAGGCTGAGTATTAGGGGAGCTTCTGAGTTCTGAATCTCTGGGTGACCTGCTTGGAGTCTCAGGTCCAAATACTTGAAATCTGTGAGAAGTCCAAGTTCATGGGCTTTTGGAACTGGAAGAACTTTGTACAGCCATAGATTCCAACATGAGCCATGTTGCAGATGAAGAAACTGACCCACACGGTGAGACAAGCACAGGTGGGTCTGACTCTTCCTCCCTGCCCTGAGATCCATCTGTCGAGTGCTCTGTTTTTTCCCCACTTTGAACTGACTGGTTACTCGAAGGAAGTGAACTAAGGATGTTAGCTTTAAGCCAACCCAGCCTCTTTGTCCACAGCAGAGCTGAGGTGAACAGCTGGAACCCTGCTACATCCGTGCTGCTCCAGTCTGTTCTGCTCATGGCTCCATCCTTCTGGCTGTCACTCTTCCTCTTCCCCTTCCCAACCAAACCTGAGCAGCTTTGAAGCAGAACTTGGGAAGGACAGGGCTGCTGCTGCCAGCGACACCTCAGAAAGCACAGCCTCGGCTTCCTGCCCCATGTGACCCTGGAAGCTGTACCCTGACTCTGCTGCCAGAGGCCAGCTGGAGGCCACCTGGCTGGGTAGCCCAGGGAACAGACCTTTTAAGGGATCTCCTGCTTGCTTGTGGTCCCAGCCTGGGCTCAATGCTGGGCCAGCAGATGGTGGGTTACAGAGGGGTCAGCCTGCCAAGTGCACCTGAGGGACCTGACCTGACACAAGCCATTTTGTCCCTAGAGCCCAGCTGGGACTCCTGCTTCTTTAGGCAGGGCAGAGGAGGGAGGAGACACAGCACAGGCATAGAGCATGGGACAGGGACCCCTGAGTCTGGATTCAAGTCCTCGCCCTGCTAGTAACTCACGTGAGCCAGCTTGAGCAAGTCCCTTCACCTTGCTAGAGCTCAGCTTCCTTGCCTATAAAATGTAGGTGGCAATGCCCTCTTCCTGAGGTTGCTGTGAGGATAAGGCAGTGCTTGTGAAAAAGTCTAGCGCTGTACCTGGCACAGAGTAGATGCTTCATGAATGTTGAGTCTGACAGGCAACTGGAGCTAGTGAGAATGGGGTCCCCTGACTGTCATGCCAGCCTCCCTCCCAGGCCCACTCTTCCCCCCTCTTCCCTGAGGAAACCAAGTCTCCCTTATCAGGAAGAGCTGGGGGAGCTGGGAGGAACATTACACGAACACCAGAGGGAGTCTAGTGGGTGGGCAGGCTTCTCTCCGCAGCCCCCTCAGCAGTTTCATTCCATTCCTGGGCTGAACCCTTGCCCTGGCCCTGCCACCCTTCTGGGTCAGCACCTTCTGACACAGGTGTGTGCTCAGGGACCCCAGGCTCTAGTCCTGTACTGGCTGTGGAAGCACACCACTGGGACAGGAAGCCAGTGGCTGCAGGAGACAGGCCTCAGCGCATCTCCTCGTCTGTCAGGATGGGTTCACGGACACCTTTTCTTGGTAGCAGGGAGTGTCTGCACTATGGAAACCTCCCCTCTTCTAGAGCAGATTGGGAGTTGCCTGTATTATTCCTGAACCCTCCTTGAACTCATGGTCCTGGGGAAGGCGTCTTGGAACCAGAAACAGCAACAGGAAAGGAGCCTCCCTCTGAAGGGTAGGGTGCCGGCCTGAGGCCCTCCCTCTTTGCTCTCCCAGGGCCTGGGCTACCCCGAGGCCCCAGCAGCTGCTGCTGTGGCTGTACTTGCTTTTAATATTTCCCATACATGGCTGTTGTCCAAGTTAAGTCACCAAATGGTGCTAGAGGGGATGGCAGAGAGCAGCTTGTCCACCTCCTCTCCATGACCCGGTTAACACACGAGGAAACAGGCCTAGAGGTTGTCTGCTGTTTGACCCCTTCTAAGAACCAGCTGTGCTGCATCTACAAAATGAAGATGACAGAGCTAGCTGAGGTCTTCAGCAAGGAAGAAAGGGGTCAGTGTATATGAAAGGGTTACCTGGGCAGTGTCATTCCCTCCATCTCTGTATGCAGCCCTTTGGGGACCATCACAATAAGGAAGAGGTGAAGGCTCTACTGCCCAGGCAAGGTGTTACCATGTGGTGGGAAAGTGTGAACCCTCAAGTGCACTGGGAAGCTTTGGGGAACCAGTCTCTTCCACCCTTGGGTCATGTGTCCCCTTCTCTTGATGTCAGGGAAGCCCCTATGCCTCCTTCCCGTGGTGGGGCTATCTCTGCAGAGAATTGGGTGCCCAGCTTAATGCCGGGCAAGGACTGGAGGAAGCTCCAGACCTGGAGGTGGCAGAGATACTGGATGGAAACCTGGAGCAAGGGTTTGGGAGGGGGAAGTGAGGAAACAGGTTGAGACTGTCTCCATCAGAGATGGCAAGGCCACAGGTGATCTGAGAACTATTTTTGTCTGAAAAGAAGGCATGCACAGGCTGTCTGCTTTTGACAGGTGGCATTGCGGTGGGAGGAAGGCAGCTTCCTGGCAGGGAGATAGAAATACTAGAACAGCTGGTACCAAGTTATTGAAAATTTAAAAGCAAACAAGACACAACAGCCCCCAGGTGGTGTGTTCTGCTGAGGAAGGCTACGGCAGAGGAAGGGCAAGACCGTTTCCCCCAGTGGTCTTGAAACCGGAAGAGGAAACAGGGAGGGCTCTTTGGGTGGTTTGGGGGCCTGGGGCTGTTTGTATCCCAGTATTAGCTCCCGTTACTAAGGGTCTGCTCTGCGCCAGGTCCTCAGCATGCGTTGTCTTTATTCCGCATGACAATCCTATGGGAAGGGGCCTCCACCTACATAACAGAAATGCGGCTCAGAGAGACCAAGTGACAGCTAGTGAGTAGTGCTGGGCCTGAACCCCAAAGTCCACACTCTTGCTGTAGCCGCTGAGGCAGGCAGAAGAGATCCTCGGGAGGAAAGTAAGGGGCATTCAAGGCCTTCTCTGAATCACTCCCCAAGCCAGAGTAGACCCAGTTCCAGTTGTCCCCCTCTGTTTCCGGGCAGAGTCAGGCAGGTGTCATACCATCCCTCCCCGCCCAACCAGTGCTGGCCAGACTCCCATTCACCGACCTTGACTAGACAGTGAACAGCCACCTTTTAGTATTCATCCCAACAGGTCCAGGCGGTCAGTGTGATAGCCACGCAGTTCCTAAGGGACTGTAGGTCTAGGAATCATTAGGACACTCACTCAGCCACCCTTGATGCCCCCATCTTCCCCACACTGCCCTTGGCCTCCCCCATCTGCACTCCTGGAGTATCTGCACTGGTTTAGCCCACTCCAGGTCAGACTCATTAGGAACTCAAGATTCTCGTAAAGAAAGTTGTTTCCAAAGCTGTCTTGTCACTCTATTTGGGGGATGGGAGACAGCCCGCGGGGGCCAGCGTTGGCGAATACAGGAAAAAGGGAGAATGCTGGAGAAACTGGACTCGTGAGAGCTTAGAGACATCACAAGAATCCAAAGAAAAAGTGAGTGGTGACAGTCTGCCGAATCACTGATTTGTTGCTTTACAAATCCACTCAGATGGAAAAGAAATGGCCAAATGACTGGGCCTGGAGTAGGCAGAGTCCAGAAAAGGCCCCCGGAGTCCCTTGTAAAGGGCTGGGCGGAGGTGAGGACCACTCTTCTGGAGGCGGGGATGGCTGGGGTTTCCTCTCACAGCCCCCATGCTCTGGGAAGTCAAGGCTGTGGTTTGCATAAGGTCAGACCTGCAGATCTGGGCCTACATCCTAGAAACAGTATTAAATTATGAGCCCCCTAAATGAAATGCAAGGTGGACAGCAACTGAAATAAGCTGAAGAAAATCCCTCTTGTGCTCCCTCAGGGCAGCCCTACTTCCCAGCCCACTCAGGGAACGTCGTGGGAGGACAGTGTTGTTCCCTCTGGACACAAAGTGGCTGGGCACTTGCCTCAGGCTATGAGGAAACTGTCCACTTTTTAAAAGACCTGGCACTACATTTCTGTCCACGTGGAACCGGAGCTGTCTGAGAACAGAGAGGACAGACGCACTCGAGGTTCCTGGTACATCACAGCAGGCAGATACAACAGCCTTCACTGTCTTTCCACTTAAAACTGTTGGCCAGGTGCAGTGGCTCACGCCTGTAATCCCAGCACTTTAGGAGGCTGAGGCAGGTGGATCACCTGAGGTCAGGAGTTTGAGACCGGCCTGGCCAACATGGTATACAAAACATTAGCTGGCCGTGGTGGCAGCGCATGCCTGTAATCCCAGCTACTCGGGAGGCTGAGGCAGAATCGCTTGAACCCGGGAGGCAGAGGTTGCAGTGAGCCAAGATCGTGCCATTGCCCTCCACCCTGGGCAACAAAAGCGAAACTTCGTCTCAAACAAAACAAAACAAAAAACCAACTGTTCAGCTTACCCAGCAATGTATCTCAGTAGACGATGAATGACACCTGTGGTGGTGTGGTGTTCTGGTCCTCAAGAAATATGCCCACAAACAACATGTCACTGGCCCTTCTAGCCTCAGTTGTTCCTTCTGTGTAATGGATGAGGCAGGTTTAATTGGGACTTAGCCTCACTGTTAGGTACTTTAGATCCTCTGGTATGATATTATTAAAGGGTCCAGGATGAGTCTTCTAGAAATTCTGATGTAAATTACAATGTGAAAAAAGGTACATTCTCTCTGAAATTCAAGATGGAGAGATAATTTGGATGTCATCTATGATGTAAAAAGAAAATGGTCTGTCTCCTAAAACTACAACCAAGCCTGTCCTGGTCCTGGCTGCAACTTTACTCCAAATATGCACATTCCTGGAAGTCAAACAGCTGGTAGTAGTGGGGTTTGGAGGAGGTAGAAAACACCCCTGAAGGAGAGCTGGAATTATGTACGTAATAGGTGATCCTCTCTCAAGGGATGTTTTCCTACTCTGGGCCTTGAAATCTTGCGTCTCAATTCCTGTGGGACAAGATATTTAATAGTGGGCTCTGGCCGGGCACGGTGGCTCACGCCTGTAATCCCAGCACTTTGGGAGGCCGAGGTGGACCTCACGAGGTCAGGAGACAAGATCATCCTGGCTAACACGGTGAAACCGCGTCTCTACTAAAAATACAAAAAAATTAGCCAGGGGTGGTGACAGGCGCCTGTAGTCCCAGCTACTCGGGAGGCTGAGGCAGGAGAATGGCGTGAACCTGGGAGGCGGAGCTTGCAGTGAGCCGAGATCACGCCACTACACTCTAGCCTGGGAGACAGAGTGATACTCCATCTCTAAATCAATCAATCAATCAATCAATCAATAGTGGGCTCTGCTGGGGAAGGGCCCTGCTGGGGAAGTAATCAAAAGGTGCCTGATGAACCCCACCTCACCCAGATGCAAATTTACCCACAAAGGGAGGTTCTTTGAAATGGCTCCTTTCCAAAGGCTGAGGGACAGCCCTGTCCCCCACAGGTTCATGTCAGATGCCACTGGTGCTGTTATCAGAAACCCCAGGGCCACAGGTCCCTTTGTTTCCATTTTCACCTCCCCCAAGAAACCAGGACTTAAAACTTTCTAAGAATTCAGATTCTTGTTTTTTTTATTTATGAGGAATGTATATTGTTAAGTCACTGTTATCAAGGGACACATAAAAGCAGAATCATAAAACTGGACTGCAGCCATCATCACAGTACCCAAGTCTATGCTTGGGGTCTTCCTGACTCTGCTCTTGGAGTCACAACCAAGACTCCAAAAAACCAACAAAGTCCCTGCAATGTGAGTAAAGGAAACAGCTTCAAGCACTGACAATTTTTACAAGTGATTATTCAAGGAATGCACAGTAGCCACAGTTCAGACAAATCAACTACAAAAATCATTAAAAAGAAGAGTAGGGAGGGGCACTGCTTATTAAAAACAAAAGACTGGACAAAGAAAGTGAAGATAACAGTGGGCAGAAGCTCTGCCTCCTCTGTCCTGTGTGACTCAGGGGGCCATGGGGGCGCGGGGGTGTGCGATCTGACACGGCTCATTTCCAGCAGATGTAGGAATTCTCTTCCTACAACAGAAACTGAATACTACAGGCTTGCTAGATAAGATCTTGGGGGTGAGTGGGGGTTCTGATCTTGTGACAGCCTGTGTTCCCAGTTAAAGAAGAGGCAGCTGGCCAGAGCTCTGCTGGAGAATCTAATGCCCAAGATGGACCAGAGAGGCCAAACAACCTGAGGACTCAGCAGGTGACAACCCTGTAGCCCTGAAGAGGAGAGGGGCTGCGCTGCCCTCTGACGCTGAGAACCACAGACCTCTCTGCCCTGGATGTGGGTGCCAAGACTGATTTACTGTGCCCCCAGCAGACCCAGAGCCAGGGAGCAGGCCTTTCCACCCCAGGAGACAGGTGCCATTTCCCTACCAGTTCCTTGGGATGCTTTGGTGTTCTGCAAAGGCATCCTTAGTCTATTTTTAGAACTTGCATTTTCTTATTTTGGTCAATTTTTGGTCAAAAGTACAGAGAGTACAGAATAAAAGCAAAGATGTGAATGTCTCTACCAGACAGAGGGTGAGCTAGTCAGCAGTTTGGAGGGAAATCATCTGAGGGTGCTGGCTCAGCACGTTCCCAGATGAAGGTCTGTCATCTAAAGGAGAGAGGCAGGCTCAGGTCCTGAAGGTCGCAGAGCCTCAGTAGTCCTCCTGTGTGTGTCTAGCTGACTGTTATCGAGGGACATGTAAAAGCAAAATCACAGAACTGGACTACAGCCATCACCACGGCACCAAGCCTATGCTTGGGCTCTTCCCCGTTCTGCTCTTGGAGTCATGACCAACACTCTAAAAGCCAACAAAGTCCCTTCAATGTGAGTAAAGGAAAGTTTCAAGCATTGACAATTTTTACGAGTGACTATTCAAAGAATGCACAGGAGCCAGAGAGCCAGACTCCACAGAGAGGCCAAAGGCTCTGAACACACAAGTCAATGTTCGTGGAGGTGTAGACAAAGGATTCCACCTCACAGAGTTTGAAGACAACCTGCCCTTTCACCCACAACTACTGCTTTCTATGTCAACCCTATAAAGATCAGGTCTGCACCCTGCCCACGAGCCTACTTCTGAAGCCATCTGGAAAAATGAAAGCACTTGGATAAATGGAAAAGTATGCCTGAATTTTAAATATGCTCAATTATAGGTTATCTGTAGCAGTTAAGAATCAACATCTATGGCATTCTTTAAAACACTCCTAATTTACATATGACTTAGTCAACTTCCCTTGGTGTCGCTGTCATGAGAGATATTACGCCAGGTGGAACAGTGACGTAAGCCAACAGGATTTTTTGCCCTTATTCTTGCTAAGTCATGATTATCTGAGCAGAGATGATTTTATACCCTCTAGGATTTGTCCTGGATTTTTTCCTACCAGTTGGCTAGGGTGTACGCCCAGCATTGGCGGGGAAAATTCCTAGGAATGCTTTAGGAGAAGAGGCAGCTGGAAGCTTGGCAATATTCCAAGGCATGCCCCTGCTCCCTGGGAAGTGGTCTGTGTCATCCTGCCGGGTGAAACCTCTGCTATTGCTTGAGCAACTCCCTTAACCCAGTCTGGCTGGTTCTAGACTTCCCGGCTGCCGGGGAAAGGGATACACTTCCAGGGAAGCAGCTTTCCTTGCCTTGCCCGCCCTGCAGCTGACTAAAGTGCAGGATGGGAGGATGGCTGGGCATTATCTGCAGGCTCCAATCACACTTCTGTGGCACTGGGAACTGCAGTTTTCAACTCCTACCCTTACAAATGTTTCACCAAATCCTTTAAGTTCACCTCTTTGCCCTCTGAGGGGGAAAAGGAGAAATTCTGATCACAAGGAAAGACTCTCAGAAGGGAAAGAGGGGAAGTAGAGGGGTCTGCGTAATCCACAAATGAAATGATCAGATCTTGACATGATCAAGAGTTGACTGAAACCTCATCAAGACCACAAGAGGTCAGTGTAGCAAACACAAAGGGAAAGGAAATGGAAACAAATCAAAACAGAACTTTTAAGAGGAAATGGACTGCAGGTGCTCAGTGACTATGTATACTTTGGGTAGAAAGAAAAGATAACTTCTTAGGTTTCTGCCTCTTCACTTGGGGGAAAAAAGGGGGGCCTGGCCAGACCTTGCCTAGCAATCCCAAAGAAAGCAGGATAAATGGGAACCCAAAGTTTTCAGTATCACAAATTATGGCTTAAAAAGAAAAAAAAAGGAGAAAAAAAAAAATCCCCTGACCATGTGATGAGGAATGCTACGACCTACCTCTCTCACACCCTAGTATGACACACCCTAATCCATCTGTCACTGGAGCATACTATACTGGGCAGAGATAAAAGTTCTTTTCCTCCTGGGGTTTGCTAATCCAGTTCCCATAGCCCATATCCTTCAGGCCTTTTTTGAAGTAGTTCTTGGCCGTCTCGTAGTCACGGGCAGCTTTCTTGGCCTCACCATAGGAGAGTCTCAGTAGATCCCTGCGGTAACGGAAGGAGCAGAGCTTCTTAAATAGAAGAAAAATGTTCTTTTTGGAGACCCGGGACAATTCATTCCGTGGCCTAGAGAAACAAAAGCACTCATTATTCACCTGGGACCTGTAAGATAAGGAGCTCACAGTGGAGACACCGTGGGAGGGGAGGCGACTGTCAAGCCCTGAGACTGCAGAGGTATGATGCACCCTTGCAAGTCAGGGCAGAGGCTTGGTCCTGACTGCGCTCTCCTGTCTCCTTACCCATCCACAGTGCCTCTGGTACCGTCCAGGATCTCCAGGTCATAGCCATCAGCCAGACACCAGTTGACGCTTGTCTCCTTAGTCTTCCCAGATTGCCTTTTGGAATCATATACGCTGACTCTGCCAACCTAGGAATCCCAGAAGCAACGGGAGAAAGATGGAAACCTTTCAGGAATAAGATTCTGAAGCAGAGACTCAAGACTCATAGGAGAGAGGAAGTGTGGGGTCATGATCTTTCCCCTGTATTTAGGGTTCTGTTTGGCTAAGACTGAGCACACTCTAGACATACTAACTCCATCTCGATTCAGATTAATTCTAGACTAAGTGAAGAAAAGCCCTTGGCATCCAAAAGGAAGAAAGTTTAAGTTCTTGGGACACCAACCAATGTTGGTGGTGGGCCACTGTGGGCAATGTTCCTCTTGCCCACAGTGTACATTTTTCCTCTATTTACATGACTGCTTGAAAAGGAGGAAAAAGTCAGGGAAAATAGAAGGGGGTTATAGCACCTTGGGGTGGTTGACAATAAAGGGATGTCGTAGTCCATCCTCAAATGCGCTCCCATCTCTTGTCACACGACAGCAAATAGCACGGGTCAGATGCCCTTGGCTGAAAAGGTAACCTGAGTACAAAAAAGAGAAACGTATGTACCTGTGTTTGCACCAAATGCTGTTAAGAGGCAGAGGCATGTGGGGATTTTGGAGGTACAAGATACGGTTGTCAAGAAAGAGAAACAGCTGCCTTGTTAGGAAGCACCTTCTGACTGGGGCTACTAGGATCTTCCTACCACAGCAGACTGGACACTCAATCAATTACTGAGGAGTGAACCATGCTCATTTTGATAGGGGAGACAAGACACCTGGCAATAAAGCATGCAGTTTGGGATTTGGGCACAAGAAGGACAGACCAGTTCCAGATCCCAAGGCAGGCCCCTTACCCAATGTGACAGATTTGAGATAAATGGGCTGCAGGAAGTGGGTCAACAGTGCCCCTTGCAGGCCCAGCACATTCCAGCGTAGGATTTTGTCACTACAAGACATGGTACGGAGTCTCTCCCCGAGCCGAATGCCATCCCACGTAGGCACAATGTCACTGGATTCCACAGGGATCGTGCCTTCTCCTGTGTGAGAGACTTGGGTCAGACCCACAGGTGCCAATGGACCAAACCACTCCCTGGCGTGGTTTTTATCCTCCTTAAGCTTGGGCCACAGGCTACATTCATTCATTCTTCACATATTTCACAGCCCCTGCTATGCGCCAGGCACTATGCTTGGTGCTGGGAAAGAATGGTGAGCAAAACCAAGTAAGATCCTTGTCCTCCTAAAACATCTATGGTGGTGAGGAGATTGAAGGGGAAGAGAATAGACACTAAACCAGTAGCCAGTACATACGGAAGAATTCCAGATGCTGACAGTGCTCTGAAGGCTCTGAGGGAGCTATGACGGAGGACCACAGGGGACACCTCCTGGGACAGCAGCAGCAGGGGAGCCCAGACATGGAGGAGGACAGCTGGAGTAAGAGTGTTTCAGGCACACAGGACAAAAGCAAAGGCCCCAAGGCAGCCAGCGGATTGGCTGTTCAGGGGCCTGAGACAGCCAGTGTGGACGCAGCACATGCGAGGGATGGGGAAAGTGGCGCGAGAGGCCGGGTGGTCACAGCAGATTTTGCTTGTATATGCAGTGCAGTGGGAAACCACTACAGGGTTTAAAAAAAAACAAAAAAAACCGCTTTACTGAGATACAGTTCATATGCCATACAGTTCACCCATTTAAAGCATACAATTCAGTCATTTTTAGTATATTCACAGAGTTCTGCAACTGTCACCACAGTCAATTTTAGAACAGTTCATCGCTCCAAAAAGAAACCTACCCATTGGCGCAGTCACTCATCTCTCCAACTCTCCCACTCCTGGCCCTGGCAACCACTAATCTACTTTCTGTCTCTATGGATTTGTCTATTCTGGACATTTCATATAAATGGAATCATACAATATGTGATCTTTTGTGACTGGCTTTTTTCATTTGGCATCAAGTTTTCAAGTGCATCCATATTGTAAGCATGTATCAGCACTTCACTTCTTATGGCCAAAATAATATTCAATTTATGGATATATTTGATGTTTTATTTATGAATCCTCAGCTGATGGACGTCTGGGTTGTTTCTACTTTTTTGGCTCTTGTAATGCTGCCATGAACATTCACATATTAGTTTCCGTGTGGACACAGATCTCCATCTCTCTGGAGCATATACCTAGGAGTGGAGCACTGGCTCCATGGTAACTGCGTCTATACTTTAGGGTATTTAGCAGGGTTTCAGGACCACCATGATGACTGCTGACGTGGCCTGAACGCAATGGAGTGGATGCGAAGAGACAATAAGGAGACAGGAGAGGATAGGAGAGAAGGAGCCAGTGGACAAGGCAGAGTCAACTGCCAGCTAGACAGGAGGGAACCCCGGCACTTGGCACCCTCATCTGTCAGCTCCTCAGGGCTTGGTTGTGCCGCACTCTTCTTTTCCTCCCTGCTTTCCTGAGGTGATCCTATGCATTCTCATGGCCATGAAGACCCTATAGGGGGATGACTCCCATATTTCTATTTCCAGCCAAGCTCCCTCCTCTGAGCTCCACATGGGAACCCCCACCTCCTATTTGACTTGGGGATCTCCCAGGTCTCCCAAACTAACACATTCAAAATAGAACCCTGATCTTACCACACAGCTCCCTGACCCAGGTCTTCCCTTTCTTGTAAACAGCACCTCTGTGCCCAGTGACTAATGGTAAAATCCTAGCAGCCCTGCAGAGACTTGGGGTCCCTGGACCTTGCAGAGCCTTTTGCGGAAAGGAGGCGGGGGCATGTATCACGCACCGTTCTCCACTTTGGTGCGGAGCTTTCCTTGTTTGGGATTCTCGAAGACAGGGTAGTGGCGGGACTCTGTGCTTTCCATAGCACGGTCGCTGCAGGACTTGTCAAAGAGGGCGCCATCTCCACACGGAGCGGTGCTGAAAAACAGGGGTGGCTGTTAAAACTCACCTGTGGGAAATCTGCAATTTCGTGGGGCTCCAAAACAGTCAGATGTGACAGAAGCAAGGGATGTTTTCTAAGGCCTACCGTGGGAGACTGGTACACGTGAGTCATCTACACCTGAATATGGACCTCAAACCCACAGTGGAGTGTGGCTTATTGTATGAGGTTCGATTTACAGGCCAGGAGAACATTCGGATACCCAATTCTAACAGCCTGGCAGGGCCCACCCTGGCAGCAACAGGAACTGTACAGACCTGATATAGAGATGGAATGACACAGTCTTTTTTATTTGGAGCTTTTCTCCTCCCTTAGCAGGTTCAAATATACTATCCTTTGCAGTCTGGGGGTTGTATTTCATTAACTCACTGTAGAGAAACCTACAAAAAGAAAATCTAGTTAGGAAGGCAGGTTCAATTCTGGGAAAAGCAGTTGCTTCTATAATCTGACCTCCAAATGAGCCAGTAAGGAAAAGCCTCAATGTTGCAGACCTCTCACAGTTTATCAGGTGGAAATTCTCCAGGGGAGACCCCAGCATTTCATAAAGCATAGTTAGCCTTTTGGGTCTCCTTCATTTCTGCTGAGGGCTCCTCGCTATGGCGGCTACAGGGATTCTAGGGCAGAGCAAACTGATTCAAGGACTACAGGAAGCTGTTGCTCCTTTCTAAGTCTCTCCCTTCATAAATTAAAGAAAAGGTGAGCTAGAGGAGAAAGCTGGCAGGGGCATCAAGGTTGTGTAGGTCCTCAAACGGAAATGGAAAGCTGCCTCATCCCCAAGGCCCTGAGGACTAAAAGGTCATTTTGTGTTTTTAGAAAAGAAGATGAAGCAGCAGAGTTAGCAGAAAAAAGGACGGCATTTAAAAACAGGCCGAGTAGTGGGAGGCAGCTCAGGTCACAGAGGGGACGGATTCCATCAGACAGGTTCAAATGGACGGGTGAAAAGCAAAGGCTGCCACTGCCACATCATGACCTGTTCGTCTGAGGGGGTTTCAGAGGCCGTGTCAGAGCCATGTGGGGCAGGGAACTGGAGCTCTCCACAGCTGGGCAGCCAGGCGACCGCTCTGATCTCGCTCACCTGATGAAGCCTCTCCGGGAGATTATTTCTGCATGGCAGTCATTGACAGTTTCTCCTTTTAGGCTGAGAGAATCTCCTTTCACACAGCGATTCCCTAGGAAGGTGTTTAAAACAGAAATAGAATAATGGAAGGAAACCGGTGGCAAATAGGATGAAGGCTATTTGTTCTGAAAGCTTCAAGGCAGAAACAGCCTCAATTTCTCAGATCCTAGACTCCCATATTCTGTCCTCTAGGAACTAAGAACTCATTCCTCACTCTGAATTGACTGTAGCTAAAATGAAGTCTCTTCTCCCTGACTTGGACTTAACATGCATGGACTCCGGGGGAGGATGAGAGGGACCCGCTTTCAGGCGCCACGGGAGGCGGCATGTCTCAGAGCCTCACTCACCTGTTCCCAAGCTGACGACGACACCCATGTCCTCAGAGTCTTTTTTCATAATGATGGCGGCCAGAATCTTGCGGCCGAGCAAGGAGGGCTGGAAGCTGTTAGTCAGAGTGTTGAAGCACCGGTGGCTCAGCATGGCTATCTGGTCATGGAAGGTGCTGCCAGTGAGAGGGAGCTGTGGGGAAAGGAGGCTGTGTCAGCACCACAAAGCTGAGGCTGTGTCCACCATATTCACCGTGGGCAGGGAGATCAAGCTCTACTTGTCGTGTGAGTCATCTTTTCCTTCTTTTACATCTAGTGTCCCAGTTATATGCTCTCTTGAGGCTAAGAGTAAAGCCTAGGAATAACTCGCATGACAGCAAGAGCCACCTCCACTTAGAGAGGAGTTAGGAGGACCCTCCCCCCCCAAAAAAAGGCACCAAAAGTAGACGTCTTAACTGTCTTTGGCTGTGCTTCTGGGGACCTTGAGAGGAGGAGCATAGTTCTTCTGAGACTGGCCCCTGTCACTGGGGTTACCTCTGTGAAACCCATGCGTTCTGCCTTCTCGTTCTCCCCAATCAAAACACGGAGAGCCGCATCTGCTGCTTCCTGCTTGCCTTGCTTCTTGCTGTGTGCGCAGACGGCTGGGAACCAGCGACCCCCAACTTTTGCTTGGTAAACGAACCTTTGGGATGAGAAGCAGAGAATGAAGACGAGTGCCAGACCCTGACAGTTGTTCCAAGGAAGGGTTAGTTTTGCTGAAGATGTGGCCAGTCTTGCAAACATATGGACCCGTCAAACAGAAGCTGTTTCTAAGGCAGCATTTCCTAGATTTTGGTCATTCATGAATCACCACATGATTTGTGCCAGATCCAGGTATTACTTGGACTATTACTTAATATTTTTCTCTAAATTGACTTCTTAGAGCCAGTCATTGTGGCTCACACCTGTAATCCCAGCAACTCGAGGAGCTAAGGTGGGAGATCACTTGAGGCCAGGAGTTCAAGACCAGCTTGGGCAACATAGTAATCCCCCAGGCAACATAGTGAGACCCCTGTCTCTTAAAAAAAAAAAAAAAAAAATTTAGCTGGGCACGGTGGTGTGTGCCTATAGTCTCAGCTACTTGGGAGGCTGGGGTGAGAGGATCACTTGAGCCCTGGAGGTCAAGGCTGCAGTGAGCTATGACCATATCACTGCACTCCAGCCTGCATGAGACAGCAAGATCCTCATCTCTAAAATAAATAAAGACTCTAAAAATGTAAATATCCGTAATACTAGGTATGAAAAAAGAGATAAAAATGTAAACACACTGAAATAGGAAACTTTGTTTCACTACTGTAAATGGAAAACCAGTATCACTTGCCACATATTGAAGGTGGCTGTAAAACAGAATATGATAAAATCATGTTATAAAATTCTGACTAGATACTGTTACCTGCAAAGGTTCTGAGCCTGTCCTTACTATAAAGGAAGATTATGAAGTATGAGGAAGGCTTAACGAAATGCTAGCACCAACTTGGACTCTCTTCTTAAGCAGAAATCAGAAGGGACTACCTTTCTCCCCACGAGTCACTGTTACTTCATACAATGTCTGATTTTTAAAGCGCCCAACTCCATTCCCTCATTTACTTCCTATTAGCTCAAGGGGACTTGACCTGGAGAGGTCATTAGGTCAAGGTCGGCCTTAGGCCAGGGACCCAGGTTTTGCTGGGAGTTGTTTTTTGACCCCTGGCAGGCTTGAGCTAACTCTGGGGTAAGGAATGGATCTTGGGCCCATGAGCTGCGCTGACAATAAAGTGCCCAAGTGGAGCAGGGAGGTGGCTTCTACCGCTCCGGCTGGGAATTTCCAAACACAGAGGGAAGAGCATGGTGGAGCAAAACAGCTTGGAAATGTACCAGACAAGGCATCAAGAATCCTAGCTTTCAACCAGATCCTAATCTACTGGCTGAGAACCCAGCTTTGGATACTCTAACTGCATACAACAGAGGCTTCAGTTTCAAGACTTAGCAGCTCGGGCAGTAAAAGGAATCAACGTTTATGTTCAACCACATGGAGTTTCTCACTGTTCCTTGATGATCCGAAGGAACTAAAATGCCTTCACTCCTTTCTTTGTCCATGCTGGCAGGCTCGTGCAGGCCAGTGGGCTTAAGTTCAGAATGAGAGGGACAGTGGCATGAAAAGAAGATGGTGAAGGCGGTCAGGAGGGACAGATTGTGTAGTATCTTTACCTCAGGGATCCAGGAGAATTTCATGACTGCCCTATGTGTTTGAAAAGAATATGAACTCTTATGTGCAAAGTTTTATATTGGTATGATATATTTACATATATGATAAAGTTTGTTAATTATGCAACTAGAATCCTTTAGAGCTCTGCTATCCAATATGGTAGCCACTAGCCACATGGGGCTACTGAATTTAAGTTAATTACAATGCAATTAATAATTCAGTGCCTCAGCACACTAGCCACAGTTCGAGTGCTCAATAACCACATGTGGCTAGTGGTTGGCCTTTTTAGTGAAATGAGTTCAAGTGCAGACAATGAGTATGAATAACTCTTTTGAGAAGTTTGGCTGTAAGAGAAGCAAAGAAATGAGATGGTACCTGCAGGGAGATATGGGGTAGAGGGAAGGTTTTTAAAAGATGGTCATGGGCATGTTTCAAGGCTGGTGGGAATGATCCAGATGGAGCAGCTGCAGACAAGGAGAGGGGAGACAACCAAAGCGATAAAGTCTTAGAGCAGATGAGAGGGATGGGATCCAGGACACCGGGATGGGAGGAGGGATACGTCCTTCACTCTTGCTGGTACAGATGGAGGTAGGGGGTAGTTTGGTAATGGGAAGATAAGGTATTTCTTGTATGCGTATTGCTATTTTTTCAATTAAGTGTGAAGTAAGGTAGTTTAAAGTGAGGAACAGGGGTACGGGTGGAAATCTGAAGAAAGAGGCAAAGGTCTGAAATGGTTCTCTCAGCAGAGGAAAGAAAATTAAGAAGAAAAATGCTGGGAAAGGGACAAGAGTGTGGAGAGAGGGAAAGTCACAGTCTTTTATTAAAAACCTTCAATGGCTCTCCACTGCTTCTGTGGTAAAAGCACTAACGTGACTAACAAGGAAGGCCCTGGTGGGCCACCCTGATCAACTCTCTAATCTCCTCTAGCGCCAGCCCTCCCTCATGCTCTCTGCTTCACCCATAAGTGCCTCCTCTCAGCCTCTTTGCCAACTCTGCTCTTCTCCCACCATAGGATTTAACAGTGTCCTTCACCTAGAACCCTCAGTCTTTCTCTCTTCATCATCCTTAAAGTCTCAGCTCAGGCAGTACTTCTTGGGGAAGCCCTTCCCCCTTTCCTTCCTAAGTCAAACTGTGCTATAATTGATTCCTGCTGCAACTCCAGCCCTTTGGAATACTTATCAAATATGAGATCTTACATTTCTTTAGGTGACTATTAGTTAATGTTTGGTTCCTGTTCTAAAAAAAAATAGAAGATACTCCATAAATAAGTGTTGAGTAAATAAAGTAGAAAGATCAGTTAGGAGGCTATTGTGACAGTCTAGATGAGACAGTGGCTTGGATTAGAGTGCTGACGCTAGAGGTAGAAAGAAGAGGAAGGGATTTGGGCTAGAAATTCTAAGTGTAACCAATAGGACTTAAGGATGAGTTGATGAAGGAGGTGAAGGAGACAGGAAAAGATGATCCTCAGGTTTCTGACCTGAGCCACTGCGTAGACAGTGGTATCACTTACTGAGCTGGGAAAGACTTGGGGGAAATGAAGTGAAGGGGGCAAAACCCAAGAGTTCTGCTTTGGACATGTCACATTAGGGATGTTAATCCAAACAGAGGTGACAAGTAAGCAACTAGATGGAGGAATCTGGAGCTCCAAGTGGTCTCCAGCATTTAGATATCAAAAGTCATGGCTGTCGCGGTGGTTCATGAGTGTAATCCCAGCACTTTGGGAGGCCGAGGTGGGTGGATCATCTGAGGTCAGGAGTTGAAGACCAGCCTGGCCAACATGGTGAAACCTCGTCTCTACTAAAAATACAAAAATTAGTCAGATGTGGTGGCAGATGCCTGTAATCCCAGCTACTCGAGGAGCTGAGGCAAAAGAATTGTTTGAATCCGGGAGGCGGAGGTGGCAGTGAGCTGAGACTGCGCCACTGCACTCCAGCCTGGGTGACAGAGTGAGACTCCATCTCCAAAAAAAAAAGAAAAGAAAAGAAGTCATAAAATTAGTTAACGTCACCAACAAGTGTAGACAGAAAGGAAAAAAAGACCCAGCATAATTCACATTAAGAAGGAACTAGAGCACATTATTGTACGAGACAGTTAATAAACGTAGTTACTCAATTAGCATTTCTCCTCTCTATGCAACCTTCCTCAACTCCCTGGCAGACCCTGGCAGCAGTGTCCTCTGTGTCCCCATAGCACTCTGCATTCACCTCCGATGGCACATTTCAATACTGCTATGGCTATATGTCTGCTACACACTCAGGGGCAGCAATTTTTTTTATCTTCCATCTAGTTCATAGTAAGTTCTTACATTCTCAATGAATGGCTGACCTGAAGTCCTAGAAAGGATTTCATAGAAGATTTCACAGAAGAGAAAGAGGAAATGAACTGAACCTATCATCTGAAGGACTGTGCTTAAAGATAAGGAGGTGCTTATTGAGAGTGAAGGATATGAATTAGTAGAAGAGCAGCTGGAGGGAGACTGGGCCTCTCCTTTTCCAGATGGCTTAAACAGTGGGCAGATGTGTGTTCTAAATTGGGTCATGTTGGGCAAAGGGCTACTTTAAAAAATTACGTTAAAAGTTCTTACATATCCATGAAGAGTAACAATCTGAAAGAAAACTGGAAAAGGACAAGAACAGGTGGTTCACAGAAAAGGAAATGCAAATAACACATAAATATGAATAAATGAAATGCCATTACTTCTAATTTTTTTTTTTTTTTTGAGACGGAGTCTCACTCCATCACCCAAGCTGGAGTGCAGTGGCACAATCTCAGGTCACTGCAACTTCCGCCTCCTGGGTTCAACTAATTCTCCTGCTCAGCCTCTGGAGTAGCTGGCATACAGGGGCATACCACCATGCTCAGCTATTTTTTGTATTTTTAGTAGAGATGGGGTTTTACCATGTTGGCCAGGCTGGTCTCAAACTCCTGAGCTCAAATGATCCACCCACCTCGGCCTCCCAAAATGCTGGGATTATAGGCGTAAGCCACTGTGCCCAGCTGACATTACTTCTATTAAGGAGAGACAAATTTAAAGTAACAAGATAGCATTCTTATAAGCTTTTTTCCTTAATGACTTTAAAATGGACAAGTTGGATGCCAAACATGTGAAAATTCAAACAGTTAAGAGTGTACAATAAAAGTGTCCCTCCTTCCCCAGAAGCAAACACAGTTGCCAGTTTTTTCGATCCTTCAAGAAAATATTCTAGCCATATACAGACAATCTTCACCTCTACCCTCACTTTACACCTTGCTTTTCCACTTTGTGATAGACCTTAGAGATTAAGAAAACATGCCTGTTGCATGGCAAGAGTGATGCCATCTTGATGCAAAACCACCATGACCACCAATATCTGACTCCTGCATCCCAAGGTGTTGGGTAGCATAAATAATTCCACACAAAGATGTCTACCAAGCCTCCCCACCAGCTAGTGCTCGTAAGTTTCACAAGAAAGTATAAGGTGTGACCAGCTGCATGGTTAACCAAAAAAGCCTCTATAGAAAGCATACTTTCTGGAGGGTAAGTGCAGGGATCCACTGTCTTGCAGCCACCCAAGACATCATTTCTGTTCCTAAGTCCCTATTAAATGTTTACTTCTGAGAAACTGAATTTGTCAGCTTCTATTCAATGAAATACTATGCAGCTATGCAAGAAGTCTGGTAAGTAAAGGAGTCAACGTATAAAACAGAAGATATATTTGTTTAAAAAGACCAAAGGGAAAATGTGCTAGTTATGCATAGCAATTTCTAGGACTCAAGAAACTGGTATAGTCATGTACTGCATAACAGTGTTCTGTTCAATGATAAATCACACATATGACAAGGGTCCCATAAGATTATGATGGAGCTGAAAAATTCTTATCACAAAGTGCAGGGGTCTGTAACCTGTTAGGAACCTGGGCACACAGCAAGAGGTGAGTGGCGAGTGAGCAAGCAAGCATTCTGGTCCGAGCTCCGCCTCCTGTCGGATCAGCAGCAGCATGAGCTTCTTGTAGGAGTGTGAACTGTGCATGCGAGGGATCTAGGCTACACGCTCCTTATGTGTTTACTCTATTTTTATCATTATTTCAGAGTATACTCCTTCTACTTCTAGAAAAATAAGTAACTAAAAAAAGCCTCAGGCAGGTATTCCAGAAAGCAGTGTTACCATAGGAGATGACGGCCCCCATGCATGTTATTGCCCCTGAACACCTTACAGTGGGACAAGATGTGGAGGTGGAAGACAGTGATACTGAGGATCCTGACCCTGTGTAGGCCTAGGCTAACAGCTAATGTATTTTCATCTCAGCTTTCAACAAAAAAGTTTAAAAAGTTAAAAAAATTAAAAAATTCAAAAACAGAAAAAAGACTATAGAATTAAGGATATAAACAAAGGAAATATTTTTGGATAGCAGTACAACATGTTTGTGTTTTAAGCTAAGTATTATTACAAAAGAAACAAAAAATAAAAAAGTTAATAAAATAAATGTAGTTAGCCTAAGTGAACAGTGTTTACAAAGCCTACACTAGTGTACAGTCATGTCCTAGGCCCTCATATTCATTCTCCACTCACTGGCTGACTCACCCACAGCAACTTCTAGTCCTGCAAGCTCCATTCATGGCAGGCGCCCTATACAGGTGTAGTTTTTTTTTTATCCTTTATGCTGTCTTTTTACTGTATCTTTTCGCTGTTTAGATAGACACCAATACTTACCAGTGTGTTGCAGCTGCCCACAGTACTCACTACAGTTACATGCTGTACAGGTTTGTAGCCTAGGAGCAACCGGCCATACCATACAGCCTGTATGTGTGTAGGAGCCCATACCATCTAGGTTTATGTAAATACACTCTGATGTTCTCACAACAACAAAACCATGTTTCTCAGACCGCATCCCAGTTGCTAATGCAGGGCTATGGTAGTATATGGGTCTAGGGAGGGAAACTAGAAGTCTGAGACGGAAATGAGACTTTTCATTGAAATGACTACTTTTTCAATCAGCTTGAATGATTTTTTTCAAGATGGAGTCTTGCTCTGTTGCTCAGGCTGGAGTGCAGTGGCGCAATCTCAGCTCACTGCAACCTCCGCCTCCCAGGTTCAATCATTTCTCCTGTCTCAGCCTCCCAAGTAGCTGGGATTACAGGCACCCGCCGCCACGCCCAGCTAATTTTTGTATTTTTAGTAGAGACAGGGTTTCACCATATGGTCAGGCTGGTCTTGAACTCCTGACCTCAGGTAATCTACCTGCCTCAACCTCCCAAAGTGCTGGGATTACAGGCGTGAGCCACCATGTCTGGCCTGAGTGATTTTTTAATGTACCTATACATTTCTTTAAAAATTAAAACTAGTCAAAAAATTAAAAAGGATCATGCTTACTGGAAGAGTGAACGCATTCACTCTTGGCAGGTCTACTGTCTTCTAAGAGGCCGTGGAGACAGGGCTGGATTTGTTTCCCTCAACTCGCCCCTTCTGTCCCACACAGCTAAAGCACACCCTTGTTTTCCCTGGGTTACAGACCATGCCCAACTGGTGACACATGCATTAGCCAGGACTAGGACACTCACTTGGGCTCGTGAGGAGGTCCGGACTGGTCAACCAACTTGAATTCAGCAGCAAAGCCATGGGAGCGGGCGTACTCCAAAAGGCCACCCACAGGGTTGGTGTTCAGGTATCTCACGAGCTCGCCAATCTTCCTGACCTTGTTGGGCATCATGGATTCCAAGTTATCAAGTGACTCTGAGATCATACCTTCGGGCTAAAGGAGAATCCATCAAACAGACGAGCCGTAAACACTTCAGGAAATGTTGAGGGAGTCACTGGCAATTTTAAACCACTCAGTTGCTAAAAACGACCTGTATCTTTTGAGTAGGAAAACGCCCTACCTGGTTATCAGAAGCCATGGAGTTGGTCGCCTCCCCATGCAGGGCCTTCATGGCTTCCTCTGCGGCCATCTGCTTTGCCACTTTCTTGCTGGGAGCACTCACACTGGGGAAAGTTTGGGCTCCCACTGCAACACAGTATTGGAACCTGACAGGAGATGAAGCAAGTAGAAGGATTAAAATGGTTTTGACTGAGGAGCCTGACCTAGCCTCTGCCAGGCTGCCATCCTCTACTATTGGTAATTTCCTTGAACACATCACCTCTGTGCAGTCACATCTCATGCAGTCACTTCTGCCTTGAACAGCCAGTGTCTCTTAGCCTGGCTGACCCCTTTCAACATTTAAGCATCAACCTAGTTTCACCTCTTCCAGGAACACTTCTCTTGAACATGTGAGTCTATAGACCCACAGGCAAAGAGCTTCTCAGGTCCTGTACCTTTCTGTCCCACCAACAGTGAGTGACGTCCAAGCCATGAACCTCCCTAGTGCTTATAGAGGAGATAGAGGATGGGCCAGGAATTCCCTTTGAATTGCTAATCCCTAATTGTCTGCCTCAAAAGCAGCAACCAGGCCCTCAGAGACCTCCTTTCCCCATTTTGAAACAGGAGAAATTGGTCAATCTGCCATCCCTGAGGAGGCAAGGAAGAAAATGTGTCTCTTTTTCTTTCTGAGAAAACCTCAGCTGGACAGAGGACACGTGGGACATACTTGGGCTCATGGGCAGGGCCTTCTTTGGACAGGAGACGGAATTCGCAGGAGTTCCCCAATTTGTGCATACACTCGAGCAGTGTGGTGACGGGGCTCTTCCCAGAAAATAAGGATGTGGCTGAAGGGGTGGGGATCTGGGACTCTGCGGTCTAGAGAAAATGAGAGACAAGAAGAAAACAAAACTAAGAAAACACTGGTTAGTCCATCACAGAAGAGGGGATGGGGATGGGGGACTTTCTTCCCACCAACTAACTGTCAAGGGGTTGGCTTCCCAAAGTTAAAGGGGCTGCTGGAGCTCTCATTCCGCATCTTCCAAGAGAGGAGACTGGCCTCAATAAACTTTCAGGTCTCTTTCAAGTCCGAAATTCTATAAATCCAATTATGTTGGGACAGGAGCAGAGAGAGGAACTGGGTATGAGAGGAGGAAAGGTGGGCTGGCGAGATAGGGTAAAGGGAAGAGTGGGAAGCTGACTCCAAGACGATGTCAGCTGTTTAGGCTGGGATTGCTTCAAGGGAGTCAGTTACAATTCAGACACTGACAGGGAACTGATATTCTCCCAGATGGCAGGAGGACACCTACCTTCTCTGATTCTTTCTCTGTGGAATAGTGGGGTGATTCTTCTGATTTTCCACTGTCCTTGGCTTTGGCTTCCTCTAGCAGAATTGTCATGGCTTTCATAGCTGCATCCTGCTTGGCCACTTTCTTGCTTCCAGCTTCAGCTGGGGGAAACTCTCGGCCATTGATGACAACCTGGAATTTAAATCTTGACGGAAAGTAATTAGATGTGTGAACAGGAGTCTAGGTCATTCCTTCTGCCTTCTCCAAAGAGACCTTCAACCTGGAATTTTCTGCTACGCTAAGGGGCTTTTCACTTGTGGAGGAGATGAAGGGTAGGCCAAGGAACTCCTTCCTACTCCTTAAGGCTCAGCCCGTCCTTTCTTTTTGTAAACAAACCAGCCAGTGACTCTTTCCCCATAGCTCAGTGAAGCAAACATAGGCACAGATGATAGGAAACTAGCTCAGGGGAAACCCACTATCTCTTAACAACGAATTAAGATAAAACCCACACACACAAGCATGATGAGCAAAAAGTCGCCATTATAGTCTTGTGAGCAACCAAAAGACCTTCATTCTAAAGCAATTGTGGTAGACTGGCCTCCTCAAGGGAGGGTCCTAAAAGATAGTGAAGGCTTCTTATAACCCAGTCTCACACTCCCCACTACCTAGGGGGATCAGGCATCTGCCACTTATCAGTGGCCTGCTTTTGTCCCTAGACCTATATCACTGTAGTTTGTTATGAGTCACTCTATAGCACCGTTTGTCTCAAGCTATTTTCTACATAACAAGGAATTTCCCCTCGTTATGTAGAAAATGAAAAAGCATTTGTTCTAGGCCTCTGGACTTAGCCTAGGCCCCCCTTTGTTCAAGCTTTCAAATGTGGTGAGCTCTTTGCTCAGTCTGGGATTTCATTTAGAAAAGTAGGTCAAATTTCTTATTTCCTAGGTCTTCTGATATATTTGAACATGGCACCAATGTTTCTTATAGTGTGAGTCCAAAGAATGATTAACCACAAAATCCACTGCTTTCCTCCAACTCTGGGGAGGAGGGAGGCAAAAGAGAATGACGGCCATCCGGTCTCTACCCCAAACAATCCAGCTCTGGCCTTGCCAGCTTTTGGACAGACACAACTCCTTAACAGCTCTCCTGAAATGCCAAATTGGTGTCATGAAGACAGTCAAGACAAGGAATAAGGGTCCTAGCCAGGAATCTACACCCCTAGAAACCAGGCTAGGTAAACATAAAGGTCAGTGGAATTCTCCCCCATCCTACTGACTCCTTCCTTGGCTGCAGCTGCAGCCACTCAGCTTCAGTGGTTTTGCTCCCTGTTACGCCCTTCAGCAGCTCCTGTTTTCCTCAATCTGTCCACTGGCCTATTAGGACCTACAGTGCAGGGCCTGACCAGCTATCTGAGTGAGGTAATCGCTGACTTCACAGCTCAGGAGTGGCAGCAAGTGCTAGCCTATCCATCTGTGCAGAGGAGGTGTATAAAATTAGAACCACCACCTTCAATAGGCAGGCAGGCAGGCAGGCAGGCAGCCGTGCACACACTCCTCCATCCTTTCCCCCCAGTAGGCTATGCAGAGGGGGGATTGTGGACCTGCTGCTGCTTAGCAGCACAACCCACCCCCACTCTGTGTACACAGCCTGCCCCAACCCACCTGCTCCTGCACCTCTCAGGAAACAGCTTAGGGAGGAGGAGAAGGCCTACAGAAGGGAATTAAGTCTTCATTACCTCTGCCTTAGGAGGCAGGCATGACATTGATGCATGGAGATCAATCATGTTTTTCTTTTTTCTTTCTTTTTCCGAGATGGAGTCTCACTCTGTCGCCCAGGCTGGAGTGCAGTGGCGCCATCTCGGCTCACTACAACCTCCACCTCCTGGGTTCAAGTGATTCTCCTGCCTCAGCCTCCTGAGTAGCTAGGATTACAGGCAAGCACCACCACCCCCAGCTAATTTTTGTATTTTTAGTAGAGATGGGGTTTCACCATGTTGGCCCAGCTGGTCTCGAACTCCTCACCTCATGATCTGCCTGCCTCGGCCTCCCAAAGTGCTGGGATTACAGTCGTAAGCCACCGCCCCGGCCCCCAAGACCAATCATTTCTTTTTTTTTTTTTTTGAGATGGAGTCTCGCTCTGTGGCCCAGGCTGGAGTGCAGTGGCGCAATCTCAGCCCACTGCAACCTCTGCCTCCTGGGTTCAAGTGATTCTCCTGTCTCAGCCTCCTGAGTAGCTGGGACTACAGGCGCACGCCACCACGCCCAGCTAATTTTTGTATTTTTAGTAGAGACAGGGTTTCACCACATTGGCCAGGCTGGTCTCAAACTCCTGACCTCGTGATATGCCTGCGTCGGCCTCAAAAAGTGCTGGATTACAGGCATGAGCTACCGTGTACGGCCAAAACCAATCATTTCTAAAGAAGCTTCATTACAGCCAACAGAGTCAACCTCCCCCTTGTTCAGCCAAGGTTCTGGCTGGTCCAAGGTCTATATTCCCTGCTCAACATCTGGAGAAAGGGCCAATCAAGGTGGATTTAGCTAAAAGGCAGAAGGGAAGGAGGAAAAGATAGGCGCCACCAAACAGCACTGCTCACAAATCAGCCAAGACTGCCTCAGGAGCAAGAGCACCTGACCCCAACCCTAGGTGCAGTTCCTGGGTGGTCTCTTACCGAGGTTCATGGGGTGGTCCACTCTGCTCTATCATGTTGAACTCACAGGTTTGACTAGCGAACTGGGCATATTCTAACAGCCCGCTGATGGGGTTCTTCAGCTGGCACTCTGTCAGTTTCTTGTAGGGTGAACACCGTGGCAAGCCATGACTGTAGAAGGAGGGCATCTCCATGATGGCTCGAAACTCACCTGGTGCTGCGCGGATGCTATTCAAGTCATCTGGGATGTCATCTGTGGCCCACTGGCCATTTTCAAAGTCAACATACCCTGCTTTTGAGGGGCCATTGTTATGAACAGGTGGTTTCAGTCTTACTGGTTCTGGTCTGGCCTCTTGCCTGTTTTCTAACTTTATGACAGGTTCCTGCCCATTCTCCACTTTTTCTGTGGTTACCATGTTATTTGAGGCATTTGATGTGGGTATATTACAGGTGAGGAACTCTGCGTTTCTTTTGGTCTCAGGGATTGCAGCTGGAGCGGTTTCAGGAACACTGTTCGTATTTCTCTTGATTTGCATCCTCTCTCGCTTCTTGTCTGTCAAATGCCATATGGGAGGGGTTGTCCCTTGTCTATAGACATCCCCCTGCCTTTCCATGTCAATTAGCACGGCATTTATATCTCGGGCCTTGGTGAGGCCAATATTTTTAGCCAAATTCAGGGCAGAGGAGTCAGACACATCGAAGAGATAGTCGCAGATTTTCTCCTTGATCTCAGCCATGTCTAAAAACTCAAGAGGATCTTCCAAGGCAGATATGGAGTTGCTGTCTTCAGGTTCCAAACCTGGGTCTGAGTTTGGGGATCCTTGGCTATGACTATCTGGTCTTACCACTCCACTGTGCTGGTTCCAAGCCTGAGCTGAGACTGCAATAAAAGGCTCAAGAAGATCTTCTGAGACAGATGTGGAGTTTCTGTCTTCCGGTTCCAAACTCGGGTCTGAGTTTGGGGCTCCTTGGCTATGACTATCTGGTCTTACCACTCCACTGTGCTGGTTCCAAGCCTGAGTGGAGACCGAGATTTTCCACAAAGGGGGTGTTCCTGCCTCTTTCTGTAGCTTGCCCTTCTTTGCCAGGGAGTATAAAACTCGATTGATTTCTTTCTTCGGAGCCCCAAGTTTCCCAGACAGATCATGTGCTGTGGTGGCCTTCCCTTCCCCAAGCTCTTCCAGGAACTTTAAGATCTTTTGTTCCTGATCTTGGTTGATACTCAGTTCCTGGAAATGTGAGGAAAGGCAATCAACACCTCTCCGTGGCAGACTCCTGCCACGTGGTGAAGGATGCTGGAACCCTCTCTGGAGACCCTGACTTCCGAGATGCACGCCCCTGGGGACACCCCTGATGTCCACTTGCCTGCCTCTGGTACTGGAGGCAAGTAGTACTGGAAACCTTGGCCGGAGTCCTGGGAGGGAAGGTGGCAGTGACGGTGTCTGCTTTCCAATCACCGGCGCTTCTGGGAGCTGCCCCTTGAGAAACTCTATTTGCTTAAGCAGGAAACTATTGGGGGAAGATCCTGGCCCAGGCTGCTGGTATCTGAGCTGTCTGTGTTCATAGCCTTGAAATGGATGGGAGTAGTATCCGCTGAGGGAATACCCCTGCAGAATAAGACAGTGGAAAAGAAAATGAATTAGGGCTGAAGTGGTGAACCTGTGGAGGCCCCGCCCTTTGCTGCCTGTGAAACAGCCCTTGATGGGCTGAGAAGGCAATTGAGCCATGGGCTTATGACTTGGCTAGGGTGACTTGCCTACCTCCTAAATCCTGCCTAGGGGCCTGCCAACAGGAGCACGGGGGTGGGGGCAGGAGGCAAAGCACGCAGAACTTCCAGGAGTACAGAGGTTCTGAGGCCTCAGCATAACCTCTCCAGCAACCTAACTTACTTTTCCCTTTGACGGAATTTAAGGGAGTTGAGAAGGAAATTTTCTAGTTACCAAAACAATTACCCCTTTAAAATCAGAACAACAAATAAATGTTATTTTGTTCTGAAAAGAAAAACAGAATAACCTGAAATAACCAGAACAATCACATGAAATAACAATAACCAAGGGAGATGGGACTAGGGAAGGGACGAGATGACCTCTCCTTGAGTCAGGCTCACCAGTGCACCCCCTGCCCACCTGTCTCTAAGATCTATCGTTTAGATGACTATGACAAAAGAAGAAATGTGATTGGATGAAACTGAACCCCAGTCCTCCAAGGCTGTAACAGTGCAGTAACAAAAACAATCTGCAGGTGGGAAAAGGCCACGGGACCGACCTCAGAGTCATCTCCGTGGCTCTCCACTGCCATCCCAGGAGGATCAGAATTTGGTTTTCAGGTAGCTGGAGGGTTTCCTGATAAAAATGGCACACTGTCCTCACTCTTCAGTGTGGTACCCAGGCTCAGAAGGGATGCCAGAGACTTTTGCCCAAACCACCCAGGCTCTCCTGGATGTGTGGAGCTGGCAGCATCTGCTCCTCACCACCTCAGACCAGTCCTACCTTCCCTAGCTACCTCCCCATAGCTGCTTCCACCGCACGTTCTTCTGAACCCTGACGGACAGGGCACAAGCAATCCCATGTTCTCATATGCACATTTACCAGAACACCGAGCACCTGTGACCCCTTTCCCCACCCACCCACCTGCAAACCAGTACTCTTCTCCCCAGGGCTGTTCACTGGAGGGTGATGGAGCCAGGAAGTACTTATAAGCCTGGGGGTGTCAGTAAACACCCTGCTTCCTTTCCCTGGGGCTTGCAGACTGGGAGGAGGGATTCTGACAACATTTACTCACACTCACCACCCCCTCCTCAGACTCTCCTGAAGGCTGCACAGGTAGAGGTAGGACCCTTTCTTCCATAACTCTAGCCTTCTACTCTTCCACATCCTGACACACTTAGGGGATTTCAGCATTCTTGTCAATCACTCTCATGGTGTCCCGGCTACAAGGATCCTTAACCCAGTGATCTCCATCCCTACCTTTCTGCCACACAATTGGCTTGTTACTCCTTCAATCTCACTATGACTCTAACCTAGGCCATCACACCAAGACCTCAAATCCTGCAACTCTTTTCCAGTGGCTGATAAACTTTTTCTATAAAGGGCCAGATAGCTCTGCCACTGTAGCACAAAAACAGCCTCACACAATATGCAAAACTTTATTTACAATTCATTTACCACGAAGCTTTATTTATAAAAACAGGTAGTTTGTACCTGTGGGCCATAGTTTCTTGACTCCTGCTCTTTTCTGATGGTGACTTCCCTGTGTTTCTACAACTTTACTCCTTACTCTGGTGGAACCTGCTCCTCGCATGACCCCGGTGAAGCTGCCAGTCAGCCACCCTGATTCTTCCCCACTCTGACTTCACACACCTCCTCACCCCACCTGGATCTCATGGTCAGTTCCCTTCTCCACCCAAGGCCCACTGTCCCCCTTTTCTTCTCCGAAGCTTCCCAGCGGTACTGGAGAAGGACCTTGACTTGTGCTAACAGGGTCCATAAAAATTCCTTCTCTTGAACCTCAGTTGGGTCTTCGCTGTGTGGTGGTCAATTGCGTTTAACAAACATGCCTTAGTTCACTGTGGATTGAGCACTCTTCTTTTAAAAAATTCTCCTCCCACGGTTTGGTGACAGAGCACTAAAGGTCTTTCACCTCTTTTTTCTTCTTTGTCCCTTCTTCCCACCCCTTATAATTTTTTAATAGCTACTGTATTAACGGATCCACCCTTTACATAATCAGTCTCCAAGGTTTTAAGGACCTCTTCTTCCTTTATAATTTATTTCCTAGGTTGCTTTAAACTAACCTAAACTAGCCCTCTGAAGCAACAGCACTCAAATCTACTATGTCCAGCCACTACCTTGTGTGGGAGCTTAAGATCTGAATTTCCAACTATGTCGACAGTCTGTCCACTTAAATATCCTGCCATAACTCAAACAGCACATATTCTGAACCAAATTAATAGTTCCCTCAAACTCAGCTCCTTTTCCTGTAGTTGTTATTGCTAATGGCATCACTGTCCTCCTAGCCTATTAAGGCTAGAAACCTCAGTCATCTTTGCTGCTCGCCTCCTGGCCTCATCTTCTGGATCTAATCAGGCAGTTGCCAAGTCCCGCCTTGTCTGCCACCTCTGTACTGTCTCTTAAATGTGTTTTCTTCCAGTTCCAGCCCCTCGTTACCTCTTACTGGGCCATTGCAAAGGCCTCTAATCTTTCTATCCCTCTACATGCCAATCCAGGTGGCACATCTCCCTCCACAGCCACCTATCACAATTCTGACCCTTTCCTTATAGAGCTCCTTAAGTGCCACTTGCTTCAGGAGACTCCTGACTCCCACCTTCTTCAGCCCTTGGGGTTTCCTCTCCTTGTGCTTCTCCCACTCAGCACCTGTTAAACCATTTACTTTACCTTGTATCAGAGCTACTGGATTTTTTTTTTTTATGGCACACACAGATTGCAGTGTCTGAAAGGTAACTAACATTAGGTGTCCTATAAGTTATACTCAACTCTCCACTCTCAATATTCCCAACACAGTATTGATGAGGGGCTTCAGTTGATTCCATGGTGAGCTCTTGGGGGTCAAGGACTATGCTTCAATCATCTCAACCTCCCTAGCACTTGGCACAAAGTTGATTGTCAACAAACATTTGTTGAATTAATGACTGCATGAACAAGACACCACTATGCAAGCAATCATTTCTTTCTTGTTCCTCTTGCTGCACCCTCATGCCTACCATATTGCTAGGGACAGAGGCAAAAGTGTGTACAGAGTGAGTGCTGGCTCCCAGAGCTGAATTATGGGACTTAGGGGTTCTCCTATTAGCTCTTTGAGTGATCTTGGGGAAAAAAAATTGTGTTTCAAAGTGGCTAAAGTCAGTTAAAAGCTAAATGTTTTTTAAACTGCTACTCTTGGCCCAAATCTGGAAAATATTTTAATGTCTGTCTATAGAAGAATTAAATTATGAAACATTCATTCTATGGAATAGTACTCACACGGTTATTTTTATTTATTTTTTTATTTCATTTTTTTTGAGACACAGTCTCGCTCTGTTGCCAAGCTGGAGTGCAGTGGTATGATCTCGGCTCACTGCAGTCAGGCTGGAGTGCAGTGTGATCTCAGCTCACTGCAATCTCCGCCTCCCGGGTTCAAGTGATTCTCCTGCCTCAGCCTCCCGAGTAGCTGGGACTACAAGCGCACGCCACCACACCCAGCTAATTTTTGTATTTTTAGTAGAGATGGGGTTTCACCATGCTGGCCAGGATGGTCTCTATCTCCTGATCCGCCCTCCTTGGCCTCCCAAAGTGCTGGGATTACAGGCATGAGCTACCACGCCCGGCCAGTTATTTTATTTTTTTTAAATGTGTCATATCTATTTGTATTCACCTGGGGATAATTTAGGAATCATATATTAAATAAAACAACAAAAAGTTGTAGAATAGTATGTACATTATAATTTTTTTTCCCTAAACAAAAAGAGAAAATCCATGAATGTGTATGTGTGCACACAATGGAATGAACACAGAGAAAAGAAAGGAGATGTAAGTTTGCTACAGGATATCTTAGGGCAGTAGGGTTAGAGGGAGAGGAGGAGATTATTAATTTTTCTTTTTGCCCCCCTTAAATCCCCTAAACACCAAGCCACCGTTGAGTACAGCCATTTGGAAAGCTACTGAATAGGAGAGCAAGAAAACTGAGCAAGCAACCCATAGTGATCCCTTCTAAATCTCTCAGCATCACCTCTATGCAAATTACATAACAACTCATTTAACATTCATTGCCTCCCAGATTTCACTTTAATCTGGTCTCACATATTTAGGATCAAGAGATAAGCACTACCCCCTTTGCCTTTACCACACAGGTTCCACAGTGCAATACAATGACACCTGTGCAGAAATGCTTTTCCTTCAAGTCAGGCGTCCTTAATCCTTTCAAAGGAGTGCTTTAAAAATATATATATCTCTCTTAACAAAATTGAGGTATATAATTTAGATAGAGTAAAATTTATCCTTTTAAGTGTATAAATCTATGAGTTTCAACAATCGCCACCACAATCAAGATACAGAACATTTCTATTTCCCTAAAAAGTTTTTTCATGCCACTCAACAATCAATTTCTTCCACGATACCCAGTCCCTGGCACCCACGGATCCACTTTCCATCCCTATAACTGTGTTTTTTTTCCAGAATGTCACATAAATGGACTCATACAGTACGCAGCCTTTTGAGTCTGGCTTCTCGTGCTTAGCGTAACGCACTTGCGAGTCACCCGTGTTGTTACTTGTAACAGTATTTACTACTAAGCAGTATCCCATTATGTGGATGTATTTCAGTTTATCTATTAACCTGCTGAAGGACATTTGTGTTTTTCCAGTTTTTAGCTATAACTTATAAAGTGGTTAACAAGCTTTCTCCTATAGCTTAACGGCCATTTTTAACTCCCAGAAGGCCTTGAGGAGGTGGATAAGGTGCGCTGAGGATAGTGTGCGCTCCTCAAAGTCCGAACGTTGTTCAAGTGGGGCTAAAGCGGGGCTAGGGGGTTCACAAGGGGCCCTAGCAGAAAGGGAGACGATGTGTCTGCCTTGACATGGGCTCAGGCCTTCCTACTCAGACGGGGGCGCATTTTCCCCCAAGCCCTCTTCACGCATTGCTCCATTCTGCAGAATTAATGAGCAGGATACAAATCCACAAATTCTTAAACCAGCAATGCTGCTTGGCAAGACCACACACCCACACACACAAACACTCACAAGACGCACAAATTCCTAAACCAGCAATGCTGCTTGGCAAGACCAGACACACACACACCCACACACACACACTAACACTCACAAGACGCACAAATTCCTAAACCAGCAATGCTGCCTGGCAAGACCACACACCCACACACACACTAACACTCACAAGACGCACAAATTCCTAAACCAGCAATGCTGCCTGGCAAGACCACACACCCACACACACACTAACACTCACAAGACGCACAAATTCCTAAACCAGCAATGCTGCTTGGCAAGACGACACACACACACACACACTCTCTAACACTCACAAGACGCACACACTACGCACTACAACACAAAGCCTGTGAGGTTGTAAACGAGCCCAGACGGCGGCGAAGGTCCAGGGCCGGCCCGGCTTACCTGCCGCGGGTTCATGGCGCCCGCGAGGCATTGCCCGACCCGACCCGCCGGCGGCACGACCCTGGCCCAACCGCTGGGCCGCGCCAGCCCCTCGAGGCCCCCACGCCTCCGCTACTCCGCACTGGAAGTGGCCCCGGGGCGTCGGCACGGGAAACTCCGCGGGTCTACGCGCCGGGCCCAAGATGGCTCCGGTTCAATTTCGCTTTCGTTTCTTCGGAAAGCCTTCCCCTCCGGAAAGTTTGGCCAAGAGGAGGGGCTTGAGCAAATCTTGCGCCAGCGCTTGGTTTCAGGCCGGTTACAAGTCGAACCCCTCCGTTGCATGAGAACTACGGAAGGTACTGTTTTTTTTTTTTTTTTTGAGACGGAGTCTCGCTCTTTTTGCCCAGGCTGGAGTGCAATGGCGCAGTCTCGGCTCACTGCAACCTCTGCCTCCCGGGTTCAAGCGATTCTTCTGCCTCAGCCTCCGGAGTAGCTGGGATTACAGGCGCGCGCCATCACTCCTGGCTTTTTTTTTTTTGTATTTTTAGTAAGAACAGGGTTTCACCACGTTAGCCAGGGTGGTCTCGAACTCCCGGCTTCAAGAGATCCGCCCACCTCGGCCTCCCAAAGTGTTGGGATTACAGGCGTCAGCCCCCGCGCCCGTCCGGTACTGTTTAGGAAAACCGCCGTTTCAGTACTGAGCTCCTAATTCCCCGCACAGGCCCTAGGCAGGAATACACGAATAGAGCAAAAGGAAAACAAAGGCACACAAAACCTCAGGCCAGAAGCAGCATGAGGCCCGGTCCTCCCTCTCTCTGCGCCAGCGCGGTGGCGGCCGCGTCTCCAATGTGGGGGGGTGGGGGGGATGGGCGGGAGCGCAGATCTCGTCAAACGACCAAGGTCCCCACCGTGGGACCTTGTTAATGCTCCTACTATGTTACAAACATAAGCAAGCAGATGCCAGCCAGTAAAAAGTACCAAGAGTAGCAACAGCAGCAGTGAACAATTTAGGATCTAGGTCATAAAAACTACCCAACCAGGCAAATGGTTAAGTACTTTACATGTATTATCTCCCTTAATCTTCACAACAGCCCTCCAAGGTAGGCATTATTCCCACTTTGCAGGTGTAGAAACCGAGGCTTGACTAAGGCCACGCTGCTGCCAAATCCAGGTCTGAAGGCTTTAGTAAAGCTCAGTCTTCAGCGCTTCTCTACACTCATTCAAATTACACCGTTACTTTCAAAAAGATAACTTTTGTTATCTAGAGGGACAAAAGTCAAATTTGCTTCATGGTCAGGCTTCTCTAACTGCTCGATTTTTGTTCAAGGTATCTGGAAAACGATTATTCTAGGGTTCAACACCATCCTCACCTGTAAGAATGTTCTTTCCCTGTGTTTAATCTTAATTTTACCCCCCTGCTTATGAGATTACAAGGCAGTGCCTTTATAGCAGTATCTCCAGCTGATGCCCTTTCATGGTGTTAGTCACTCCAAATTAACATTCCCTTGCAGGCTGGGCTCTGTCTTCCTTCTGGGCCTTTGCACATTCTATTCGTTGGCCTAGCATGCACCTCCTCCACTGCTTCCCGTGAATCAACCTTTCAAATCTACAAGGGAGGCCTTCCCCACAGCAGGTAGTGGGAGGGGAGGGGGAGCAAGTGCTGTTTGTGGTTTCTTACTCCATGCTTCTCGAGTTACTGGGCACCTACCCCTAATAGGGCACTTGCACACTGCGCTAAAAACGCCCCATTCGATCATTTAACAAAACTTTACTAAGCACCTAATTATGTGGCAGATACTGTGTTAAGCACCCAGGATATAACACAAATAACAGCACCATCCTTTAGCTAGTCTGGTAGGGAAGATGGATGCCTCAGTAATCACAATTATCATGTACTTCTTGTTCATATATCTGCCTCTAGAATTGTCAAGTCATCTCCTTGGGGGCAGGAAGCATGTTTTATATCCTTATATTCGCCTTCAGAGGGCTGGTTAGTTGAAAGAATAACAGACCCCTCAATAGGTATAACAATGGGCAAAAACAATCGAAAGACAACTTCACAGGAGATAAAAAATATCAAACATATGAAAAGGTTCTCAACCCCATCACATCAGAGAAATGCACAGTATAGCTACAGTGAGCTACTGTCCATTCACCAGACAGACAGCATTAGCCATCTGATTAGACCAGGTGGCAGCAAGGATGCAGAGCAGCTCCTAGTCACTACAGGAAACCAGTTTACCATTATCTGGTTTCCCAAGAAGTTCATGGTTGCATTATTTGTAATATCTCTAATAGCCCCCAAAGTGGAAACAACCCAAATGTCCATCAAAAGTAAAATGGATAAATGGTGGCATATGCCCATGATGGACTACAATACAGCAACAAAAATGAAAGATCTACGCATGCAACAAGGTAGCTAATTATCTAAATATGATACTGAGTGGGAAAAGCCATATGTATACTATATGGTCCCACTTACAGAAAGTCCCAAGCCAGGCAAAACCGAACTATAGTATGCTCTGCATAAAAGACAAAATGAGGCCGGGCGCGGTGGCTCATGCCTGTAAGCCTAGCACTTTGGGAGGCCGAGGTGGGCGGATCACGAGGTCAGGAGATCGAGACCATCGTGGCCAACATGGTGAAACCCCGTCTCTACTAAAAATAAAAAAATTAGCTGGGCATGGTGGCGTGTGCCTGTAGTCCCAGCTACTGGGGAGGCTGAGGTGGGAGAAACGCTTGAAGCAGGGAGTCGGAGGTTGCAGTAAGCCAAGACTGTGCCATTGCACTCCAGCCTGGAGACAGAGCAAGACACCGTCTCAAAAAAAAAAAAAAAAAGACAAAATTGTGGTTAATTACCTCTAGGGAGAAAGGTGGGAGTTTTGACTGGGAAGAAATCTTTTGGGTACTGGTGATATTCTAGCTCTTGACTTGGGTAGTGGCTACATATGTTTGCTTTCCAATAATTTCATTATACATTTATGTTTTATTCATGTTTCTGTATATATATGCTGTATTTCACAAATTTAAAAGGTAAAAACAAACAAGAACCACAACAAACTCTTGCTGTTGCAATTCCAGTCCACTTCCCCATGTTTTATTTCCTCCGTTTAAGTAACAGGAGTTATATCTTACTTCTGCTTGTCTTCAGGCAAGACAATCTGAAAGCCTTTACCCTTCTTCAGAAATGATCCGGAAAAGCTTTAATCACAACTACTGTGCGAGGGAAGCTGCACCGCTGCTCCCCCGACCCCTTTTAATCTAACATAGGACACAGTGGCGAAGCAGTGAACTCTCCTCAACAGAAGGTCAGTTTATGCCTTGAAAGAACAACAACTCCTACTGTCATTTAATCTTAGCAGCTCAAGTAACTGCAGACAGTCTTATTCATAAACGTTTCATCTCCTCCCCCTCAGTAATTGTTTTAACTCCCCCATGGTTGTGAGGTGATGATGTCTTTTTTTTTTTTAACTGTTCTATTGTAGGAACTTGACGAGTTGGATGAAAGTCTTTAAAAAAATTAACCAAAAGTAATAGGTTTATTTCAGAAAATACAGACAAGCAAACACAATAAAAATCACCCATTGTTAATTCATCATTCATCCATGCCTACCCTTCAAGCGTTTTCCCTGTAACTTCCCCGTGCATAACGGCACTGCCAACACATGGGTGGTCAGTCCTCTCCCAAGGGAGGAGCTCTTCCTATAAAAAATGGCTCACCTCCCCAAGGGCCTGTGAAATGACCCCAGATGTATCTATACCACCTAGGGCTACTTATTAAAAACCACCTAAATGATTAAGAGTTACTGTCTAAAAATGAAGTACTCAGAAACTCAGTATTCTCAGAAGTCTGGCTTCCACATAGCAGTGCCAAGTTCTAGCTGTATAGGTGCATTCAGGGGGTGAGACTTCCCCCACCTATAGGAAAGGACATGCTATTATCAGGGCTCCTGAGTTGGTTTTGTTTTCCAATCCCTGCTATTCTTGCTGTTTAACTATAAGTAACTGTTAGTCTGACTTAGTAATTGTTAATTTGGTTTGTTGTGGATCTTCTGTTTAACCTTACTGTGTGCAGGGATACATGTTTACAACAACAGTCTTTTTTAGTCTATAATTTACTATAACCAGACTTTACTACACACATGGGCTATATCCAATTGGAACATCTATCTCCCTGTCTACTGTAAAGGAGATGTCTGCAAACTCCTTCAGTATTTGCTCATACAGTGATACTGGGACAGAAATGTACTGCCTGTGAATGTATTCTAAACAATTTGCAACATATTATCAAAGAAAGTAATAAATTACTCAGTTTTTTTTTTGTTTGTTTTTTTTGTTTTGTTTTGTTTTTAAGATGGAGTCTCGCTCTGTCACCCAGGCTGGAGTGCAGTAGTGCAATCTCAGCTCACTGCAAGCTCCGCCTCCTGGGTTCACGCCATTCTCCTGCCTCAGCCTCCCGAGTGGCTGGGACTACAGGCGCCTGCCACCACACCCGGCTATTTTTTTGTATTTTTATTAGAGACGGGGTTTCACTGTGTTAGCCAGGATGGTCTCGATCTCCCGACCTCGTGATCTGCCCGTCTTGGCCTCCCAAAGTGCTGGGATTACAGGTGTGAGCCACCGCGCCCAGCCTACTCAGTTATTTTTAAGTACCAGGGCATCATTTTAGAATAACTCTTAGGAAATGTACAGTAAGCAATTCAGAGTTGTCAGGCACAAATTTATTGCCTTCCTTTTTTGTTATCGTTGTTTCTCCTCAATTCTTTATCATTGAGTTTTTATTCCACTAAAATAGTTCCTAACAATCAACATTAATTTTCTTTCTTTTTTTTTTTTGAGACGGAGTCCTGCTCTGTTGCCCAGGTTGGACTGCAGTGGTGCGATCTCAGCCCACTGCAACCTCCAGGTTCAAGTGATTCTCCTGTCTCAGCCTCCCAAGTAGCTAGGACTACAGGCGCATGCCACCATGCCTGGCTAATTTTTTGTATTTTTAGTAGAGACGGGGTTTCACCGTGTTAGCCAGGATGGTCTCAATCTCCTGACTTCGTGATCCGCCTGCCTCGGCCTCCCAAAATGTTGGGATTACAGGGGTGAGCCACTGCGCCAGTCCCTCAACATTAATTTTCAAAATTCACAGTGGCCTCCCACAGTAAACCCACTTGCTTTGATAACCTGTAAAGCTTTTGGTAGAGAAGAGTGAGTTGCCCAACTGGCTGAGTAGTGCTCTGTGGCAGTGTTTATGCTGACATATATTTTCTATTGATGTTAATGACCAGAAATGGCTTTTTTTTTTTTGAAAAATCTCACTCTGTTGTCCAGGCTGGAGTGCAGTGGCGTGATCTCGGCTCGCTGCAACCTCCACCTCCCAGGTACAAGTGATTCTCCTGCCTCAGCCTCCCAAGTAGCTGGGACTACAGGCACATGCCATCATGCCTGGCTAATTTTTGTATTTTTAGTAGAGGTGGGGTCTCACCATATTGGCCAGGCTGGTCGCAAACTCCTGATCTCAGGTGATCCGCCTGCCTCGGCCTCCGAAAATGCTGCTATTACAGGCGTGAACCACTGCTCCCAGCTAAAACTGGCTTTTGAAGTTACAAGAAAGCAAGAAATGCGGCCAGGCGCGGTGGCTCATGCCTGTAATCCCAGCACTTTGGGACACCGAGGTGGGTGGATCATCTGAGGTCGGGAGTTCGAGACCCACCTGACTAACATAGAGAAACTCCGTCTTTACTAAAAATACAAAATTAGCCGGGTGTGGTGGCACATGCCTGTAATCCCAGCTACTAGGGAGGCTGAGGCAGGAGAATCACTTGAACCTGGGAGGCGGAGGTTGCAGTGAGCCGAGATCGCACCATTGCACTCCACCCTGGGCAACAAGAGTGAAACTCCATCTCAAAAAAATAAAAATAAAAAAATAAAAAAGAAAGCAAGAAATGCCTCAGGTACCCCCAGAAGAAAAAGAGGTCTCCAAAAGCTATTAAGTGCCTTTATCCACTCCAGTAAGTTATCTAGTAACAAAGAAAAAAAGTATAGTATTTATCAACTAGCTATATGTGCCAGGCTTAAGTATTATATAATAAAGATATAACATTTGTAATAATATTACATATGTAAAATAATACTAATAATAATGACTAACAGGCCTGTGTGCAATCTTTTGCAAGTATGTATAACTAATAAATGTACATTCAGTCTGATAACTACCCCACAGGGTGACCCTATACAACTTGTGGTTTTATACATTATATCCTGACACGCTTAAGCCGCTTCTCCGATGCTAGATTGTTCTTGGATGCAACACCTGACTGACTTCTGGCCTGACTCTGGCTAGCACAGAGGTTCAGCTACTGGCCTACATTTGGGTTCTATTGATTCGGGACCCAAAGGGGGAGATCTCCCATCTTCTTCTTCCCTAGGATCCAGATCCAGCCTGTAGGGGGCTGCTCTCGGTCCCAGCCTCATGCAAGAGCAATGCCCCCATCTCCATGGCTTGTAGAAAGCAGGAGGGGACAATCACAGTCCTGTCCTGGGCAGGCTCAAGGCAGCCACTGCCCTGACTTCTGCAGTGTTTCTCAGGGAAATAGGCTGATTTCACCAACAGCCAATTTGCTGAAAGTCAATTTGCCAAATGGTCAATTCCTTGAATAACCAATTTATGAAACAACCAATATGTTGCATTTACTTTTTTCTTAATCTCCCTAGTCTTAATTGACCAGTTTTTATTCTGTCTTCTTAATAGAATTTGGAGGAAATGTGCTCTGCTGTCTCCCTGCTGCTGTAGAGCAGAAGATTGAGGAGGAAACTGAGGAGGCAAAGGGGTAAGATGGAGGGGCTTTTGTAGAACTGACTTTCAGTGAACTGGTTTTCTTGGAATTTGACAGAGAGCCATTTTCAAGTGACCACTGGTCTTTAAAAGTGTTTCTTTTAGTGTTGGCAAGTTCAAAAAAAATTTCCATCTACACACACAGAGGAAAAGGCCATGTGAAGACAGAGTAGAGAATGATTTGAAGATGCTAGCCTTGAAGATTAGAGCGACGCGGCCGCAAGACAAGCGATGCCAGCACCCAACAGAGGTTGGGAGAGGCAAGGAATGGATTCTCCCCTACAGCCTCTGGAGGGAGCACAGCCCTGCCAACATGGCCCAGTGATACTGATTTCGGATTTCTGGCCTCCAGCACTGTCAGGTAATAAATTTCTGTTGTTTTAAGCCACCTAGTTTGTGGTTATTTTTTTACAGCAGACAGCCACGGGAAACTACTACAGCATCTTTGCTGGACAGTACAAACCAGGGAGCTCCCAGTCCAGGGCTGCCAGAGGCTTTGCTAGGCAAGATAGGAGTTTCTGCATTTGGGTACATCAAAGGGAAAAGGCCAAAACAGACTAGCTGTCATAGATGTACTTATGCACAGCCATGATGTCCTTTATTTATTTATTTATTTTTTAAGAGACAAGGTCTCTGTCACCCAGGCCAGAGTGCAGTGGTACAGTCATGCCTCACTGCAATCTCAAACTCCTGGGCTCAAGCAATCCTCCTGCCTCAGCGTCTTAAGCAGCTGGGACTACAGGCACATACCACCATGCTTGGCTAATTAAAAAAATTTTTTTTTCATAGAAATAGGGCTGCACTATGTTGCCCAGGCCGGTCACGAACTCCTGGGCTCAAGCAATCTGCCTGCCTTGGCCTCCGGAGTGCTGGAATTACAGGCGTGAGCCACCATGCCTCACCACATTTTTTAGTTAAGCCAAACAGTACAGCCTTCTCATTATTATCCAACAGAATTAGAGCTTTTAGTTTTATCTGATTTTATTTTTTTCTAGGAAGATACCATTAATTTATATTTTTTAAATGATGAAAATAAATCATCTGTGAAAGAAATTTCCAAGGCAATAAAATAAAATGCAGACAAACTTTTAGTAAGATTGTGTTTTGTGATTACAACCTCCAAACTGGTTTCCCCGCATGTACTTTGGCCTCTTTTCTATCCAGTCTTCTCGACACAGCTTGTGTGATCTCTGAAAACCAAAATCTGATCATGTCATGCATGGAATTCAAGAAAATTCTAAACTAGCAATTAAGGGGGGAGGGGGAACACAGGGAGATGGGATCCAAGAGGGGACAAGGGAGGCTTCAGCAATACAGATAAGGTTCTCATTCAGGGGAAGGTGTTAGGTTCACGTGCATTCGTTTCATTGTTGTATTTCAGTGATACATATATGCTGCAGGAATCTTTTATGCATATCAGATATTTACATTATTAACAAAAAAATACTTTGATGGCTTCCTAATGCTCTTAAGATAAAGGCAAACATCTTTACACGATGGCTGCAAAGCCTTACATGGCCTAGCCCTGCCATCCTTCTCCCTTCTGTTGGACCATGCCCCATCTCTCTGTCCCCCAGCCTCCCTGAGCCTTCTTTCCCTCCCTCTAGATTGCCATGCTCCCTCCTGCCACATACTTGCCCCTCTCTCTGGATTATTTCTCCTCCTTTTCACTATCCTATGATTTGCCCTTCAGATCTCAGGGTAGTCAACACTTCTGGAGGAAGAGCTTGAGCTCTAACCCCTACCCCCTCCCATCACATGCTTTCCAGACCCCTTCCTCTCTTTTGGAGCATATTTACACTTGTAATTTTACATTTCTTCATGTGGTTTTTTGGTAAATATCTGTCTCTTTTACTACAAGTTCCAAGAAGCTAGGGCTATACAAGTGTTTTGTTTTCAGCATGCTCAAAAATATTTACTGAAAAACTCAACATGCACATTTCCCTCAAGAGACAGTCCATAGCTTTCAGACTCCCAGATAGATCTGTGTACCCAGAACGAAGGTTAAGAGGCACTGCTCTAAAGACTTTGTTCTTTCCAGTGTTGTACTTCAACTCTGGCTTATGTCTTCCTGACCTGGCCCACTGCCCTCTCCAGCACTTCTGTCTGGAGTTCTAGTGGACAATCGGTATCTCAGAGGAGGGCTGAACTTCCCAGTATGGAATACAGTAAAAAGTTAAAAACTACAAAGTGATGAATCCCAACATGGCTGCCTAGCCAGTGGACTGGACTTCTACCAAAACAATGACTGGGGCACTATTATCCTGACTCATAGACATAGTGAGAGATAACTTATCAAAAACCCCTGCAAGCATCCTGTCCTGCTTGTTGCTTAGACAATGCCTAGTCCAGATAACACTGGCCAATAAGTAGCATTTGGAGACTTTGATTTCCTAATATGGGATGGAGACCCTGAGTTTTAAAAACCTACCTCATCCCTCATTGCCACCCTCAAGGCTTAGATCTCAGAGCCTAACTTTTGCACTCAACTGGTTCTCTGCTGGGCAGTAAACTTCTGCTTAGCATATCAATCTTTGATGCCAGAGTCTAGATTCTTACTTTAACAAAGAAAGTTCAAAGAAGGCAGGAATTGTGGGCAGAGGTGGGATTCTGCATGAAAGTGACCCTGATGATCACCTTTCCCTCCTAAGCTGATTAAACCAACACGAAACCTCTTCCAAACAGGAAGATGTGCGAGGATACTTTAATAATAAAGACTGTCTATCATAAATCAACAGGCAATATCATATGTAGAATGGAACAGTTAGACACTACCACTCAAACGAGAAAAAGGAGGGCTACCATTACCATTGTTATTTTCCTTAATTCTAAGATGCACTGCTTTTTACATCCTAACATTTCTGATATTGGAATATGAATTACAGTTTAAGTATACATTTAATATAGTGCTCCCCAAATCTGTTATTAAATCAATAGCAAGTCCTTATGCTCAGTGGTCTTAAAATAAAACAAACATGGTATTTAACACATGTTAAATATATATATTTAATATCTTTTCTACATATGGAAATTCTTACATATTCTACATTATGAAACAAAAATAAGAGATAAACTATTAAAAAGAAAAATAGATTATTTGCAGATGATATCATCATAACCCTAGTTGATCCAAGAGGATCAACTGAAAAACTCTTAGAACCAATACCAGTCAAGAAATATGGTTGAATATAAGAGAAACATATAAAACACAATAGCTTCTTTATATGCATATGTATATATGCATATAAAGTAAGTATATATTCTTTATATAGTAATATATACATTACTATAGTAATATATAAGTATATATTCTTCATATAGTAAGTATATATTCTTTATATACTTTAATGTTTTATTTGCTATTAAGAATACTATATTCTTAATAGCAAATAAAACATTAAATTAAAAAAAAGAAGTATCTAGGAATAACCCTAAGAAATGTGAAGACCTTACATGTGGAAAATTACAAAACTCACTGAGGAATATATGTCTTAAATAGAAGGACACACCAGTGTCAAATGTGATGGCAGAATACTTTATGAATGCTAATTAATATCAAATTAAATAACGATTTACTGCAAATACTATCAGGTTGGGGCAGTAAGGAGTGGATACCTGACAAAATGATTACTCTAAAGTTCAGATGCAATTAATAGGTCATTGGATGGGAATAAATAAAGTTCAAGTACAAGAACAAACAAAACAGTTTTTTAAAAAGAAGACAGCTACGCTAATTAAACCAAGGCAGCACTGGTATAAAGCAAGGGTAGAGCTTCAGACTAACAGAAAAGAACCACCTCCCTCCAAACAGAGCCTAGTATGTGCAGAAATCCAATGCATGATGAGGAACCAAAAACAGCAGTGAGAAAAAGGTTATTCAACAGATGGAGCTGGGCCAACTGGATGGCTATTTGGAAAAAAAAAAAAAAGTCTAGAGTCTAGCCTTATATTAATATGCCAAAACAAATTACAAATGTATTGAAAGACTAAGTGTAAAAAAATTAAATAAAAACACCAAGAAGCAGCCCAGCCGTGGTGGCTTATGCCTGTAATCTCAGCACTTTGGGAGTCCGAGGCAGGTGGATCACCTGAGGTCAGGAGTTTGAGACCAGCCTGGCCAACATGGTGAAACCCCATCTCTACTAAAAATACAAACATTAGCCGGGTGTGGTGGCAGGTACTTGTAATCCCAGCTACTAGTGGGGCAGAGGCAGGAGGATCGCTTGAACCTGGGAAGCAGAGGTTGCAGTGAGCTGAGATCGTGCCACTGCACTCCAGCCTGGGTGACAGAGTGAGACTCCATCTCAAAAAAAAAAAAAAAAAAAAAAAAGAAGAGGCAGATAATGTTAGTGGCCTACGCTAGAACTACGCCTCCCTTTCTGTGAGAGTGCCCTGATTCTGTCCACTTTCCTAAGAAGGCCAGGTTCCCTCCCCAGCCCCAGAGGAAGGATGTTAATTAATCTAATTTAATCCAGTATTGAGGATTCTACTTCTTTTGTCAGTGATACATGTGATACATTTGTGGCCAGCAAACCACAAAAACAATCTGTCTGGGGCTGTCTGAGAGAAGGGCTCCTCGCTGGGAATAAGTGATGTCCAGAGGATGGCAAGGCAGCGGGCTGGAACAATGCTGGGTTGCTGAATCAACCATCATGGGAACTGTTCTATCTGTACGAACCAACACAGCACTGCTTGAAAGACCAAAACACTCCTGATGATGTCTGAGAGGTGGGCTAACCTGTGATTTTATTGACTTTTTAATAGCTTTCTATAATTTTTAAGTTCTTTTTAATAATAAAGCATGTATCACCCTCAAAATAAGAAGAGGAAGGTTAATAAGAACAACAACAACAAAAAAAAAACTACTTACTGCATGAACCTTCCCTTATGAAGTTCACAGTCTAGTAATGGGAAGAGACATGTAAATAACTGACTAGAACATGTGATAAAACCACAATGGGATGCCACTTCACAGCTACAGAATGGCTAAAATAAAAAAGACTCACAATACCTAATGTTGGTGAGGATATGGAGCAAACTAGCATTTTTGTATACTGTGGGAACATAAAATGGTACAACTAACTATTCGAGAAAACCGTAAGGCAGTTTCTTCTAAGGCTAGACCCAGCATTTATACTCCTGGGTACTTGCCCAAGAAAAATGGCCACAAAAAGACTTGTACAAGAATGTCCATAGAACCAGGGGCTGGAGGATGGGGGAAAAGAGGAGTTGTTAATGAATATAGAGTTTTAGATCTGCAAGATGAAAAAGTTCTGGAGATTTGTTGCACAACAATGTGACTATACCTAACACTACTGAACTATACACTTAAAAATGGTTTAAGGGCCGGGCGCGGTGGCTCATGCCTGTAATCCCAGCACTTTGGGAGGCCAAGGCGGGTGGACCACAGGTCAGGAGTTCAAGACCAGCCTGGCCAAGGTGGTAAAACTCCATCTCTACTAAAAATACAAACATTAGCTGGGCATGGTGGTGGGTGCCTGTAATCCCAGCTACTTGGGAGGCTAAGGCAGAGAATTGCTTGAACCTGGGAGGTGGAGGTTGCAGTGAGCCGAGATCGTGCCACTGCACTCCAGCCTGGGTAACAGAGCAAGGCTCCGTCTCAAAAACAAACAAACAAACAAACAATGGTTTAAGATGGTAAATTTTATGTTGTGTATTTTACTACAATAAAAAACAGGAAAAAAACTGTTCATAGAGCTTTATTCTTCTTAATAGCCCCAAACTGGAATAACCCAAATGTCAATCAACTAATGAATAAATAACTTGATGCATGTTCACACACTGGATACTGACACATGCAACGTGGTTGATCCTCACTGAAAGAAGCCACAAACAAAAGCACACACTGACATGAAATTTTAGAACAGGCAAAATTAATCTAATCTATAGTGACAGATATCAGACATCAATAGTGTTGGCCTTTGGGGGTAGTGGTGACTAGAAAGGGCCACAGGGGAGCTTTCTGAGGTAATGAAAATGTTTTATTTCTTGATTTGGATAGTTAAATGGATATATTTTTGTTAAAATACATTGAAAGGTACACATAAAATCTGTGCACAGAGATACACATAGTTATGCTCCCATGAAAAAAATCTTAGGGAAATAGTGAGGAAGAGGAACTGGAAGAGGCTGAATTCGTCATCTTGGCTACATGCTGAAAAGCTGTTGCCAAGCACGAGTGCCTCTTTAAACCAGACAGCCACACATAAATATCTTTTCATGCAGCAATTTATGGAAACGCTAAGAACACTAAAATTATGATTATCCATATATGTGAATCTTAGTTTTGTCAAGCAAGCTGTTTGCTATTCTGATAAATTATTTAAAAAGAAAAAATATAAGTACAGTAATATAAACATCCTTAATACATAGACCTTTAATTAAAACTGATTTTATTTAAAATATTACACTATTTTCATCAAATATCTTATTAAAATCTGAAATAAAACTGAATGCTAGCTTTTTAAAAGTCATATGTAAAAATGCAAACCATAAAAAAACTAGAATACAGAATAAGGAAAAAAACCTTTTTATGCTCACAAGCAAAAGAAATAAAAAAGAACAAAATTTGTCTACAAAAGAATGAAAAATAGATTTGTATTTTTAATGATAAAGCCAAAATTAGATGGCAAACAATAAACTAAAAAGAATTAACTGCAAATAAAATTGTTTGCTTTTTACCATGAGGATAAACTCATGTTTTTCAGAATATTTGTACATTTTTAAAATCACTTAAACACAATAAGTGAATAGACAAAACATTAACCAAAAATTTAAAAAGTAGAAATAAAAATGGCTCAGTATGGGTAAAAAGGGCTCAAACTTAATTATAATAAAAAATGCAAATTAAAATGAGATGCTATTTCAAATTTAGCTAAGATTTTCCTTTTTTAGTAAAATACTCAGTTCTGGAGAGGAGGGTAGGGTGAGGGAGAGGCACAGTAAGTACTCAGGCATTGCTGATGGCAGTGGAAACTGGTATTCACTTCTTAGGAAGCAAATCAGGACTAAGCACTACAACAGAGTACTGCAGCTAGGCTGAAACTGCCACTTGGATGTTTGGAGTAAGAGCGGGGTTAAATAATAACCCTGTCATTTCAAATCTCTATTTGTAGGAGAAGTACTTTTTTGTTGTTGTCAAAAGAAAGTAAGGGGTATTTTTTCCCTTTCTTCATGTGTTGAGGGGTGGGTGTGGCGTGGCTAGGGTTCCCGCAGATAAGGCATAACATGTAACTAGGAAGATGGATGTGCTCTGCAGGGGCCTGAGGATGTGGGTTTAGGCCCTCCCTGGGAGAGGGCTGAAGACAGACGCTTGAGCAGCCCATGTCCTGAAAAGCAGAGTGGGCTCTGAGCCACTGGTTCCCCACCTGGTTCTGCCGCACAGCATGGCTGCGTTTGAGGGAAGACCAAACAAAGGTGATGAGATGCAGTATGTTATATTTACTAGCTATGGCTGTAAAAACCCGAGGAAAGGGCAGGGACAAGACCTATATCAGGCTGTTAGATAGCTCTACTTCTGGAGGGCGAGATGGACCAGATGCAGAGTAGTCTTATTTCTGTTCTTGAGTGTTTTGGTACTTAAAAAGAAAAAAGTTTTAAAGTTGACAACTCTTGGTCCCCAAACTCCAGTCCAAGAGTGAGTTGCTATTTATAAAGGACTAAGAACAGTGCCTGTCACTTTGTAAGTGCTTAAATAAATGTTTTAAAAATAAATACTCCAAGGAAAGGGCCTCAAAATATGGAGAAGGCCTTAATATACAACCCATCAAAGTTCAGAAAAGTTTGAGAGGAGTGAAACATCACACAGGGTAGAATTTCCAGCTGGAGGCTCCTTGGGCCTGACCTCTGCAGGTTCGAACACATATGGGAAGAGGTGTGCTGCCTTCCTGGGATGCCATGGTACTGAAGTTTCAGATCTTTACAGTGAGAAGCGTATCTATCATGCAGACTGGAATGTTCAACATAATGCCAGCGTTTTCTTCCTGTGGGAAGATTTCCATTCATTCATTTAATAAACATTTACTGAACATAGACTATACGCCAGTATGAGGCACTGTCCTAGGCCTCAAGGTAGTTTTGTTTTGCTTTGATAACAAAGAAAATTCCTTTCCACATTGTTCTCATGAAGCTAATGAGAGACAGTCAATGAGGAGAGACAGGCAATAAATAAACAAATAAATATACAATGTCAGTTATGAGTGCTATGAAGACAAATAATACTAGCTAAGGGTAGGAGATAAGGAATACAAAGCAAAGGGCACTCTGTCCTCAAGGGGATCTCCGTCTAGTGGAGACATGACCAATAAACAGACAATTATCAAACAGAAATAACATCTACAAGGGGGTTGTGCTCAGGTGTTTACGGGAGCAGAGAGAAGGGATGCGTAGCTCATTAAGGAAGATGTCAAGGAAGGCTTCTGGGAGAAGCATGACCTGAATCTATAAGGATCAGCTAGATGAAGCAATGGGGAAGGGCAACCCAAACAGCAGATGCAAAGGTACAGAAAGGACGGAGAGCACATAATGAATGCCACAGTGGGAGTCAAAGTTTGATGGACAAACACAACCTACTGGATTCATTCCAGTTGGAAGGCTCTAGAAAGACCCCAAAGAAGTGAGATAAGAGCACACATGTAAGCACACATGTGTGCATACACACACCCCTGCAGTAGTCATGTGCTGTTTCTGCCTGCCTAGGACCTCTGAACTTCCCCACCCCATAAGGTTATGGAGGGGCAGTTTACTTCCTCATCCCAAGAGTAAGCCTATGATGTAGACCTCTCCAATTGTGGTCTCCCTACTTCCCTGTCAGCAATGGTTAGTTTACAATGCTAAAAGACAGCCATCAGGTCATAGGCTTGAGGTTGCTGACACGGAGCTTTTTCACTATGCATAGAGAAAGCAGCAAGAAGGCTGGGCACGGTAGCTCATGCCTGTAATCCCAGCACTTTGGGAGGCTGAGGCGGGCGGATCACCTGAGGTCAGGAGTTCAAGACCAGCCTGGCCAACATAGTGAAACCCCATTTCTACTAAAAATACAAAAATTAGTGGGGGTAGTGACGGGCATCTGTAATCCTAGCTACCCGGGAGGCTGAGGCAGGAGAATCACTTGAACCTGGGAGGCGGAGGTTGCCGCGAGCCAAGATCATGTCACTGCACTCCAGCCTGGGCGACAGAGCAAGACGAGCAAGACTCCATCTCAAAAAAAAAAAAAAAAAAGAAAAAAAAAGAAAACAGCAAGAGAGAATGAAGTCAATAAAGAAAACGGAGCCGAAAAAGGAAGGGCCAAGAAAGCCCTCATGACATCATTTTAGCCCCAGGATCCAGCCATGCCTGAAGCTTGCCTTTGGACTTTCTAGTTAAATAATCAAAGGGAGGAAAAACTTTTTTTGCTTAAGTTAATTTACACTGGGTTTGTGCCACTTGCAAGTAGATTAATATACAGTCCTTTTGCAGAAGAGCTTCATTCTGTGTGCATGTGGCAAGGCGTGGTGCAGAAGGAAACGGAGGCTGATGTCAGAGGGTCTCACCTATTAAGTCTGATAAAGACGGTGAAATAGGTAGCTTCAAGGTAACCAGAGGGTATAGAAGCAGCAACTAGACCTCCTTGGGTGAAGGAACTGAGGGGGGTGCAAGTCACAGTCTATATGGATGGGTTATATAAATTTTGTATGTTCCTAATAGTTCACTATACAACCGCAAGTCATCTTTAAACATCTTTAAGACACAGAATAGCTCATCAAAAATACCAGGAATATCATCTGTTTAAAACTAGTGTACTATTCCTACAATGAATGCACATCAATCACAGGTCTTTCCCAAATATTTAATTTTGAGACAAACTTAATATTTTGAACTCTTTATCCCTGATGTCAAACAATCATCCAGTGTTCTCCAGAAAACTCAAGCAGTTGTACCCATTAAGGTCCAAGTCTAACAGATGTTATAGCAAAACAAATTGCTGTATCTCAAGAGATTACTACAGAAGCCCAAAAGCTCAGATTCTGTTGTTCACATATTTGAGAACTCTAATCAGTTGGTCACAGATAATACTACCAATCTTGGTCTGAAACAGGGCTTCAAATCTTTAAATCCATGAATCAGAAAAATGCTCATATTACAGTGTGTTATAGTATAAAAATAGCTGGCTTAAGGAGCCTGTGTGTAATAAGCACGGGGCCTCCTGCTGGCAGAAATAACAATGCCTCAGAATTTCTTTTTTCCACAAGCATTTTCCGAATACCTACTTTGTGCCCATCATCCCAGCACTGTGTGCCCATGAGCCTGTCCTTTTTCTCTTGGTGAAAAGGCCAAACCTTGGTTCATATCTGGACAATGCTGAGTAAAAAACGTAAAATAAAAGATAATGTATCATTGGACAATTTGAGATGTTATTCTTGCAGCCAATGCTGGCCCACTAAACTCTGTCTGGGCCTCCTTTCCCCCACCGCACCAGGTTTACTAGTCACTGAGAAAGAGCAAGACTCAAACCACACAGCTGGCTTCAAGTTCCAGCTCTGCAGTTAATTAATGTCAGGACCTTAGCCAAGATTCACTTCTGCATCTGTAAAATGGGGATAATATTTAGTGCACTCAGTTGCTAGAGGGATGAAATAAGTTAGTATATGTAAAGTGCTCAACACAGTGTCAGGTACATAGCAAGTGCTAAAGAGAAGCGAAAGGTCTGGCGCGGTGGCTCATGCCTGTAATCCCAGCACTCTGGGAGGCCGAAGTGGGCAGATCACTTGAGGTCAGCAGTTCAAGACCAGGCTGGCCAACATGGTGAAACCCCATCCCTACTAAAAATACAAAAATTAGCCAGGCATAGGCCAGGCACGGTGGCTCATACCTGTAATCCCAGCACTTTGGGAGGCCAAGGCAGGTGGATCACCTGAGGTCAGGAGTTCGAGACCAGCCTGGCCAACATGGTGAAACCCTGTCTTACTAAAAATGCAAAAATTAGCCAGGCATGGTGGCATGCTCCTGTAATCCCAGCTACTCGGGAGGCTGAGGAGGGAGACTCACTTGAACCCAGGAGGTAGAGTTTGCAGTGAGCTGAGATCGCGTCACTGCACTTCAGCCTGCGTGATGGAGTGAGACTCCGTCTCAAAAAAAAAAAAAATTAGCCAGGCATGGTGGTGCACATCTGTGATCCCAGCTACTCGGGATAAAATTGAAAAATAATAAAACAAAATGAGAAGTTATAATTAATAAAGTGAGTTTTTTGTTTTTATTTATTTATTTATTTATTTTTGAGATACAGTTTTGCTCTCGTCCAGGCTGGGGTGCAATGGCGGGATCTCGGCTCACTGCAACCTCCACCTCCCGGGTTCGAGCGATTCTCCTGCCTCAGCCTCCCAAGTAGCTGGGATCACAGTTGTGCACCACCATGCTGGTCTAATTTTTGTATTTTTAGTAGAGACGGGGTTTCACCATGTTGGCCAGGCTGGTCTCAAACTCCTGACCTCACGTGATCCACCTGCCTCGGCCTCCCAAAGTGCTGGGATTACAGGCATAAGCAACTGCGCCCGGCCTAAAGTGAGATCTTCACCTCTTTGCAGTTCTAGAATTTAATGAAGTGTACAGCAGAGAGATTACGGATTTTGAGATTTCCCCTCCACCACCACCCCCAAGTCTGCATATCATATCTGGCAGAATAGCAAACATCTAAAATAGCAAAAAGTTCCCCTGCTTCTCAAGCAGCTGTACCAACAGGAAACCTTCAGCAAGGGAGCAAGTCCAAGCTCCTGGGTACTGGGCCCTTACTAATAATAGCTAGACACTTCGAATTCTGACACCCCGGGCAAGGTAGATATAATTATCCTCATTTTGTAGATAAGCCCAAGTGGGAGTGGAGAAGTTAAATAACTCATTCAATGTCAAACAGCTGCTAAGTGGCAGACCTGACTCCAAAGTTCATGTCCCCTTTCCACTCTATTTCCCTGCTTCCCATATAGCAAGCATTAACTGTTTGTAAATAACGAACAAGATATTTCAAGATCTTTAAAAGGATGGGAACACGGCTTCTCTGGTAGAGAAAGAAGTCGGCATCACAACTGCTGACAGTTTGACGCCCCTACCTTCTCTGCCCCCAATGACCCGCTCTAGCAATCCTGCTTCCCTCTCTAGCAACAAGACACTGTGTAGGCCTCTGTTTGCAAGTCTCCTCCCGTGGCAGCCTAGACTCTGCTCCCTCCGCTAATTGCATACTTGGGCTCCTCCACACAACATTCAAAATCCAATGACAGCTATCCCTTTTTGGAAGGCAAGTTTTCCAAACTCTGATACCAACACGAAACACTTGGGGCCGGATTACCCTCTAGTGGGGCCCCCAAATCAAGCTAAACAGAGAAGGAAGGGGAGGTGACGCAACTAGGCCTCCTGCACCAGGCCAGACAGGCTGAGCGCGGCGGCCGTGACCCCGCAGTGAGCTTTCCACAGTGGCCTCCTACGCCTTCCCTGTGGAAGGCACGCCAGGGCGGCGATGTTATCTCTGGGATAAAGGGCCGGTCCTAACGCAGTTTGTGGGAGAAGGCGCAGCAAAGCGCCTACCGCGGCGAGTCCCAGGCGCCTCACTCTCCAGTCACTCTCCGAGGCGGGGGAGTCGGCGAGAGGGAAACAAGGGCCTTTGGTACCCAGCTGTTGGGCCTTTGGTACCCAGCTGTTGGGCTCCGGCTGGCACGAGCGCCGGAGCATCCGTGCGCAGCCTCTGCCGCCCACACTCGCGCACACACGGGCGCACACACACGCACGAAAGTACACCGGCCCGGGCGTCCGCCTCCTGGAAGGCTGCCGAGACCGGCCACTGTGCCCCTACCAGCCGCGTCCCCACCCAGCCCTGTGGTCACCCTCAGTGCCCTGCCGGGGCGCCCCCGCGCTTCCACTAACATCAACGCCAGAGACTGGAGAGGCCGCATGGGCCGGGCGTTCCAGCCCAGGCAGGTGTGGCCAAGAAGGACAGAGGCTCTTACCGGGTCTTGTACTTCCTCGGGACACGGCCGGACACCCGGAGGCTGCCAGTGCGGCCGCGACCCTCCCCCCACCCTCCCCCACCACGTAGCTTTCTCTACCTTCAGTCGGGAATCAATGGTCTGGTCGCAGATTGGTGACATCATTGGCGCGCCGGGCGTGGGAGGAAGAACCACGTGATTCAACCTCTTTTGTTTGCGCTCTAGGAAATTAAGGTTTTTGTTGCTACGTCTTCCTTGGTTTTTTACGTTGTGTTAATGCCGCTGTTTTGGGTACGGTGGGGAGTAGGTACATGGGTTTAGGATGCTGCATTTTTGCCCATGGCCTTGATTGAACTCCTTAGTCATTTATAACGTGGTTGGGCCGGAAGGCCTGAGAAGATACGTAGGTACAATCCTCTTTTAAAAAATAGACCACAGAATTAGCCAATAATACATTATAACCAGTAGTCTTTGAATGGCCCGTTTAAATTAAATTAAACGAATTCATTTTTAAAATAATATAATGAACACTTTCTTTAACTTGACATGCTAACCAAGAACTAAAATATTATCAATTAACTTTCATCAACTTGTAAGTGGTCCCCATCTTGTGCCACTGCCTCTCCATCAGAAGTAACTCCCATCCTGAATTTGTGTTTACACTACTATTATATTGCTTTAATTTCTTTTTGCATTTATATATATTACTAAGCAATGTATTTTTACTTTTCTTAGTTTTGTGTGTATTTCCAGACTCTCATCTAGAGGCCTGGGCCTGGTACATTTTTCTTTACTCATCTTTATTGACTGAAGTTACATTTTGTTCATTTTCACTGCTACATAAAAATCCATTATGTGCCATAATTTATCCATTCTCCAGCTGCCAAATCTCTGTGCAATTTCCAGTCCTTTGCTCTTTCCAACAGTGTTGGAAATCAGCATTGCTTTCTGGTGCCCCTGTGCAAAAATGTCTCTTGGGTGTATTTACCTAGGAATAAAATTGATAGGACTTTAGAATGCCAGTATTCCACTGTATATGATAGTACCAAATTTTTATCCAAAGTGGTTGTACCAGTTTATACTCCTACCAGCATCCACATCTTCACTAACACCTCAGATTTCTTGGCTTTTGCTAATGCATGGTCTCAAACTGCCCTTATTGAGGTTAAGCATCTCTTTTAAATATGTATTGTCCATCTGTAGTTTCTCTTCTGTGAAATGTCAGTGTAGGGCATTTGAGGGATTTTTAGGGCTGAGCAAGAAAAAATATATGACTAGGAGGTGGCAGTAGCACACTCAAGCTTTATTTGTGTGAGCTTTGACAGATTTGCATTTAGGGGAAGTCCTTGGCAGCATGAGAAGATCCAGAGATTGGCGGTGGAGAGGAACCATCCGAAAGGGGAAAAGAGAAGGAAACTTCCAGAAGGGAGTGGCCTTACCATGTCCAGGTGATGTTGTTCAGCGGCCTGTGGGAAGTCTCTGTTTCAGAAAGCTCCCAAGGGCAGCAGCAAATTGGAGTCTTCATAAACCATGGATTTATCTTATCTATGACTAAGAGATGTTGGGCACAGTTTCATGAGGTATACAAAGCAGGCAAGCAGCTCTAAATGCCTAAAAATCTGCTTAGTTGGGTTATATTTTAAATGCCTGGATGTATAAACATTTGAGTTAGGTGCTGAAAGGCTTTTGAGGTAATAGATACCAGCTTGCTGTGAAGAAATAAACAATTCAGGGACCCAGATACAGAGGCCGTCTTTGGCTCTTTATATAACAGTCAGTTTGAGTCTTTTATTATTGTTTTAGTGGATTGTTTGCTACATTATTCACAAACTTAGGGCACTGATTCTTCGTCAGTTATATGTGTTGCAAATTTATCCTTCCATATGTGTCTTTTCACTTTGTATTTTGGTAGATGTTCTTAACTTTGAATTTATTAATATTTATCCTGTTTTTCTTTTCCCCTTACCCTAATATATATTTACTTACTCTTACTCCTAAAAATCTTTAAATCCTTATTCTCTCTGGAATTTACTTTTGTATATGGTGTGAGGTAGGGATCCCATTTTACTTTTTACATACAAATGACCTTTATTTTTCCCCAGCTTTGTTTATTGACTAGCCCCACCTTTCCCAACTTTGTTATATATCAACATTCCAGTTACTTATGGGTCTATTTCTGATCTATCTATTCTCTTCCACTGGAAAATTTGTCTATCTTGATGTCAACACCACATTATTTAATTACCACAGCTTTATAAAAAGTCTTGATATTTAGTGGTGCAAAATCTCCCTTTTATTCTTCATCCATCTTCTTTTTTGGGGCTATGCTTGGTCTTTAGTTTTCCCATATTTTAAGGCAAGCATCTCAAGTTGCACACACAAACAAGTTGCACACACACACACACGCAGCAGTAACAACAACAAAAACCTGTTGGCATTGCATTGAATAATAAATAACTAATATAAATTTGGAGAGAATTGACATTTTATGATTCTGAGTCTTCCATAAGCAAGGGATAACTCTTTTTATTAGGTCTTCATTAATGCTTTAATTTGGATTTATTATTCTCTTTGTCCAGATCTTGCACATCTTTTGGGGATTTTATTCCTAGATTCTTTGTAGTTTTTGTTGCTATTATAAGTGATGTCCTTTAAAAATATACTTTCTAATTTTTTGATGATCATATAGAAATAAATTTGACTTTTGTACATTGATATTGTATCCAGCCACAATGCTAAACTCTTGTTTATAGTAATTTATTTATTGATTCTTTTAGATTTTGTATGTAAACAATCATTATCTGAAAATAATGCCAGTTTCCCCCTTTCCTACACCCAACCCTTATTGCTTCTTATCTATCTTAAAGTGTTACACTGGTTTGGCCAGGCGCAGTGGCTCATGCCTGTAATCCCAGCACTTTGGGAGGCCAAGGCAGGCAGATCATGAAGTCAGGAGATTGAGACCATCCTGGCTAACATGGTGAAACCCTATCTCTACTAAAAATACAAAAACTTAGCTGGGCATGGTGGTGGGTGCCTGTAGTCCCAGCTACTTGGGAGGCTGAGGCAGGAGATGGAGTGAACCTGGGAGTTGGAGCTTGCAGTTAGCTGAGATTGCACCACTGCACTCCAGCCTGGGCGACAGAGCCAGACTCCATCTCAAAAAAAAAAAAAAAAGTGTTACACTGGTTTGGGGGAGAAGGCAGTGCATTGTTCCAGTACAGTGTTATTGGAAATAGTGATAGTGGGCATTCTTGATGCTCTTGATATTCAAAAGGGAAACTTAGAATTATTTTTGTATATTTTATGATAAAACATTTAGAATTATATTTTTGTAGGTGTTTTGTAAATCTCCTTTATCAGGTTAAGGAAGGTACCTTTTATTCCTAGTTGAATAAAATTTAAAAATCTTGAGTGGATTTGAATTTAATTTATTTCTACATCTATTGAAATCACACAATTTCTTTCTCCCTTCAATATGTTAATATGATAGATGACATTTATAGATTTTATATTAAACTACTTATCCTTGCATTCCTAGGATAAACAACTGGACCATAAAGTCTCAATTTTATATGCTATTGTGCTCTATATATTCTATGTCTATGTTATATTCTATGTAGGATTTTTGCATTTGTGTTTATGAAAAACATGGACTTGTGATTTTCCTTTCTCATTCTGTCTTGATCTGTTTGGGTTTCAAGGCTCATAAAGTGACATAAGGAGTATTCCCTTTTTTTGTATCCTCTGGAAGAATTTTAATAAGATTGGAGTGATTTTCCTTTCAAGCATCAGTAGAATTCACCAATAAAACTGTCTGGAGCTGGGTGCAGTGGCTCACACCTATAATCTCAACTACTTGAGAGGCTCAAGCAGGAGGATCACTTGAGGCAAGGAATTCAAGACCAGACTGAGCAACAAGACTCCATCTCCAAAAAACAAAAACCAAACAAAACATAACAGAACAGCACAGCAAAACCATCTGGGCTGGGTATTTTCCTTGTGTGAAGGTTGTAAAATATGACTTTGATTTATTTAATAGTTATGAAACTGTTCAATTATTTTCTTTCTCCTTGAGTCAGTTTAATAAAATAATAGGTTCTAGAATTTTTTTCCATGTCATCTAAGGGTTTAAGCTTATTGGCATAGTTATTGATTGTATTATCTTCTTAATCTCTGCTATATTTATAGCTCTTTTTTCATTTATAATGTTACTTGTGGTAGACTGTGTTATTGCTCTCCAAATATTTGCTCCTTTTCTTATAAGAGGACTATACATTTCTACCTAATGCTATGTGACTTGAGGTGACTTTTTTTTTTTTTTTTTGAGACGGAGTCTCGCTGTCGCCCAGGCTGGAGTGCAGTGGTGTGATCTCGGCTCACTGCAGGCTCCGCCCCCCCGGGGTTCACGCCATTCTCCTGCCTCAGCCTCCCGAGTAGTTGGGACTACAGGCGCCCGCCACCTCGCCAGGCTAATTTTTTGTATTTTTAGTAGAGACGGGGTTTCACTGTGCTAGCCAGGATGGTCTCGATTTCCTGACCTCGTGATCCGCCCGCCTCGGCCTCCCAAAGTGCTGGGATTACAGGCGTGAGCCACCGCGCCCGGCCTGAGGTGACTCTTGTGACAGGAGAATGCATACCCAACCAGCTGTCAATGGGCTTGATCATCATACATGAACAGAAACTTTAAAAGATACCATACATGTTTCTACCAGCTTTCTTGCTCTTTTCTCTCTTCCATGAGAATGGCATGTGCGTGATTGGGGACCCCAGAATGAAGAATATATGTGGAGGAGAGCCCAGCAGAGTCAACATATATAGCAAATAAGAAATAAACACAGAGATTTGGGATTTTGTAGTTACCAAAGCATATTATGGTGAAAACTGACTGATAAAAATTATTTGCCTATAACTTCTTATCATTTTTTCTTAGATAAATCATTGCAGAGGTTTATTTATTTTGTTGGTATTTTTCAAAGAACCAACTTTTGTCCTTGTTGATTCTCCCTGTTTTCTATTTCGTTTCTATCTCTAGTTCTGCTCTTATAATTATCCCCTTCCTTCCATTTTCTTCGAGTTTATTCTGTTATTTCTTAAGTTGTGTGTTTAGTTCATTAATTTTCAGCCATGTTTTTCTTGTCTTTAAAAACATTTAAGGCAGTAAATTTCCTTCAAAGCACTGCTTTCTGTATCCCACAAGTTTTGATATGTAACATTTTCATTATTATTCAGTTCAAAAATATTTAAATTTTTATTGCAGTTTCTTCTTTGACTCATTATTTAAAAGATATGCTCTTGCCAGGCATGGTGGCTCACACCCATAATCCCAACATTTTTGGAGGGTGAGGCTGGAGGATCATTTAAGCCCAGAAGTTTGAGACCAGCCTGGGCAAAATAGTGAGACCCCATCTCTACTAAAAAAATAAAAATAAAAAATTAGCCAGGCATGGTAGTCCTAGCTACTGGGGAGGCTGAGGTGGCAGGATAACTTGAGCCCAGGAGTTTGATGCTGCAGCCTGGGTAACAGAGACCTTGTCTCTTCTGACATATTTGCATTGTTATCATAATTTTTATTATACTTTTAGGTCGGGCATGGTGGCTCATGCCTGTAATCCCAGCACTTTGGGAGGCTGAGGCGAGCAGATCACCTGAGGTCAGGAGTTTGAGACCAGCCTGGCCAACATGGTGAAACCCCATCTCTACTAAAAATACAAAAATTAGCTGGGCATGGTGGTGCCCGCCTGCAATCCCAGCTACTCAAGAGGCTGAGGCAGGAGAATCGCTTGAACCCAGGAGGCAGAGTTTGCAGCGAGCCGAGATGGTGCCATTGCACTCCAGCCTAGGCAACAAGCGCAAAACTCAGTCTCAAAATAATAATAATAATAATAATAATAATTTTTATTATACTTTTATTTAAAATGTATTGATGATATTTGCCTAATTGGTTAATTTATAGTCTAGTCTGAGAAATACAAGCTTGATTCTCTCATTGTTAGGTGCAAAATTGATATATGTCCATTATTACAAGATTGTTAGTTTTGTTGTTCAGATATCCTGTATCTTTGCTTTTTGCTTTCTGCTTGAATTACCAGTCACAGAGAAAGGCATGTTGAAAAATCTCCCACAATGATGGTAGATTTGTCAGCCTCTCCAGTTTTTATCAATTTATGCTCCCTGTACTTGGAACACATTTTGTTAGGTGCTTATGTGTTTAGAATTGTGTTATCATTTTGGTGAATTAAATTTTATATCATGACACAGTTATCTCTTTCTATCCCTACATTGCTCTTTGTCTTATAGTCTGTTTTGTCTGATATTATCATGGACAAACCAGCTTTCTTTTAGTGGGTGTTTACTTGTAATATTTGCAATCCTTTTACTTTCAACCTTTCTAAGTTCTTTTGCTTTAGATGTATTAATGTATACAGCTGTATTAAAAAGTCCTAACTGATCACGCCTGTAATCCCAGCACTTTGGGAGGCCGAGGTGGGCGGATCACAAGGTCAGGAGATTGAGACCATCCTGGCTAACACGGTGAAACCCCGTCTCTACTAAAAATACAAAAAATTAGCCGGGCGTGGTGGCGGGCGCCTGTAGTCCCAGCTGCTGGGGAGGCTGAGGCAGGAGAATAGCGCGAACCTGAGAGGCGGAGCTTGCAGTGAGCCGAGATTGCGCGCCACTGCACTCCAGCCTGGGTGACAGGGCAAGACTCCATCTCAAAAAAAAAAAGTCCTAACTGATCATCTGTCTTGTTACTGTTAATTTTGTTCCATGTATATTTATTATTTATTTATTTTTTTTGAGACGGAGTTTCGCTCTTGTTGCCCATGCTGGTCTCGGCTCACGACAACCTCCGCTTCCCAGGTTCAAGTGATTCTCCTGCCTCAGCCTCCGAAGTAGCTGGGATTACAGGCATGCAGCACTACACCCGGTTTATTTTTGTATTTTTAGTAGAGATGGGGTTTCTCCATGTTGCTCAGGCTGGTCTCAAACTCCTGACCTCAGATGATCAGCCCACCTCAGCCTCCCAAAGTGCTGGGATTACAGGCTTGAGCCACCACCCCTGGCCTATTATGATTCTTTATATATTTAGACTTTGATTCTTCCTTTTTTATTTCTATTTGTTCTACATTTTCTAGGTCTCTGGGCTTTTTTTTTTTTTTTTTCGGGCTTTTTTATCTTTTATTTTTGATTAACTGAGTTCTTTTTGCACCTTTCCCCCCTTCCATGTTTTCACTAAAGATTTGTAATTATACTTTATTTTTTTAGAGGTTACTTCAGAAATGTGTCATGTGTTTTAATTTAACAAGGCATAAAGTTTAAATATGTTTACCATTCTCTTCTAGATAGCATAAAACATTTAGAATATTTTAATTATTTTCTTACCTTTTCTGACTTATATGGTACTGTTGTCTAATTTTTTGGTTCTTTCCTTTCTTTCTAACTCCACAAATTAGTAATTGTCATTTATTTTACATAGGCAATATTAGGATTTATATACAGGGAAACAAAGCTAATATGAGGATGTGTTTGCAAAGTAGCTGCCACTAAATGCATCTGGGCAGCTCAATCTATGGGGCTATCCTCCAAGAAGTCGTATAAAGTGTGTCTCGGGAAACTATGCTTGAGGGAATAGTTTAAAGATATCTTCAATCCCTCAACAAACTGCTTTGGGAAAAGAAGAGAGGAATTTCTCTACTGGCTTTTTTTTTTTCCTGTTATGAGGGTTAACTCCTGCCCTTCTGTCTCATAGATATGTGTCCCTGGTGTTTGATGACTCAGCATCAACAGAAGGGTAGAAAGAAGCATGTGATATTGGTATGGAATAAGGTCTCATCATTGTGTGCCTGCATGAAGGTAAATGCAATCCATGCAAAGTTAGTCCTGTGAACTCCAAATATCAGAGACAGGTCTCAGTCAATTTAGGAAGTTTATTTTGCCAAAGTTAAGGATGTGTGTTCGTGACACAGCCTGAGGAGGTCCTGACAACATGTGCCCAAGGTGGGTGGGGTACAGCTTGGTTTTATATTACATTCTATATTAAATTTTGTATATGCATTCTAGGGAGACATGAGACATCAATCAACATATGTAAGATGTACTTTGGTTTGGTCCAGAGAGGTGGGACAACTTGAAGCAGGCTTCCAGGTTATAGGTAGATAAGAGACAAATGCTTTTGAGTTTCTGATTAGCCTTTCCAAAGGAAGCAATCAGATATACATTTATCTCAGTGAGCAGAGGGATGACTAAGTTCTGTCTGTCCTTTGTCCCCAAGGAATTTCCTTTTGGGCAAATTGTGAGGGAGGTGTGTAGCTTTTTTATCTTAGTAGTTATCATTTTTTAGGAATAGAATGGGAGGCAGGTTTGCCCTCAGGAGTTCCCAGCTTGACTTTCCCCTTTGGCTTAGTGATTTGGGATCCTGAGATTTATTTTCCCAACAGCAGTGACTGGAGCTGGATTCAAATGTCCTGGAGACAGGTGAGACCAAGAGAATCTGAAGTGGGGAATATGATGAGAAATAAAGAAAGGGAATGTTCTCAAAAGAAGGAGCAGCATTTTAGAGATACAGATATGGAGAGAGCACTATTATTTTAGTGATATGCAAGAACAGTAATTCATTTCTGACGAAGGAGTCCTATTATATGAACTCTTATAAATGTATTTTTACTTCTGTGAGCCTTTTTTTGCAATCTCCAAAATTTAAGGTTAGAAACACATGAATTTGAATTCCTAACATTGGGAATAATTAGAAATAGAGGAACAGGCTACTGGGAAAGCGTAAAAGAGGTTTGTACCTGTAGATGTTTTTTGCTTGATAGTTTGGGAGAGATAAAGAAAGCCAAGGCAAGGAAAAGGCTTTAGAATGGTCCATCTCAGCATCGCTGCCAGGAGCGGTGCTGAATTATGTGTCACAATGTCTTGTTTTGTTCCAGTGGGTTCTCAAAGTTATTACTGGCAGAATTTTACATTTGAGAAGTTTGAGAAATACCCCGGGTACTGTTAATGGCTTCCTTTTTCAAGTTCACTGAGCTAGGCAGAATAAATAGAAATCACCCAAAGACATTGCAAACCAGACCAAGCCTCCCATCAAGAACAGTTAGGAAAGCTATTCAAAATATTTTTAAAATATCTGTTTGGAAGCATTGGAGAACTACCAAGATAGAAAAGAACTTAGGGGTCAAGATTCTGGAGAAGGGGGAATTCCATAGAGGTGAGACAAACATTTGGCACCACTGAGGTGTTCCTAGTTTCAAAGTCAAACCTGAGAAAACGAGAAGCTGAGCAGAGTGTTTGGAAGTCTCTCTGGGCAGAGGAAACAATAACAGTGGTTCAGGGCTCATCAATAAGAAGGAGTTCTAGTAAACATCCCAGACTTTCTTTTTTTTTTTTTCTTTTTTTGAGATGGAGCCTTATTCTGTCGCCCAGGCTGGAGTGCAGTGGCGTGATCTCAGCTCACTGCAACCTCCACCTCTCGGGTTCAAGTGATTCTCCTACCTCAGCCTCCTGAGTAGCTGGTAAACATCCCAGACTTTCAATTGGGATTCCTAAAGGGCTATATCCTAGGAGTAAGGATGATCCAAAATTGACTTACTCTCAAAGACTGAAATTTGGTTTGAAGCAACTAATTTTAGATTTATTCTGGTGCCATGCCCCTACCTTAACTGTTCTTATAAATAAGAATAAGTCCTCTCTGGGTGAAGATAATATTGTCCAGTACCTCAAATTATTGCTATAATTTTTCATACGCAATGTCCAGCATGTAATGAAAAATAGGCACGCAAAAAAAGACAAGACTGCCAAAAATTCAGTTACAAGACAGACAATAGAAAGAGACCTATGGAAGATCCAGATATTGGAGAAATCATACACATAATTTAAGATAACTGTGATTAATGTGTTCCAGAAATTAAATTACAAGATGCAGAATTTCAGGAGAGAACTAGAGAGTATAAAAAAAGAATCAAATGGAAACTCTGGAACTGAAAAATTCAATAAATGAAATTAATAATTCAATAATGGGTTTAACAGTTGATTAGAAGCAGTTGAAGAGAGAATAAAAGAAATAAAAGATTAGTCAGAAGAAAATATCTAGGCTGAAATATGGTGAGACAAGGAATATGAAGTACATATAAGAGCATAAGAGATGTTTGAGGCTGGCTTATAAGAGATGTTTGTGGCACATGCCTGTAAATCCCAGCATTCTGGGAGGCCGAGTCAGGTGGATCACTTGAATCCAGGAGTTTGAGACCAGCCTGGGCAACATAACAAAACCCCATTTCTATAAAAAAATACAAAAAACAGCCAGGTGTGGTGACACACACCTGTAGTCCCAGCTACTTGGGAGGCTGAGGTGGGAGGATCACTTGAGCCTGGGGGTGAAGGTTGCAGTGAGCTAAGATCATGCCACTGTACTCCAGCCTGAGCGACAGAGTGAGACCCTGTCAAAAAAAAAAAAAAAAAAGGCTAGTATCTTCTACCTAGCTAGAAAAAAAAGACGTTTGAAACAAGGTGAAAACATCTAACATGTGTAACTGGAGTTTCAGAATGAGAAGAGAGAGAATGGAGCAGAGGCTGAAGAAATATTCAGAGAGATAACAGCTAAGAATTTCCCCATACTGTCAAGAGATGTTGATCCATAGATTCAAGAAGTGCTAGTTCAACCTCGACAGGGATAAATACAAAGGAATCTACTCCTAGGCAGATTACAGTAAAGCTGTTGAAAACAAAAGCAACAATTAGACTGGGTTAAATTTTCTTTTTTTTTGAGACGGAGTCTTGTTCTGTCGCCCAGGCTGGAGTACAGTGGTGCGATCTTGGCTCACTGCAACCTCCACCTCCCTGGTTCAAGCAATTCCCTTGCCTCAGCCTCCCAAGTAGCTGGGATTACAGGCATGTGCCACCACACCTGGCTAATTTTTTTGTATTTTTAGTAGAGACAGGGGTTCACCATGTTGGCCAGACTGGTCTCGAACTTGTGACTGCAGGCAATCCACCTGCCTCGGCCTCCCAAAGTGGGATTACAGGCATGAGCCACCGCGCCTGGCCTGACTGAGTTAAATTTTCAATAAAAACTATGAAAGCTAAAAGACAGTGAATTTTAACTTAAAAGCACTTAAAGACAATAAGTAACATCCAAGAATTCTACACCCAGTGACACTACCCTTCAGGAATGAAACAAAAATACAGTTTCAGAGAAAAAAAACCTGAGAGAATTTATCCCTAGAAGAATCACAGTAAAGAAAATACTGAAGAGAGTTATGGAGAAGGAAATGATTTCAGATGGAAACATAATAATTCAGGAAGAAATAAAGAGCAATGGAAAGGGTAAAACTCCAACAATATTTTGCAGATTAAAATTTATAGAAAATTTAAATATATATGACAATAATTTTACCAAAAAAAGGAGTGGGGTCAATACATATAAAGTTCTAAGGTCTTTGCATTGTCCAAATGTGGTAAAAGTACTAATTTTTATTATACTTTAAAAAGTTAAAGATGCATGCTGTAATCTAGAGTAACCATTGAAAGAACAGTAAGAGAAGATAAAACTAATAAGCTAATAGATAAAGAAAACAGGATTTGAAAAATTCAAAAGAAGGCAAGAAGGAGAGAAAAAGAAATACAGAATACAGAAGCAATAAGATAGATTTTAAGCCCAAATATGTCAGTAATTACATTAAACATAGATGGACTAAAAAGTCCAATTAAAGAGGAAGATTGTCACACTGGATTTAAAAAACACACACACAACTATATGTTGATTATAATAAAAACACCTTAAATATAAGGACACAGAAAGTTTGAAAGCAAAAGAATGAAAAAAATATAGATACAACACAAATTCAAAACAAAAGAAAGTAGATGTAGCATAAAGACTTTAATGTATAAAGCAAGATAAGAAGTGAATAACCAGCCTGGGCAACATGGTAAAACCCCATCTCTAAGAAAAAAATACAAAAATTAGCTGGGTGGGGTGGCACATGCCTGTAGTCTCAGCTACTAGGGAGGCTGAGGTGGGAGGATCACTTGAGCCCACGAGGTGGAAGTTCCAATGAGCTGAGATCACACGGCTGCACTCCAGCCTAGGCAACAGACTGAGAGCCTGTCTCAAAAAAATAAAATAAAATAAAATGGAATAAACAGAAATGTTTCATAATAATAATGGGGTCAGCTCACCAAGAAAATACAACAATATAAGATTCTATGTACTTCATAACAAGACATCGGAATACAGAAAGCAAAAAAATAAAAAAGACATAACTAAAATAAGAAATAGAGAAATCCTTAATCAGAGTAGTAGAGTAGATTTCAATATACCTCTCTTGTTAACTACAAAACTATCAGACAAAAAAATCAGTAGGGATATAAATGATTTGAATGATGCAATAAATATTACTGAAATGTTACATGTAGAACATTGCAACAGTTGTTGTTGAATATACATTCTTTTCAAGTACACATGGAACATTTACCAAAATTGACTATATGTTGGATCATAAAGCAACTCAACAAATTTAAAATGATTAAAATCAAACAGAGCATGTTCTCTGGCCATGCTTAAATTAATTTATAAATCAATAATAAAAAAGGTAACTAGAATATCCCTGAACGTTTGGAAATTAGCAGCATACTTCTAAATACCTAATGGATTAAAGAAATCACAATATACAGGAAAAGATATTTTGGACTAAATAATGTTAAGAATAGCTAAGCTTACAAGATGCAACAAAAACTGCCATTAGAGGAAAATTTATAGCCTTAAAATTGAAAATGTGTCAACTGAACCATAGAATATATGTAGAAATAATGACATAGTTTAAAAAAGAAAGCCTGAAAATAGTGATGTAAGTATCCATCTCAAGAAGTTAGAAAAAAAAAATACACACACACACAGTAAATTAAACACAGAAAGTAGAAAGAAAGGAAATGATAAAGAGAGGAGTAGATGTACTGTGAGTTAAATAAAAAATGAAAATAAAAAATAAAGATAAGAGTAGAAACAAATAAAATAGAAAACAGGTTTATAATAGAGACTCAATAAAGGCACAAATTGGTTTTTGGAAACGACTGATAAAATAGAAAAACTGATAAAACTGATCCAGAATAAAAGAGAGGAGGCACAAATAAAGTCAGAATCAGAAAGGGGACATAGCTATAGATCCTATTTAAGAGTAGTAAGAATTATAAATGTTTGGGTTTTATCCCCACAGTTACATATTGAATTGGCGTGGGATACAGCCTGGGCATAGAGGTTTTCAAAAGGACCTTGGAAATCTAACGTGCAGCTGATTTTGAGAACATCGGCTGTAGGGTGATCTGGTTGGGCCATTGTTGGAGAACGCCTGATGTTGGTATATTTGGTTTTTTCTTTTCTCTTAAGCTGTTCAAATTCCCCTGTGAAAAACCTTCCATTTTCCTGCCTAGAGGATATAACCCTGGTTGATAACTTTCTGATAACTGAGCAGAGGAGGAGGATTGAGGGGTCTTAACATTTAACAAATAAGCATTCCGTTTATCCTGTTTTCAGAACAATAACCTTAATCTCAACTGTATCTGATCCCTAACTAGAGGCCTTAAGTTTTACTTTCTTCATAGATTAGGCCTAAGTGTTTCTCTGGAGCAGGAGAGGGGCCAACACAAGGCCTCACAGTATGGAGAAAGGGGATGGATACTCATGCTGTTTCTTTTTTGTTTAAAAAAATCATGTTCTATTCAAGGGGTGGGTACATGTCAGGTTTGTTACATGGTCATATTGCACAATGCAAGGTTTGCGCTTCTATTGATCTGTCTATTGATAGCGAACATAGTACCCAATAGGAAGTTTTTCAGCCCTTGCCCCTCCTGCCTACCTCTTCACTTTTGGAGTTCCCAATGTCTATTGTTCCCATCTTTACATGCGTGTGTACCCAATGTTTAGCTTTCACTTATAAGTGAGAACATTCAATATTTGGTTTTCTGTTTTTGCGTTAATTCACTTAGGATAATAGCTTATCATTGCATTCATGTTTCTGCAAGGACATGATTTTGTTCTTTTTTATTGCTGCATAGTATTCCATGGTGTATATATACCACATTTTTGTTATCTAGTTCCCCGTTGGTGGGCACCTAGGTTGATTCCATGACTTTGCTATTGTTTGCAATTATTATTATAGCACACCCTTCAGTTTAGTTAGGCCTCCTCCCCCTCCTCACCCTTTTCCTCCTCCTTTTTGTTCTTCATAGACTATTTTTTAGTGCAGTTTTTGATTCACAGCAAAACTGAGCAAAAGGCACAGAGATTTCCTGTGGGAAACCCCATTCCCCCATACATGCATAGCCTACCCCCTATTAACATCCGCCACCAGAGTAACACATTGGTTATAATTAATTAACCTACACTGACACATCATTATCACCCAAAGTCCATAGTTTACATCAGGGGTCACTTTGATGTTGTACATTCTGTGGGTTTGGACAGATGTATAATGACATAATTACCATTATATTATCAAACAAAGTCATTTCACTGCCCTAAAAATGCTTTGTGCTCCATGGATTTATCTCTCCCTCACTAATAACCTCCAGCAGCCACTGACCTTTTTACCATCTCCATAGTTTTGCCTTTTCCAGAATGTTATAGATTTGGAATTATACAGAATGTAGACTTTTCAGATTGGCTTCTTTCACTTAGTAATGTGCATTTAAGTTGCCTTCATGTCTTTTCATGGCTTTATAGCTTATTTCTTTTTAGTGTTGAATAATATTCCCTTGTCTGGATGTATCACAGCTTATTTATCCATTTATTTATCTACTGATAGACATATCCACTTATTTATCTACTGACAGATATATTAGTTGCTTCCAAATATTGGCAATTATGAATAAAGCTACTATAAACATCTGTGTGCAGGAGCCTTAGTCTGTTTTCTGCTGCTACAATAGACTACTACAGACTGGGTAACTTTCAAACAATAGAAGTTTATTTGGCTCATGATCCTGGAGGCTGGAAAGTTCAAGAACATGGCATCGGCATCTGATGAGGGTTTTAGGGCTGCATCATCTCATGGTGGAAGATGAAAGGGCAGGAAGGCACACACAAGAGTGAGAGAGAAAGGTGGCCAAACTCATTCTTTTTATTTTATTTTTATTTTCATTTCTTTAGAGATAGGGTTTTGTTCTGTCACCCAGGCTGGAGTGTAGTGGCATAATCATAGCTCACTGTAACCTTAACACCTGGGCTTAGGTGATCTTCCTGCCTCAGCTTCCTGAGTAGCTGGGACTAAAGGCACATGCCACCACTTTTGCCAATTTTTTTCTTTAATTTTTTGTAGAGACAGGTTTATATTGCCCAGGCTGGTCTTGAGCTCCTGGGCCTCAAGCAATTCCTCACTTCTTGGCTTCCCAAAGTGCTGAGTTTACAGCCATGAGCCACTGCATCTGGCCAAAATAATTCTTTTATCAGGAACCCACTCCCATAATAACTAACCCATTCCTTAGATAACGGTGTCCATTCATAAGAATCACCTCTTAAAGGACTCACCTCTCAACACTGTTGCATTGGGGAGGAAATTTCCATCACATGAACTTTGGGACATATTTATACCATAGGAACAGATTTTTGTGTGAACATAAGTTTTCAGTTCATTTGGGTAAATACCAAAGAGTGTGAGTGCTGGATTTTGTATTAAAAATGTTTGGTTTTGCAAGAAACCACTACACTGTTTCCAAAGTGACTATACTATTTTGCTTTCCTGCCTGCAATGGATGCAGTTTCCTGTTGCTCCACATCCTTGTCAGTATTTGGTATTGTCAGTGTTCTTGATTTTGGCCATTCTAATAGAGGTATAGTGGTATCTTGTTTTAATTTGCATTTCCCTGATGATATGATGAGCAGCATCTTTTCATATGCTTATTTGCCATTTGTATATCTTCTTTAGTGAGGTGTCTGTTGAGGTCATTGGCCCCTTTTATATTTCTTTATTTTTAATTGACATATAATAATTCTACATATTGGCTGGGTGTGGTGGCTCACGCTTGTAATCCCAGCACTTTGGGAGGCCGAGATGGGCAGATCACGAGGTCAGGAGCTTGAGACCATCCTGGCTAACATGGTGAAACCCTGTCTCTACTAAAAATACAAAAAAATTAGCCAGGTGTGGTGGCGGGTGCATGTAGTCCCAGCTACTTGGGAGGCTGAGGCAGGAGAATGGCATGAACCTGGGAGGTGGAGCTTGCAGTGAGCCGAGATCACACCACTGTACTCCAGCCTGGGCGACAGAGTGAGACTCTGTCTCAAAAAAAAAAAAATAATAATAATAATTGTACATATTAATGAGGTACATGTGATATTTCAATACATGTTTACGATGTGTAATGATCAAATGAGGGTCCAGTTTTTAGCTGGGTTGTTTACTTTTTTATTACTTAATTTTAATAGTTCTTTGTATATTTTGGATAACAGTCCTTCATCAGATATGTCTTTGTAAATATTTTCTCCTAGTGTGGTTTCTGTCTTTATTCTCTTGACAGTGTCTTTCACAGAGCAGAAGTTTTTAATTTCAACAAAAGTCCAGCTTATTAATTCTTTCTTTCAAGGATTGTGCCTTTGACGTTGTATTTTTTTATTTTTTTTGAGACAGATTCTCGCTGTGTCACCCAGACTAGGGTGCAGGGGCACGATCTCGGTTCACTGCAACCTCTGCCTCCCGGATTCAAGTGATTCTTCTGCCTCAGCCTCCCGAGTAGCTGGGACTACAGACACACGCCACCACACCCAGCTAATTTTTGTATTTTTAGTAGAGATGGGGTTTCACCATATTGGCCAGGCTGGTCTCGAAATCCTGACCTCATGATCCGCCCACTTTGGCCTCCCGAAGTGCCGGGATTACAAGCGTAATTACAGGCCTGGCCTGATGTATCTTAAAAGCCATTGCCAAACCCTAGGTCATCTAGATGTTCTCCTATCATCTAGGAGTATTACAGTTTTAAAAGTTTTTATAGCTCTGCCTTTTGTATTTAGGTTTATGGTCCATTTTGAGTTAATTTTTGTTAAGTCTGTGTCTATATTTTGTGTGTGTGTATGGATGTCCACTTATTCCAGTATCATTTGTTGAAAAGGCTATCTTTTCCCCATTACATTGCCTTTGCTTCTTTGTCAAAGATCAATTGACTATATTTATATGGGTCTATTTCTGGGTTTTCTATTCTGTTCCACTGCTGTATTTGCTTTTTTTTTTTTTTGCTGGTATCACACTTCTTAATTAAAATATTATGGGCGCGGTGGCTCACTCCTGTAATCCCGGCACTTTGGGAGGCCGAGGCGGGCAGATCACCTGAGGTCAGGAGTTTGAGACCAGCCTGGCCAACATGGTGAAACCTCATCTGTACTAAAAATACAAAAATTAGCTGGGCCCTGTGGTGTGCACCTGTAATCCCACCTATTTGGGAGGCTGAGGCAGGAGAATCACTTGAATTGGGGAGGCGGAGGTTGCGATGAGCTGAGATCACGCCACTGCACTCCAGCCTGGGGGACATAGCAAGACTCCATCTCAAAAAAAAAAAAAGTATTATGGGAGGAAGTCTTGAAGTCTGGTAACATCAGTTACACAACTTTTTTCTTCTCTTTCAATATTGTGTTAGCTATTCTGGTTCTTTAGCCTCTCTGTAAAACTTTAGAATCAGTTTGCCAATATCCACAAAATAACTTGTTGAGATTTTAATTGACATTTCATTGACTCTATAGATAAAGGTTCTTTCATTTTTGAATGTTGGGCTTTTACTCAGCTACTTTTTTTTCTTTTTTTTTTCGAGACAATCTCACTTTGTCACCCAGGCTGGAGTGCTGTGGCACAGTCTCCGGGGGCCTCCACCTCCTGGGCTCAAGCAATTCTCCCACCTCAGTTGTCCAAATAGCTGGGACTAAAGGCATATGCCACTACACCTGGCTATTTTTTATTTTTTGTATTTTTGGTAGAGACGGGGTTTCACCATGTTGCCCGGGCTTGTCTCAAACACCTGAGCTCAAACGATCCTCCTGCCTTAGCCTCCCAAAATGCCACGATTACAGGCATGAGCCACCACACCTGGTCTCAGATACCTAATTTAATTATCTTATTAGTCATCATAATTTTTAATGGATTCTTTTGGTGTTTCTGTGTAGACAATATTGTCCAGAAGTAGTGATTATTTTGTCTCTTCCAATTTCGCTTTCGCTCTCTTTCGGTCTTACAGCATTGTCCACGATCAACAGTAAAACTTAGCAGTGATTTCCTTGTCTTGTTCACTCCATTTATTTAGCAGAATTTATTGAACTCCCATTATGTATTAGGCATAGTTTTACCTGCTGAGGATACAGCTGTGAAAAAAATAGTCAAAGTACCTGCCCTGATGAAAATTGTACTTTGGTTTGGAGAAGAAAAAGACAGAAAAAATAAACGAGCATATAATTTCAGGTAGTATAATGAAGAAAAAATCAAGCAGAAGAAGGAGAAAGACAGTTATATTCATTCATTTTGTGTTGCTATAAAGGAACTAACCTGAGGTTGAGTAATTTATCAAGAAAAGAAGTTTATTTGGCTCGTGGTTCTGCAGGCTATATAAGAAGAATGCCATCAGCATCAGCTTCTGGCGAAGGCTTCAGGAAGCTTCCACTCATAGCAGAAGGTAAAGGGGGAGCAGGCCTGTCACATGGTGAGACAGGGAGCAAGAGCGAGAGGAGGAGGTGCCACGCTCTTTTAAACACCCAGCTTTCATGAGAACTAAGAGAGTGAGAACTCAGTCATCACTGAGGGGATGGACCCCAGCCATTCATGAAGGATCTGCCCCCATGACCCAAACACCTCCTACCAGACCCTGACTTCAACTTTGGGGATCCAATTTTGACATGAGATTTGAAGGGGACAAATATCCAAACTATATCAACATTATATCAATTTTCTTCTTTAAAAATAGCTTTATGGAGATATAATTTACACTCCATAAAATTTATCAAAGTACATAATTCAATATTTACATAGTTGTGCAACCATCACTCATAATCTAGACTCAGAAAATTTTCATCAACCCCCAAAGAAACCCCATACCCTTAGAGATCATTCTCTGTTCCCATCAAACCAACCTTTCCCCAGTCCTCAGCAACCACTAATATAGTTTGTGTCACTATAGATTTGCCTATTCTGAATGTTTCATATAAATAAAATTCACAAGATGAGGTTTCTGTTTGTTTGTTTTTTGTTTGTTTGTTTTTTGAGATAGAGTCTTGCTCTTTTGCCTAGGCTGGGGTGCAGTGGCGCAATCTTGGCTCACTGCAACCTCCACCTCCCAGGTTCAAGCGACTTTCCCACGTCAGCCTCCTGAGTAGCTGGCATCACAGGTGTGTGCCACCACACCTGGCTAATTTTTGTATTTTTAATAGAAACGGGGTTTCACCATGTTGGCCAGGCTGGTCTTAAACTCTTGACCTCAGGTGATCCACCCATCTCAGCCTCCCAAAGTGCTGGCATTACAGGTGTGAGCCACCGTGCCCTGCCTGTTTGCTTGTTTTTGACACAGGGTCTTGCTCTGTCACCCAAACTAGAGGGCAGTGGTGCAATATCAGCTCATTGCAATCTCAGCCTCCCCCAGCTCAAGCAATCCTCCCACCTCATCCTCCCAAGTAGCTGGAACTACTGGTGCAGGCCACCACACCCGGCTAATCTTTGTATTTTTTGTAGAGACAGTGTTTCGCCCATTGTCCAGGTTGGTCTTGAACTCCCAGACTCAAGCAATCCGCCTGCCTTGGTGGATTTGTAATCCCAAAGTGCTGGGATTACAGGCATGAGCCCTACACCAGGCCCTATGTTAGTATTTCATTCCTTTGTAATACTTAATAGTATTCCATTGTGTAGATATGCCAAATTTTGTTTAGTCTTTCATCTGTTCATGGAACTTTGGGTAATTTCTACTTTTTGGCTATTATGAATAATGCTGCTACGAATATTTGTGTACTACTTTTTGCATAGATATGTTTTTATTTCTCTTGGAATAGATAGCTAGGAGTAGAATTTTACAGTCATATGATACTTCTATGTTTATCATTTTGAGGCCAGGCACGGTGGCTCACACCTGTAATCCCAGCACTTTGGGGGGCTGAGGCGGGTGTATCACTTGAGTTCAGGAGTTTGAGACCAGCCTGGCCAACATGGTGAAACCCTGTCTCTACTGAAAATACAAAAATTAGGCCAGGCGCAGTGGCTCACGCCTGTAATCCCAGCACTTTGGGTGGTCAAGGCAGGCGGATCACGAGGTCAGGAGTTCGAGACCAGCCTGGCCAACATAGTGAAACCCCGTCACTACTAAAAATACAAAACTTAGCCGGGCATGGTGGTGCGCACCTATAGTCCCAGCTACTCAGGAGGCTGAGGCAGGAGAATCACTTGAATCTGGGAGGTGGAGGTTGCAGCGAGCTGAGGTTGCGCCACTGCACACCAGCCCAGGTGACAGTGGGAAATTCCATCTCAAAAAAAAAAAAAAAAAAAGTTAGCTGGGCATGGTGGTGTGCGCCTGACATCCCAGCTACTTGGGAGGCTGAGGCTCAAGAATCACTTGAACCCGGGAGGCAGAGGTTGCAGTGAGCCAAGATTGCGTCACTGCACTCCAGCCTGGGCGACAGAGTAAGACTCCGTCTCCAAAATTAAAAAAAAAAAAAAAAGATAACATTTTGAGGAACTGCCAAAGTGTTTTTCAAAATGTTGGCACCATTTTACATGCCTACTAGCAATGTACAAGGGTACCAATTTTTCCACATTTTTGTCTGTCTTTTTAATTATAGCCATTCTAGAGAGTGAAGTGGTATCTCATTGTGGTTTTGATTTGTATTTTTCTAATTGATACTACTGATGTTGGATATTTGTATATCTTCTTTGGAGAAATGTTTATTCAAAATTGTTACCTATTGTTTTAATTGAGTTATTTGTCTTCTTATTGAATTATAAGAGTTATTTAATAGTCTGAATTTAAATCAGATATGTTATTTGCAAATATTTCCTCCCAGCTTGTGGGTTGTCTTTTCACTTCCCTCATGATGTTCTCTGAAGCTCAAAAACTTGGTATTTTGATAAAGTCTGAGTTATCAATATTTTTTTTTCTGGCTTGATGTGGTGGCTCGTGCTTATAATCCCAGCACTTTGGGAGGCTGAAGTGGGAGGATCACTTAAGTCTGAGAGTTCAAGACCAGCCTTGGCAACATAGTGAGACCCAGTCTGGATAAAAAAATTTAAAAATTAGCTAGTTGTGGTGGCACATGTCTGTAGTCCCAGCTACTTGGGAGGCTGAGGTGGGAGGATCCCTTGAGCCCAGGAGGTTGAGGCTGCAGGGAGCTGTGATCATGCTACTACATGCCAGGCTGGGTGACAGAGTGAGACTCTGTCTCAAAAATTTTTTTCTTTTGTCACTTTTGGTGTCATATGTAAAAAAAAATATTGCCTTTTGGTCCTATGATTTCTTCTAAGAGTTTCATAGATTTAACTCCTACATTTAGGTCTATGATCCATTTTGAGTTAGTTTAGTGTATGGTATGAGGTAGGGGATCCAGCTTCATCTGTTCAGATATAGATATTCAGTTATCCCAGTACTGTTTCTTGAAAAGACGATTTTTCTTCATCGAATTGTGATAGTGCTTTTGTCAAAAATCAGTTAACCATATATGTAAGGGTGTATTTCTGGACTGTTAATTTTATTCCACTGTCTATCATACCAGGCCCACACACTTTTTTTTCTTGTTCATTGTTAGTATGTGGATGTATAATAGATCTGTATATTTATCTTATAAACTACAATATTGCTGAATTTATTCATTTTAATAGTTTTTAGTAGATTCCTTAGGATTTTCTATATACAAAACCATTTTACTGGTGAAAGAGATAGTTTCACTTCTTCCTTTCCAGGCTGGTTGCCTTTTATTTCTTTTTCTTGACTAATTGTACTGCCTGGAACTTCCAGTACAATGTTGAATAGTGGCAAGAGCAAATATACTTATCTTATTCTCAATCTTAGTAGAAAGACATTCAGTCTTTTCCCATTGAATAGTTGCAAGATTTGCATACATGCCCTTTATCCAGTTGAGGAAATTCATTACTATTGCTAGTTTGTTGAGTGTTGTTATAAAAGAGTTTTGGATTTTATAAAATGCTTTTTTTTGGTATCTATTGAGATGATCATGTGGTTCTTCTTCTTTATTCTATCAATATGGTGTATTACATTAATTTATTTTTGAATACTAAACAAACCTTGTAATCCTGGGATAAATCTCACTTGGTCATGATATATCATCCTTTTTTATAAGTTGCTGGATTTGGTTTGCTAGTATTTTGTTGAGGGTTTTTCATGTATATTCACAAGGGATAGTGTTCTACAGTTTTCTTGTGATGTCATTGTCTGGTTTTGGTATCAGGGTAATTCTGGCCTTCTAGAATGAGTTGGGAAGTGTTCTCTCCTCTTCTCTTCTGGAAGACTTGGTGAAGGATTATTGTTTTTTGTTTTTTTCTTTTTTCTTTTTTTTTTTTTTGAGCAGAGTGAGAGTCTCACTCTGTCACTCAGGCTGGAGTGCAGCAGCATGGTCTCAGCCTACTGCAACTCCTGCCTCCCTAGTTCAAGCGATTCTCATGTCTCAGCCTCCTGAGTAGCTGGGACAACAGGCGTGCGCCACCACACCCAGCTAATTTTTGTATTTTTAGTAGAGATGGGGTTTCACCATGTTGGCCAGGCTGATCTTGAACTCCTGGCCTCAAGTGATCCACCTGCCTCAACCTCCCAAAGTGCTGAAATTAAAGGCGTGAGCCATCGCCCCCCACCTGTTCTTTTTTAAACGTTTGGCAGAATTCACCTGTGAGGCCATGTGAACCTGGGCTTTTCTTTTCTTTCTTTTTAGTAGAGATGGGGGCTTGCTCTGCTGCCCAGGCTTAGACTTTTCTTTGTGGGAAGTTTTTAAATTACAAATTCAATCTCTACTCATTTTAGGTTCCTTTAGATTTTCTATTTCTTACTGAGTTAGTTTCAGTAATTTGTGGCTTTCCAGGAATTTTTCCATTTCATCTAAGTGACCTAATTTGTTGGCACACAGCTGTTTATAACACTTTTTCTAATTTCCATAAGGTTGGTAGATATGTTCCCATTATGGTTTAAATGTATGTATCCCTCCCAAATTCATATTTTGGAACTTAAACCCCAAGGTGATGGTAATAAGAGAGGAGGCCTTTTGCAAAATGATTAAGTCATGAGGGTTGCATTCTCATGAATGGATTAGTGCTCTTTTAAAAAGAGGGTAAAGGGAATGCCTGGGTGCCTTTTGCCCTTCCATTTCTTTTTTTTTTTTCTTTTTGAGGTGGAGTCTTGCTCTGTCCTCCAGGCTGGAGTGCCATGGCGCGATCTTGGCTCACTGCAACCTCTGCCTCCCAGGTTCAAGCAATTCTCCTGCCTCAGCCTCCCGAGTATCTGGGATTACAGGCACCCACCATCATGCCCAGCTAATTTTTGCATTTTTGTAGACACGGGGTTTCACCATGTTGGCCAGGCTGGTCCTGAACTCCTGACCTCAGGTGCTGCGCCACCTCGGCCTCCCAAAGTGCTGGGATTACAGGCAGGAGCCACCGTGCTTGGCCTGTCCTTCCATTTCTTCTGCCCTGTGAGAACACAGCGTTGGTCTCTTGTTGTCCCCTTGCACCATGTGAGGACACAACAAGAAGGTGCTATCTTGGAGAAAGCAGCTCTCACCAGACTCCAAATCTGTTGGTGCCTCAATCTTGGACTCTCAAACCTTCAGAACTGTTCTTTATAAATGTCTGTTCTTTATAATGATCTGATCTCAGGTATTTTGTTACAGCAACACAAATAGACTAAGACAATTTGCTTTTGAACTTTTGATTTTAGTCATTTGAGTCTCTTTCTCAGTCTAGCTGAAGGTTTGTCATTTTTGTTGATCTCAGAGAATTGACTTTTAGTTTTATTGATTTTATTAGTTTTTTTCTCTGTATACCCCATTTCATTTATTTCTGCTTTAATTTTATTATTTCCTTCTGCTTGTTTTGGGTTTAGTTTGCTTTTTTTCATTTTAATTTCTTAAAATGGAAGTTTAGGTTATTTATTTGAAATCTTTCTTCTATTTTAATTTAATTTAATTTATGTATTTATTTTGAGACAGAGTTTTGCTCTTGTTCTCCAGGCTGGAGTGCAATGGCGCCATCTCAGCTCACTGCAACGTCTACCTCCTGGGTTCAAGTGATTCTCCTGCCTCAGCCTCCCAAGTAGCTGGGATTACAGGCGCCAGCCACCATGCCCGGCTAATTTTTTGTATTTTTAGTAGAGACGGGGTTTCACCATGTTGGCCAGGCTGATCTTGAACTCCTGACCTCAGGTGATCCGCCTGCCTCAGCATCTCAAAGTGTTGGGATTATAGGCATGAGCCACTGCGCCCAGCCTTTCTTCTATGTTAATACGGGTGTTTACAGCTATACATTTTTCTTAAGCACTGCTTTCACTGCATTCCACAAGTTTCAGTATGTTGTATATTTGTTTTGATTTGTCTCAAAGTATTTTCTAATTTCCATTGTGATTTCTTTTATTGATTATTTATGAGTGTATTATTTAAATTTCACATATTTGTGAATTTCTGAATTTTGTTTTGTTATTGATTTGTAATTTAATTCCACTGTGGTCAGAAGATGTATTTTGTATATCTCAGTTCATTTAAATTTATTGTGACTTGTGTTATGGCATAGCATATAGTCTATCCTGGTGAATGTTCCATTCACATTTAAATAGAATATATATTGTGCTATTGTTGAGGGGAATGTTCTGTAGATGTTAGGTCTAGTTGGTTTACAGTATTGTTCAAATCTTTTATACCTTTGTTGATTTTCTGCCTGGTTGTTTTAGATAATTTTTGGCACTCTAATGCTAACTTAAAAAGCCACCCCAAACCTCAGTTGGCATACAACAACCCACATGTGGCTTACAAGTCTGTGGGGTTCAGCTAATCTGGGTTGGGCTTCCTTATGTGTCTGCAATTAGCTGTTAGCTGTGGGTTGTCTGAAGGCTCAGATGATCTTAACTAGGCTTGCTCACATGTCTGAGGTTCAGCTGGCTATAGACTGATCTAAGATGGCCTCAGCTAGAACAATTGAACATTTATTATGCTGAGGTAGTTTCTGTCTAATCTTAGTTTGATGAGTTTGTTTGTTTGTTTGTTTGTTTGTTTTTTGAAATGGAGTCCTTGCTCTGTCTCCCAGGCTGGAGTGCAGTGGCGTGATCTCGGCTCACTGCAACCTCCACCTCCTGGGTTCAAGTCATTCTCCTGCCTCAGCCTCCCAGTAGTTGGGATTATAGGCGCATGCCACCACCCTGCTAATTTTTGTATTTCTAGTAGAGACGGGGGTTTGCCATGTTGGCCAATCTGGTGAACATCAGGTGATCCGCCCGCCTCAGCCTCCCCAAGTGCTGGGATTCCAGGCGTGAGCCACCACGCCTGGCTGGTTTTTTTGTTTGTTTTTTTGTTGTTGGTTTGTTTTTTTTAATCATGAAAAGGTGTTGAATTTTATCAGTGTCTCTTCTGCATCAATTGGATGATCATGTGATTTTTGTTTCCCTTATTCTGTTAATGTGGTGTATTGCATCAATCAATTGTTGTATGTTAAACTAGCTTTGCAACCCAGGAATAAATTCCACTTTGTCATGGTATGTAATCCTTTTAAAATACTGCTGTATTCAGTTTGCTAGTATATTCCTGAGGATTTTTGCATCAATGTTCATAAGGGATATTATAATATAGTTTTTCTTTTTTGTAGTGTCTTTGCCTTTGATGTCAGGGTAATGCTAGTCTCATATGTCAAATTAGGAAGTTTTCCCTTCTCTTCCATTATTTGGAAAAGTCTAATAAGGATTGGCATTAGTTTTTCTTTAATGCTTGGTAGAATTTATCAATGAAGCCATGAAGTCCAATGTTTTTCTTTGTTGGGAGATTTTTTAAATTACTGCTTCAATTTCCTTACTAGTTATAGGTCTATTCAGATTTTTATTTCTTCATGATTTAGTCTTGGTAGGTGGTGTGTTCCTAGGAATTTTTCCATTTCATACAGATTATCCAATTTGTTGGCATACAATTGTTCTTATAATCCTTTTTATTTCTATGGAATCAGTAGTAATGTCCCCACTTTCATTTCTGATTTTAGTGTTTTGTCTTTTCTATTTTTTTCCTTAGTCCATCTCACTAAAGGCTTGTCAACTTTGTTGTTCTTTTCAAAGAAACAATTTTTGGTTTCATTGATTTTTCTCTATTGTTTTTTCTATTCTCTGTTCTGTATATTGCACTAATCTTTATTATTTCCTTTCTCCTGGCAGTTTTGGGTCTCATTTGTTCTTCTTTTTCTAGTTCCTTAAGTTGTAAAGCTAGGTTGTTGACTTGATATCTTTCTTGTTTTTTTAATGTAAGCATTTACAACTATACATTTCTCCCTTAGCACTGCTTTTGCTGCATTCCATGTTTTGGTATGTTGTGATTTTGTTTTTGTTTGTCTCTAAGGATTTTCTAATATTCCTTTAGTTTATTCTTCCATCTTATGGTTGTTTAAAGTGTCTATTTAATTTCCACAAATTTGTAAATTTTCCAGTTTTACATCTGTTACTGATTTCTAACTTTATCCTGTCATAGTTGGAGAAGATACTTTGTGTGATATATATCTTTTAAAATTTATTGAGACTTAATTTTTGCCCAAACATATGGTCTATCCTGGCAAATGTCCCATGTTCACTTCCAAACATATGCATATGTTCTTGTTGGGTAAAGTGTTCTTTATATGCCTGTTAGATCTAGTTGGTTTATTATGTTGGTTAAGTCCTCTGTTGTCTTACTTATCTTCTGTCTGGTTGATCTAGCCATTATTGAGAGTGGGGTATCGAAGTCCAACTACTATTGTAGAACTGTCTATTTCTTCCTTCAGTTTTTGCTTTATATATTTTGCTTTATATATTTTGATGTCATCAGGTGCATTATATATATATATTATGCTTTATATATTTTGCTTTATATATTTTGATGTCATCAGGTGCATTATATATATATATAATGCTTTATATATTTTGCTTTATATATTTTGATGTCATCAGGTGCATAAATGTGTATGTGTTATGTTTTCTTACTGTTTTGAACATTTTATTAATGTATTATATTAATATCCTTCTTTGTCTCTTGTAACCTTTTTATAATCTGAAATCTGTTTTTACCTGATATTAGTATAACTACCCTTGCTCCCTTTTGGTTACTATTTGTGTGAAATATCTTTTTCCATTCTTTCACTTTCATTCTACTTGTGTCTTTGAATCTAAAGTAAGTCTCTTGTAGACAGCATATAGTTGGACCAACTGTTTTTATTCATTCTGTCAATCTCAGGTGTCTTTTGATTGGAGAGTTTAATCCAACTTACACTTAATTACTGGCCGGGCACAGTGGCTCACACCTGTAATCCCAGCACTTTGGGAGGCCGAGGCGGGCGGATCATGAGGTTAGGAGATCGAGACCATCCTGGCTAAGAAGGTGAAACCCCGTCTCTACTAAAAATACAAAAAAAAAAAAATTAGCTGCATGTGGTGGGGGGCACCTGTAGTCTCAGCTACTCCGGAGACTGAGGCAGGAGAATGGCATGAACCCGGGAGGCGGAGTTTACAGTGAGATGAGATTGCGCCACTGAACTCCAGCCTGGGTGACAGAGCAAGACTTCATCTCAGAAAAAAATAAAATAAATAAAATAAATAAATAAATAAAGTAATTACTGATTTGGAGGGACTCAGTTCTGTATTTTGCTATTTTTTTCCACGTGCCTTATAGCTTTTTTGTTCCTCATTTTTTGCCTTACTATCTTCTTTTGTATTTATTTTTTTGTAGTGAAATATTTAAGTTTCTTTCTAATTTCTTTCTGCACGTATTGTATATCTGGTGTGTGTTTGTTTGTTTGTTTTTGTGGCTACCATGGGGATTACATGTAACATCCCAACATTATAATGCTCTAATTTGAATTTATACAGCTTCACTTCAGTAACATACAAAACCTCTGCTTCTTTACCATTCTCTCCCCACCCCTTTTGGTTGTTGATATCACAGAATTGTATCTTTATACATTGTGTGCCCCAAAACATAAAGTTATAATTATTTTAAATTTATTAGTCTCTTACATTATGTAGAAAACAAAATGTGGAGTACAAACCAAAGTTATGATAACATTTATATTAATAATTTCTTAAATCATGTAGGCAATAAAAAGTGGAGTTATAAACCATTTTTACAATAATACTGGCTTTTATGATTTCTTATGTGTTTGCCTTTATTGAAATCTTTATTTCTTCATACAGCTTTGAGTTACTGTCTAGTGTCCTTTCATTTCGCCTTGCAGGACCCCTTTGAGCATTTCTTGTAGGGTGGATCCACTGGTAATAAACTTTCTTAGCTTTGGTTATCTTGAGATGTCTTAATTTCTCCTTCACTTTTGAAGGATGCATTTGCTGGATGTAGGATTCGTGGTTAACAGTTTTTTTTTTTTTCTTTTAGCACTTCAAATATATTGGCCAGCTGCTTCCTGGACTCCAAAGTTTCTCATGAGAAGTTCTCTGATAATCTTAATTAGGATCCCTTGTGTGTGACAAGTTGCTTTTTTCTTTCTGCTTTCAAGATTCTCTCTTTGTCTTTCAAAAGTTTGATTATAATGTGTCTCTGAGTGGGTCTCTTTAGTTTATTTTACTTCTTGGGTGTCTATACTCATGTCTTGTATCAAATTTATCATGTGTATATATTTGTGTAACCACCACCAAAATCAAGATAAAGAACAGCTTCATCATTGCAAGGCTCCCTTGTGCTACCCCTTTATAGCCACAACCAGTCCCCCTTCCCCTCATTCCTAATTCTTGACAACCATTAACGTGTTCTCCATCTCTATAATTTTGTTATTTAAGTAATGTTATATAAATGAAATAATACTATATGTAGCCTTTTGAGATAGGCTTTTTTTTCCAACTCAGCATAATTCCCATGAGATTCATCTAGATTGTTACACGTATTAATAGCCCATTCCTTTTTATGACTGAATCCTAGTCCATGGTATGGATATACCAGTTTGCTTAACCACTCGCCCATTGAAGTATACTTGGGCCATTTTCAGTTTTGAGATATTATGAATAAAGTGGCTATAAACATCTGAGCACAGGTTTTGGGTGACTATAACTTTTCATATCTCTGGGATAAATGCCCAAGAATGTAATTGCTGATTTTATTCTTTTTTAGAGAGTACCTTGGATCATCTTGGCTCTTTGCTCTTTCACATATATTTTAGAATTGGCTTGTCAAAATTATGAAAAACACTTTAAAGTTTTGATAGAAATGGCATTGAATCTATGAGACATTTGGGTGAGAATTTAGGATATTGAGACTTTCTAGCCTTTGATAATATTTCTCTCTTTTTACTTAATTCTTCTTAATGTATTTCAATAAAGCATCATGATCTTCTTTGTATCAGTACTGCAATTATTCCCAGGTGCCCGTACCAGTCAGGAAAGACTGGTTGTGTTATGGCAATAAAACAACCAAAAAAGTTTATTTCTTCCTCATGCTACATGTTCATCATGAGTCAGGGGGCTCTATTCCACATTTTAATTTTTTTCTATCTATTTTTTCACCTTCTAAAATCCTTAGAATGTTCCACATTTTTATCATTCTTACTTTGGGGCTCAGCCTGAAAGGGAAGCTACTGTAGAACCTTGCCAGTTGTGGAGGGAAAAGGGAACTTGGAGATGCATGCACTGGCTCTTAGGCTTCTGGCTGGGAGTCTGTCACTTCTGCTCACTCTGCATTGGCTAAAGTAAGTCTAAGGCTAGCACTTGTCATATCATGTCTCTGTGTGTGTGTGTGTGTGTGTGTGTGTTTCTGTCTCTATCTCTCTCCTCACGTACACACACCCTCTCCAAGCATGTTGGGAGCCCTGAGCCAACACATAAGAGGTCTAGCTACCCTGAAGCCACCATACTAGAGAGATCATGTCTAAAGACCTCACAGAAATAGCGAGAGATGCCTCCAAAACTGAGTTGGCAAGTATTCTCTCTTTTTCTATTGTCCATAAAAACTCCTATAAGATTGGAATGATCTTCTCCTTGAAAATTTCATATAACTCACCTGGAAAATAGCAGGGCTTGGTGTTTTCTTTGTGGGAACACTTTAAATACTGGTTGAATTTCTTTAATTATTATAGAGCTATTCATTCTGCCTTTCTAGTCTTGAATCTGTTTTGGTAAATTATATTTTCTAGGACTTTTCCATATCATCTAAGTTTTGAATTATTGGCATTGATTTGTTTATACTTTTATGTTTAAATGTTCACTATAACCATATTTATAAATTTTATCTCGTTTTCTGTTTTCAGTATCGCTTATCTGTACATGCTGTCTTTCTCTGTCTCTTAAATTTTTCCAGAAGTCTTTCAATTTCAAAGAATCAATTTTGGCTTTGTTGATCCTCCATTTTCAGTTTCATTACTTTCTCTACTTATTGTTATTTTTTTCTTCCTACTACTTTCCTCATGTTTATTCTGCTGTTCTTTTTCTGATTTCCCAAGTTGGAAATTTAGCTCATTATTTTTATCCTCTCTACTTTTTAAATTATAAGCATTTAAAGTTATTAGTTTCCAACCTTTTCAGTGTTGAAGTCTTAATTTCAGCAATTTTGTTTTTTATTTCTAGAATTTATGTTTGACATTTTTTCATATCAAGGTCATTTTTATAGTCTTGTTCCTTTATCATGTTTTAAAATCTTCTTAAAAACCTGTCAATTCCTCATTTGTTTTACTTCATATTGTCACGTCAATGCTGAAGTCTTTGCGAGTCTGATTTTGCTGTTATTTTCTCTGCTGACTTTCTTTCTTTTTTTTTTTTTTTGAGATGGAGTCTCACTCTGTCGCCCAGGCTGGAGTGCAGTGGTGCTATCTCAGCTCACTGCAAGCTCCATCTCCCAGGTTCACGCCATTCTCCTGCCTCAGTCTCCCGAGTAGCTGGGACTACAGGCGCCTGCCACCACGCCCGGCTAATTTTGTTTTTGTATTTTTAGTAGAGACGGGGTTTCACTGTGTTAGCCAGGATGGTCTCGATCTCCTGACCTTGTGATCTGCCCCCGTCGGCCTCCCAAAGTGCTGGGATTACAGGCGTGAGCCACCGCGCCTGGCCTCTCTGCTGACTTTCTTATATGGTGTCTTTTCCTCATGTGTATCCTGTAATTTTCATTGTGATCTCATGTTTGTTGGAACTGCACCTGTGAATAATCTTCAAATTTTACATTAAAGGTGTATTCCATTAGAAAGGATTTGTTTTTCTTCTGCTAAGTACATTAGGGACACACCAAACTTGGGACCACTTTACATTCTTGGCTTGGAATTGTTTTGACCAAACAGGTAGCATGAATTTTGGCACCAATGCTTTGTGAAGGACAACTTAATGCTTATGAGTTATTTTGGGGGAGATTTTATTTCATTTTATTCAGAGGTATGTCCTTCTCCTTTATGAGACAGGCTTTTCTTTCTAGTTCATTCTTTCACTGAGAGGATAGCCCCTTGGGGGCCCTGACTTTATGGAAGATTTTACAACCAATTCTCCAGCTTGCAAGGCACTAAGCTTTGCCTTTTGGTTTATAAAATAGTTGATAGTGATAGGTTACTGGGGCTCATAAGATGCCCATTGGAAAGCTGCTGGATTCAGTGCTCATTCACCCACTGGATTTGTGCTGTTGATTTATTTTGGACTCTGAGGAATTCCCTTACTCTTTGCCAGCTCAGCTATGCATAAAAAGAGATTTTTAAAAAGATTTTATTCAGTACTTAAAGAAGTTTTTTTAGTAGGAGGGTTTTTTGTTTTGTTATGTTTTTAATGATAACTTGTCTTCTACGTTGCCAGAATGGAAGTCCCATTTATTCTTCAACCCACTCCAGTCTAGTTTCTATCTCTACCACTTCATTAAAACTGCTCTTGTTGAAGCTATCAACCATCTCCATGTTGCCATATTCAGTGAAACTTTCAGTGTCTTTACCTTATTTAACCTATTCAGCACATTTTATCACATCCTTTTTCTCGAAACATTCAAAAAGTGGTTACAAATGATATTAAAATTCTCTTTATGGCTTCAAAACATATTGTTTATTTCACTGCATCATGATGCATCAACGCTGATACTGAATACATATGTATATTAAGTATTTATTTAATAACATTGGAATCAATATAATTCATGATAAAAGTATTTTCAAAGTCTTTAGGTTCATTATGTGACATCTGACATTTACTCATACAAAATGAGATCAAAGCAATATACTGAGGTTAGAATAAATATATAACTAACTTTCAGTTTATTATGAACATATCTATTCTGTGAATAGAATATTCACAGAATATTATGATGTAATACCTATTATGTAATACTATTAGGATGTGATACCTCTCCTTATAGTAATAATCATCCTGAACCATCAGTAAGTCATTAATATGTCATAACTAGAAAAGAATAAGTTTTTGGTGAGGATATCAATTAATAAGCATGGCTAGCCACTGCAGATAATAAACTTAAAATTCCTTAGGTTGGCATTCAGGTCTTAACTTATTCCTCCAGCCTTATTACTCCCAAGAAAAGTTTACCTTTCCCAACAATATGGTCTAGTTCTGCTCTGAATATGCTTATCTGCTTTTAAAAAATTATTTATAGAGACGAGGGCTCACTATGTCACCCAAAGGGAAGATCACCTGAGGTCAGTAGAGTGCAGTGGCACAATTATAGCTCACTGTAGCCTTGAACCCTGGGCTCAAGCAAGCCTCTCGCCTCAGTCTCCCAAAACACTGGGATTACTAGAGTGAGCCACCACGCCTGGCCTGCTAATTTACTTTTCTACCTATGCATCTTCATTTATGTGCTTCCCTTCCATACTCCCCTCTACTTTTCTCTAATTCTGCCCAATTTTTCATTCTTTCAGATTGTACCTATTAAATTCCTCCACCTTCAGGAAACCTTCCAGGCCATTTTAATAATCATAGGAAGCTCCTGGCCTAGTTCCTAATGGTCCCCACCTCTGGTATTAGTGCTCTTGTATAATCCTCTCTCCCTGAGTGTGGGCTGGACCTAGTGACTTGCTTCTGTAAGCAAATAGAATACAACAGAAGTAATGAGATGTCACTTCCACGACTCCTATCTTGCTAGTACTATCTCTCTTGCTGGCACTCTCTCACCCCTTTTGCTCACTCTAATATCATGAGATGCTTCACAGACAGGCTTACCTGGCTATGACATGAAGGAGGCCTCAGTACAACAACTCTTGGGGAACTGAATCCTGCCAATAACCATGCAAATGAGCATGAGCGCAGATCCTTTCCAGTTGGGTCTTCCAATGAGATCACTGCCTCAGCCAACACCTTGATTGTAGCCTTGTGACAGACTCTGAAGCAGGGCACCCAGTTAAGCCATGCCTGAACTGTGAGGTAATAAGTATACATTATTTTTAGCCACTACACAGCAATAGATAATGAGAACGCCAATGTATATTGAGCATCCCTTCCTTCAAACTCTAAGAACTAATTATCCTTACTGTTTGTTATTATTACAAAAGATATACATGTGCATGGTGAAAAACTGAGACAGTACAAATGATATAAAGTGAACAGTAAAAGTCTTCCCTCAACTTCTTCCTGCTCACCCTCTAGAATAGGCATTATCAATCATTTCATAGATATCCTTCAGAAGTGTTTTAACACAAGTAGGATCACACTATACATACTGTCCTACAATTTATTTCACTTAACACTTTATCTTTCCATATAGATCTATAACACTTTTTGAAATACAAATTATATTCATTGCTTTTTTCTGCTTATGAAAATGATACATGGTCTTAGTTGAAAATTTGACATATACAGAAAAGCATTAAAAAATTGTGCCTCGGCCAGGCACAGTGGCTCACACCTGTAATCCCAGCACTTTGGGAGGCCGAGGCAGGTGGATCACGAGGTCAAGAGATCGACACAAGCTCTACTAAAAATACAAAAATTAGCTGGGCATGGTGGCAAGCGCCTGTAATCCCAGCTACTCTGGAGGCTGAGGCGGGAGAATTGCTTGAGTCCGGGAGGCAGAGGTTGCAGTGAGCTGAGATCGCACCTTTGCACTCCAGCCTGGGTGACAGAGCAAGAGTCTGTCTCAAAAATAAAAAAAAAATACATAAGTAAATAAAATAAATAAATAAAAATAAAAAGAACAAACATCATTTAAAAAGTAAACCCTAAGCCTACATTTAGGGCCATTCTTTAAATTATTCAGGGAAGAAATTAATAATGAAGACTGAGCTGTAAGCAAAATGTCCTTTTATATGAAAAATCCACTTTTTAGGAAAAATAAAAACATCTAATGCAGGAGAAATAATGATAGCTATTGCCTATCATAGATTTGAACTTACTTAATGCAAATGGTTCTAATGCATCATTCAAAGCATTCCCTTATCACTGTTGTATTTAGCCAGAGTAGATTAAAGCCAGTTATTATTGTGTTCTTGGTTTCCAGTTTCTCTTAATGTCCCAAAGGTAAAAAACACAACTCTTCTTAGAGTATTTGGAAAAAGATTTAAGCTAATTTGGTTGCTGGCAGCAGATATTCTCTAGTGCATTTTTATTCCAGGAAGAACCATTTAGTCTATATTCTACTAGAAGTAATGTAGTTACCACAGGGAAGAACCTATTTTACCTAATGACATATTTAATAAAAGTGAAGCCTACTTTATATAACTGTCTTACCATCTCAAGAATCAAGGATGTGTGCAATGAGAGTTTGACCTGTTCAGTTTCATAAACTTCTTAAAGATCAACCCCGATCTCAGCAGTTGTACATGGCTTTAGGGAGGCCAGCCAAGTCTCTGCTCAGTGAATGCGATTGGTGATCAGAAATGCCAGGCGAGGAAAACTTCCCTTGTGCTCACATCTCTTGGCCGGTTTGCTATCCTGAGAATCCCTTTCGTCATATGCTTTTCCATGACTTCATAATAAATGGGTAAAACACTGAATTATATTAGCATAAAAACTGTAGGTATATTTCAATCTATCTTTCAGTTTATTTCTTGTCCCCTACCTCCTACTAATATTTATGACTAATTTTCAAACTGGCAAGAGACCTTGAGTAGCTGAAAGTAGATTTCTAAATGACACTCAAAACTAAAAGGGCAGTGTGGAGTTGCCAAAGGCCTGGTGGCCTCAAATCAGGCCTTTGAGTCCTGACTCTCCTGGGTGACATCTTTATGACCCTCCTGGGTCATGTCCTGAAACCACCTGAGCTTCAGTTTCCCCATCTATAAAACTGGGCTAGTAATATCTTTCTTGCTCACTTCATAGGGTTGCTATGAGGATTAAATAAATAGAAAAGGGCTTTGGAAATGGAAAAGGGTGAGATAAAAATGTTGCTTATTACCCACATAGCATTCTGAACTGTTTCTGAAAATTTCCTTTATTCTTTAGAATTTATACACCTAATACCCTTTGTATAAGGCTCAGTTACTTCTGTGCAAATTCAGTAGAGCAGCTTCCTTACTTAGTTTCTAAGTAAACAACAAGAGCAACAAATGTACAATTTTAGATATCTAAGGGTAATGTGTTTCTCTTATGTGTTTGGAACTCTGTTTTAAGCCAAAGGCCTTCCTTGTTGCCTGCTGTTCATGATAAGCTACATGTTAACAAATAGCACACCACTTCCTGGACAGAAATCTTTTAGTGATCTGCTCTTTTTCCTGGGTGTTGGCATTTTCTTCACAACCCACCTTGGAGTTTGAGATCAGTGCTTCCGTGGGCACGGATTACAGCTTTGGCATCCACTAGGGGCTGGAGTTGCAGTCCTGCTGTCTTTGAGGAAAGGAGCCAGGGAACCAGCTCAATATGCTATTCAGCCACTTGGCTGCCACCCTGGATGGTATGGTTCTTTTATTATGTGCTAGATAGAGTCCCAAAGTGGCTGGGCATTTGGCCCAAAGATAAAACAGACCATTTTGTTAATAGCTGTGTTTCAGCCCATCAGCTTGGGGAGGAGAATCAAAGCTTTAAGATACCATTTACAATAGTGAATCAATATTCATTATATATAGGAATAAAGAAATCTCAGTCCTCTGTGAAGAAAATTATAAAACTATTCAATGACAATTTAAAAAAAACTTAAAAAAAAGATGAAATATGATCATGGATAGGATGATTCACTCTCATGTCAGCTGCAATCCCAATATAATTCCTTTCTCCCTCTCCCTCTCCTTGGCCCCCTATTTCTACTCAAAACGCTAAAGTCCTGTTGGTTCTGCTTCATTTTTTTCCATCAGCCCACTTACCTCCCATTCTAATTTATTTTGAGTCAGGTTTCTTTCTTTCTGAATTACTGAGTCTAATTTCTTTAGATTCATGTGTATTTCTTTTTGAATTACTGAATCAGCCAACCCATCGTTCCAACCCATCGTTGATCTTTCCAACCCATCGTTCCACCACTGCAGCCAGCTTTAACTTTTGAAATGCTCATCTGAGCACAAGTCACCTCCTGTCCACCACCCTCAAGTGACTTGGCATCACCCTTGGAATAGAGCCCAAATTCTGCAGCAAGAGATCTCAGGCCTCTTCTCAGGGCCCTCTCCACTTCCACTGCAGCTCTCCCCAGAATGAAGTACTTTACTTCCCCAGGAGGACCCTGCTCCTTTTGCTAGAAACACTTCTTCCTGCCTGTAGGAAAACAGCCTGTTGCATGGCAAGAGCAATAGTGAAATAGGAGGTGGGACTTGACTCGGGAGTTGGGGCTCAGACACCAGACCACATCGAGGATGCTAAAACAGGGTGGGACAAAAGCAGCTTCCCACAAGACACACCCATCAGTGTGCCATGTCAGTTTACCAGTGCCATGGCAGCACCTAGAAGTTACTGCCCATTTCCATGGCAATGACTCAATGACACGGAAGTTACCTTTTCTTGGAAATTTGTGCATAAACCGCCCCTTTATTTGCATGTAATTAAAAGTGCATATAAATGCCACTGCTGAGCTGCCTCTGAGCTGCTAGTTTGAGCCCACTGCCTATAGGATGTCCCTGCTCTGCAAGGAGCAGTACCTGTGCTACTGCTGTATGTGGCCACTTCAATAAAAGCTGCTGTTTAACACCACGGGCTCATCTTTGAATTCTTTCCTGGGTAAAGCCAAGAACCCTCCAGGGCTAAGCCCCAGTTTTGGGGCTCTCCTGTCCTGTATCAATACCATCATGAAGTAAAACTGCTCTGATGGCTGCTTGACTCCTGCATACCAAGGTGTTCTGCAGCAGCATTTTTAAGTGATGCCTGTAGCATAGATAACCCTTCACAGCTTACCTGGGCCGGGCGCGGTGGCTCACAGTGCCTAAGTGCTGTAATCCCAGCACTTAGGGAGGCCGAGGCGGGCAAATCATGAGGTCAGGAGATCAAGACCATCCTGGCCAACATGGTGAAACCCTGTCTCTACTAAAAGCACAAAAATTAGCTGGGCATGGTGGCGGGTGCCTGTAGTCCCAGCTACTCTTGAGGCTGAGGCAGGAGAATTGCTTGAACCTAGGAGGCGGAGGTTGTGGTGAGCCAAGGTTGCACCACTGCACTCTAGCCTGGCAACAGAGCGAGACTCCATCTCACAAAAAAAAAAAAAAAAAAAAAAATTTGCTTACCTGAGCTCCCCAGTGGTCATGAGTTTCAGCAGGAAAATCTGAGATGTGACCAGCTCAACATGTCTTTATTCTAAAAGCTTCCTGTGCAAAAGGTACTTTTTGGAGGGCCAGTGTGGGGAGCCACCATCTTCTTTTTTTTTTTTTTTGAGATGGGGTTTTGCTCTTGTTGCCCAGGCTGGAGTGCAGTGGCACGATCTTGGCTCACTGCAACCTCTGCCTCTCGGGTTCAAGCAATTCTCCTGCCTCAACCTCCCAAGTAGCTGGGATTACAGGCGCCCACCACCACGCCTGGCTAATTTTTTGTATTTTTAGTAGAGACGGAGTTTCGCTATGTTGGGCAGGCTGGTCTCCAACTCCTGACCTCAGGTGATCCGCCCGCCTTGGCCTCCCAAAGTGCTGGAATTACAGCCATGAGCCACCACGCCAGGCCAGGGATCCACCATCTTGCAGCCACCTGAGACATGGCTTCGGTTCATAAGTTCCTTTAAATATTTCTTTCAGAGAAACTGAATTTGTCAGCCTCTTTCTTCAGAGGCTGTCACCTCCCTTGTGCTTTGACAGCAGATTCACTCACCACAGAACACTGCCCCACTCTACCCCATCTGTTCACCTCTTCCCTTTGTCACCTGATTAATTACGTCTTGCTAATTATTCAGAACTACACTTGGCTTTAATCTCCGCTGATCTGCCAAAGCTCAATTAGTTGCTCTTCCTAATGGCCACAAGCCTCAGTTTCCTTATCTGCAAGGTGGAGATAATAATACGTATACTATATGGCTTTGGTGTCTGCCTAGTAGTAGGTAGGGTGACCATACATGCTGGCTTATGTCTGTTTTCCCTAAGTCTTGTCTGGTTAGTGTCCTCTGAGAATGGAAACCATCTTTAGCCACGTCGTTTAATAGGATTAAGAGATAAGATGGAGTTAACATGTCTTCAATTCCAGGAAATTCTTGCCCAAGAAGATGAAGTGGCAAATTTATCGCAATATAGACAACTCAGCTGGCCTTCATCAGGTTAATAGCCTGCTTCTCAGAGCAGGAGGTCACTCCACTGGCTTATCAAAGGGCTGTTCACTCCTCAAGGCTGGCTTCAAAACCCTCTCCTCCCTGTATCCACCAATCCTAAACTATTATATTAATATCATGAATTTTGCTCAATCGCAGTCGTCCCCCTGCCCCAGGCCCCTGCCTTGAAAGACCCACTTTAACCCAGGCCCTCTAACCCATGTGAATATCCCACCCATGATCTCCTCCTGAGACACTACTAAGGCTGTCAAGGTAGTAGTCTTCCTTGCCCCATTAAACAATACATTTAGCTTTGCTGATAAACAAGTTGCTTTTGTGATCTCTTTGGGGAAGGAGCAGCTGACACATATTATACTCTCAAAAGTATACAGTTTGGATGATAAATTAAATGATTCCTATTGTTGTAAATTATATGTTAACATGTTAATATGTAACATTTATTTTTCTCATTTAATCCTCACAATAATCCTATGAGCTAGGTATTATTATACTAGCATTGTACAAATATGAAAATTAAGGCACAGAGAACTTAAGTAACTTACCCAAAATCATGTAACTACTAAGGGGAAGAGGTTGGATTACAATCCAAATAATCTGACTCCAGAGTTGATACTCGTTTTTAAAAAATAGTTTTATTGTTAATCTTAAAATCACAAATTTACAGAAAAGTTGCAAGGATTGTACAAAGAAATCCACCACAGGCCTGGCATGGTGGCTCACGCCTGTAATCCCAGCACTTTGGGAGGTAGAGGCGGGTGGATCATCTGAGGTCAGGAGTTCGAGACCAGCCTGGCCAACATGGTGAAACACCGCCTGTACTAAAAATACAAAAATTAGCTGGGCGTGGTGGTGGGCACCTGTAATCCCAGCTACTCGGGAGGCTGAGGCAGGAGAATTGTTTGAACCCAGGAGGTGGAGTTTGCAGTGAGCTGAGATCATGCCACTGCACACTCCAGCCTGGGCAACATAACGAGACTCCGTCTCAAAAAAAAAAAAAAAAGAACTCCACTACCAAAATCGCTGGAGAGTAAGTTCTCAACCTGATGTCACTTTATCCCCAAATACTTTAGTGTGTGATTCCTACAAACAAGGTCATTCTCCTATGTGACCCTGCTCCAGCCATCACCATGAGAAACTTGATATTGATATGTAACTACTCTCTAGCCCTCAGATCCTATTCAAGTGTTGCCAGTTGTTCCAATAATGGTCTTTACAGTAGAAAAATCCAGTGCAGAATCACATGTTGCATTTAGGTCCTAAGTGTCTTTCTTTACTTTCTTTCAGTCTGGAACAGTTCCTCAGGTTTTCCTTGACTTTCATGACTTTGACACTTTTGAAGATTACAGGCTATTTTGTAAAATGTCCCTCACTTTGAGTTTGTCAGCTGTCTCTCCATGATTAGATTCAGCTTATACATCTTCGAGAGGAGCATCACAGAAGTGGTACTGTGTCCCTATCACATTCCATCAGGTGGAACAAGATTCTGATTTGTTCCATTATTGATAATGTGTGCTCTGATCACTTGATTTAGGTGGTGTCTGCCAGGGATTTTCACTGTAAAGTTACTCTTACTCCCTTTGTAATTAATATTTTGCAGAGCAGTCAGTATTCCAAAACTATGTAAATATCCTATTCTTCATCGAACTCTTTATTTACTTATTTAATTGATTTGCATCACTTTAGACTCACATTTCCTATTCATTCAATGGGTTGCAATTTGTTATTACTTCATTACTTATTTTTGTTTTATTTTATTTATTTATTTATTTTGCTCGGTTGCCCAGGCCGGAGTGCAGTGGCATCATCTCGGCACACCACAATCTCTGCCTCCCAGGTTCAAGTGATCCTCTCACCTCAGCCTCCCAAGTAACTGGGATTACAGGCACGTGCCACCAGGCCTGGGTAATTTTTTGTATTTTTGGTAGAGACAGGGTTTTACCATGTTGCTCAGGCTGGTCTCCAACTCCTGAGCTTAAGCAATCTGCCCACCTTGGCCTCCTAAAGTGCTGGGATTACAGGCATGAGCCACCATGTCCGGCCTACTTGATTACTTATCTTGATACCTTAATTGTTCTAGATTTGGCCCCTGAGTGTGCCTGCAAACTGGCTTCCATATGATTTTGACATGCTCCATCATTCTTTTCTTTGTTTTTTTTTTAGACTGAGTCTCTTGTTGCTCAGGCTGGAGTGCAGTGGTGAGATCTCGGCTCATTGCAACCTCTGCCTCTTGGGTTCAAGCGAGTCTCCTGCCTCAGCCTCCCAAGTAGCTGGGATTACAGATGCCCACCACCATAACCGGCTAATTTTTGTACTTTTAATAGAGATGGAGTTTCACCATGTTGGCCAGGCTGGTCTGGAACTCCTGACCTCAGATGATCTGCCTGCCTCGGCCTCCCAGAGTGCGGGGATTATAGGTGTGAGCCACCATGCCCGGCCACTCCATCATTGTTTTAAGCAATTTCTTGTTTTGGTAGGTGGATAAATATTTTTTACTTATATGAAAGGCCGAATTAGGTATATCTAAAATTTAATTGCATTTGCTCAAAGGATGGTATTTTGTGTTAAAATGAAATATCCTCCCAGAATTTTAAATCATGTGGCATGAACAGACATAAATGAGAGCATCTATTTCTCAATGGGAGCTCTCACAGAGCGTCTGTTACAGCAAGAGAAATGAATTGGTTCCATGTTTTCTCCATTAGAAGACTATAATTAGAAACGGAGTCTTTGAATAGCATTTTTATCACCCTTAATTTTCAGTTTCTCATTTAAAAAATCCGTATATTTGTTGTTCTGTGAAAAATGTATTAATAGCTCTGCAAATACTCCACTGCCCTTAGGAAAAAGATTGTATATTTAAATAGTCTTGGCTGGGTGTAGTGGCTCACACTTGTAATCCCAGCACTTTGGGAGGCCAAGGTGGGAGGATCACTTGAGCCCAGGAGTTTGAGAGCAGCCTGGGCAATATAGTGAGACTCTGTTTCTACAAAAAAAAAAAAAAAAAAAAAAAAAAAAAGTCCTTGAGCACCTCCCTGCTGTGGCCTCTGCACTGGGGGCGTACTCATCTGCATGCAAGCTCATCTCCGCTATCCTGTAGAGAGCACCTTGGGGTATGGCCTTTATACCTGCCTGGACCCCTCTTTGGGCCTGGTGTGCTCCAGATGCCTGGTAAGTGCTAATTGGACAGATTGGGTGGCCATGCACTGTGTCTCGCTTCTGCCCACAGGATGGCAGCATTTACTCAGGGCTCCGGTCCCACTAGGAGCTTGACTCTGGGAATTCGTAAGACCTGGTTTCTTCCTGAAATGAAAACAGTGCTTTAGGTCTCTTCCTATGAAGGAACCCTCCATAAACTAATAGACAGTGTTATTTGCCCACCCCCTCTTCAATGTGCTTAGTGGAAAATGACATCTTTGAGGTGAATGACATGATGTTTTTGGACTATAGGCATCCATCCTCAAAGGGCTATCTAGCTCCAGAGTTGGTGCTGAGCAAGCAGGCTGAACTCAGCAGCTCATTTTGTGTACAAGTTATTTAATGCAGAGAATTACTAGTGTTATTTAAAGGTAATGGAGGAAAAAGGAACTATTGAGCACTTGCTGTATGCTATATGTTTTAAACCAGGGTTTTTCAAATTGAGTGGGCATCAGAATCACCTAGAAGGACTGGTTAAAACAGACTGGCTTGGCACGGTGGCTCACACCTGTAATCCCAGATACTCAGGAGGCCGAGGCAGGAGGATCACTCAACGCCAGAAAATGGAGATCAGCCTGGCCAACAGAGTGAGACCATTGTCTCTACAAAAACTTAAGAAATTAGCCAAGCATGGTGGCATTTGCCTGTAGTCCCAGATACTCAAGAGGCATGGGTAAGAGGACTGCTTGAGCCTAGGAGGTTGAGGCTATAGTAAGAGACGATTGCACCACTGCACTCCAGCCTGGGTGACAGAGCGAGACCCTGTCTCAAAAAACAAACAAAAAACCACAGATTTCTGGGCCCCACCCCCAGAACTTCTGTGTTGGGAGCAGACCCCCCAAAATCTGGCCATAACTGGCCCCAAAACTAGCCATAAACAAAATCTCTGTAGCACTGTAACATGTTCATAATGGCCCTGATGCCCAAGCTGGAAGATTGTGGGTTTACAAGAATGAGGGCAAGGAACACGTGGCCCGCCCAGGGCAGAAAACGCTTAAAGGCATTCTTAAGCTACAAACAATAGCATGAGCGATCTGTGCCTTAAGAACATGCTCCTGCTGCAGTTAACTATCCCAACCTATTCCTTTAATTCAGCCCATCCCTTCATTTCCCACTTTTTAGTTGATCAAATATCCATAGAAACAATGCTAATGACTGGCTTGCTGTTAATAAATACATGGGCAAATCTCTGTTCGGGGCTCTCAGCTCTGAAGACTGTGAGACCCCTGGTTTCCCACTTCACACCTCTATATTTCTGTGTGTGTGTGTCTTTAATTCCTCTAGTGCTGCTGGGTTAGGGTCTCCCTGACCGAGCTGGTCTCGGCACTTCTGATTTCGTAGGTCTAGGTTGGAGCCTGAGATTTTGCATTTTAAGAAGTTCTCAGGTGATGCTGATGCCGCTAGTCCAGAGAATCACTGCTTTAAGCAATCACATTTAATGCTTAGCAGTCCTTTTAATGGATATTTTTGTCTCCATTTTGCAGATGAGAAAACTGAGATTCAGAAGTTTAAATAACTTGCCTAATGACACACCCTAGTCAGTGGAGGGCTGGAATGTGGACCCTGGTAGGTCTGATGCCAAACTCTTGCTCTGTCCACTGCACTGTTCTGTAAGAAAAAGGGAATAAATCATACTTTGGGGGTTTCTCTGAATCATATGGCTCCAGAAAACATGAAACAAAGCCTAACACCAGTGTAGTGCTTTTAATCTTTAAGAGGTTAGCAATAATAATTAATCTTTGCAATTCATCTGGTATGAAAGTAATAAAGCAAACTGCCAACCTGAAATAAACAGCTGGACTTGTGTGTCAGGGGACATGATTCTTTGGACTATTCACTTAAGATTAAAATGTCTTGGCCGGGTGTGGTGGCTCACACCTGTAATCCCAGCACTTTGGGAGGCTGAGGTGGGCAGACCACTAGGTCAGGAGATCGAGACCATGCTGGCTAACACAGTGAAACCCCGTCTCTACTAAAAATACAAAAATTAGCCGGGCGTGGTGGCAGGCACCTGTAGTCCCAGCTACTCAGGAGGCTGAGGCAGGAGAATGGCGGGTGAACCTGGGAGGTGGAGCTTGCAGTGAGCTGAGATCAAGTGACTGTACTCCAGCCTGGGTGACAGAGCGAGGCTCTGTCTTTAAAAAAAATAATAAAATACAATAAAATTTTAAAAAAAGATGAAAATGTCTTTGGAAATGAAATATTGATATTACAGGTATTTCAGTCACTAAACTCCAATTTTGAAACTGGAATGTAATGTGAAAAGAAAGCGGAAGTGAGTAATTATAAAATCCATTAGCTTGTCCATGGAGAGAGGGCACCGTTTATCTATGGAAATAAATGAGGAAATTAAAGTTGGTGGGCTTTCTCTAGAAGTGAATCAGCAAATTAATGACTCGTCTGCAGGGCCCAGCAATTGTTGAGATGCCAAGGCATCAGCCTGCGATGAGTTGAGAGAATCTGTTCTGTATTTATTACTTGGCAAAACTTTCCTCCAACACCCCCGCCAACTTTATATCAAAAAGTAAAGCCTGATCTCTCAGAGACAGGGATGGATTTTTTCTAAACATTTGGGGAGAAGGGGGAGGACATGGAAGAAGAGAATGAAGAGAGCCAAGCTGGTTAGAGCTGTGGCTTCCAGTCCAGCTGAACACAGTGGTCTCCTCCCTTTGACCAGGCTCCTGCTCAGCTCTTCTTTCTCCTCTGCACTCAGGTCTCACCTGGTTGGTCCAAACTGAATAGGCTTGCTCATGCTGGGCTTTCAAATGCACCTAAAGAGGCCTCCATGGAGGGAGAGAGGTGGGTAGGCAGGAGGCCTTCACATTTACAGAGGAGACCAGCTGTGCTGGCCACTTCCAGTCCCAGGTGAGTCTCACCTGCTACCTGGAGTAGCTGTCTGTAAAGAGAAACTTGGACTGGACATGGTGACTCATACCTGTAATCCCAGCACTTTGGAAGGCTGAGGCAGGAGGATCACTTGAGCTTGGGAGTTCCAGACCAGCCTGGGCAACATAGTAAGACCTTGTGTCTACTAAAATTAAAAAAAAATTAGCCGGGCATGGTGGGGCACGCCTGTAGTCCCAGCTACTTGGGGGGCTGAGGCAGGAGGATCTCTTGAGCCCGGGAAGTCGAGGCTGCAGTGAGCCCTGATTGTGCCATTGCACTCCAGCCTGGGTGACTGAGCAAGGCCTTGTCTCAAAAAAATAAAAATAAATAATAAAGGAAACTTGGTTATTTTAATCTAATTGATCTGAACTTCCAGAGCCTGCCCCAGACCCAAGGGCCCAAGGGTTCCTGAATATTTTCTCCCATCTTCTTCCTCAAAAGGGATTACTATAATCAACCACTTATAAAAGAGACGTGCCTCTGTCTGTCACCTGGCAGAGTGCTAGGAATAAGGAGTGTGGAGCCAGACTGGGCACCAGAGAGGCCTGTGACTCCAGTGAGTGTGACCTACCCTTCCAGCCCACCTGCCGCTGCCCCAGCTCACCAGGAAGATTGCAGGTCAAGGGCTAGGCTTCAGCTGCTCACCCTTGTGATGTGCACATTACGCTTCCCAGGAAATGTGAGCTCACAGGGAAAAACAGAGGCTTTTGAGAAACAGAATGACACGAAAGAAAGACCATAGACCAAAAAGCTTATACAGACAAAGCCAAAAGAATACTTAAAAATACGACTGGGGTCTGGGGGTTGGGAACCATGGCTTTCCCCGGCTTTGATGATGGGGTGTGATGTTGACCCCTGGTCCCTCACTTGTTACTAGCAACTGAGCCTAACACAGGTCCCTGCAGCACAAAGCATGCACCGGGCTGGGTTAGGACAGGTAGCTCGAGCTGCTTCCCGCCCAGGTGGAGGCGGTTGCTGCTCTTCCAGCCAGCAGGAGCTGCCGTCACATGACGTCTACCCTCCAGAGAACGATTTGTCTTCATTGGAGTTGGTTTCTGCTGCTGTTGCTGCTGCTACCTTCGCCAGCTACTTGGTTCCACTGCAGCTCGACCCTGTGCCTCCTCCATTTAACACGTATCCTTTAAAACAAACATATTCTTCAACAAACATATATTCCAAATGTTTGCATTTCTGTTAATTAGAGAGCAGCAGCAAATAGGAATTTTACTCCTCCAACTCTTCTCTCTAGGAGTTAAATTTGAGTAAAAACGACATCATTGACAAACATTGTTAATGAATCTATATACTATCTCATATGAACTGAATGTTTGTGTCTCCCCCAAATCCATATGTTGAAGCCCTAATCTGCAATGTGATAATATTGGGAGGTGGAGTCTTTGGGAGGTAATTAGGTCATGAGGGTGAAGCCCTCATGAACAGGAGTACTGCCCTTAAAAGAAGAGACATAAGAGAGATGCTCACACACTCCTTCTCTTTCTCTTTCTCTCTCTCTCCCTCCCCCACATCAGGGTAAAGCAGGAAAGTGGCTGTCTGCAAACCAGGAAGAGGTCCTTCACCAGAAACCAAATCTTGGACTTCCCAACCTCCAGGACCATGAGAAATCAATTTATGTTGTTTGAGCTACCCAGTCTATGTTAGTTTTGTTACAGCAGCTCAAACTAACACACTATTTTCATAGACAATTTGGAAGTGTCTTACTATATTAAAAGACATATAGACTAGAAATATATATAATATCACATTTAACACATAGAATATATAAAATAAAGATAAGAAAAAAATCAAGCAATTCACAAATTGTAGCCATTCTCTGCCTCCATTTAACTTATTTCTGTTTATTTACTTATTTCATTATTATTATGTTTTTTTGAGATGGAGTCTCACTCTGTTGCCCAGGCTGGAGTGAAGTGGCATGATTTCGGCTCACTGCAACCTACACCTCCCAGGTTCCAGTGATTCTCCTGCCTCAGCCTCTGGAGTAGCTGGGACTACAGGCGCATGCCACCACACGCGGCTAATTTTGTGTGCTTGTAGTATAGATGGGGTTTCACCATGTTAGCCAGGATGGTCTCGATCTCCTGACCTATGATCCACCCGCCCTGGCCTCCCAAAGTGCTGGGATTACAGGTGTGAGTCACTGTGCCCAGCCCATCATCTGTATTTTACAGAACATGGAGAAGTTGAGTCTGGCCCAAGGTTAGGCAGCTGGTTAGCTGCACAGCTGGCCTTTAGACCCACAGTGTTTGGCTCCAGAACCCAGGATCTCAGGTGCTGCCCCACACAGCACAGCTTCTTAGCCATGGCCATGCATTAGAATCACTTGGGAAACTTTGGGAAAAGAACAGTGCTTTATTCCCACCATGGGAGATTCTGACTCGGTAATTCTGGGATGATCCTTGGTAGTTCCGGTGATCCTGATGTGCAGGTTGAGAATCAGTGGGTGTTTAAATAAATGGGAGCTGTTATCATCAGAGTGAGGGAGATAGGGAGGGCTTTATAGAGTGGATCTTGAAGGATGTGGTAGAGTTTTCTAAACAAAATGTAGATAAGAGTCATTCAGGCAGGGAGAACAGCGGGTGCAAAGCCATAGGGAATAAAGGTCTATGAAACAGGTTTCTGAAACCCGATTATGTGTGTGTAAGTGTGAGACAGGGTAACTGAAGAGGGGGGTGGGGGTGAGGAAGGAGGGCAAAAGGCAGAGAGGAGAAGGCTGAAAGGTGGATTGGGGTTACCATGTGACAGGCTTAGAAATCATGCCAAGGCGTGGTGGCAGGTGCCTGTAGTCCCAGCTACTCTGGAAGCTGAAGCAGGAGCATGAACCTGGGAGGTGGAGCTTGCAGTAAGCCAAGATCGTGCCACTGCACTCCAGCCTGAGGGTCAGAGTGAGACTCTGCCTCAAAACAAACAAACAAACAACAACAACAAAAAACTAATCATGTAGGCCAGGTGCGGTGGCTCATGCCTGTAATCCCAGCACTTTGGGAGGCCGAGGTGGGCGGATCATGAGGTCAGGAGATCGAGACCATCCTGGCTAACACAGTGAAACCCCGTCTCTACTAAAAATACAAAAAATTAGCCGGGCGTGGTGGTGGGCACCTGTAGTCCCAGCTACTCAGGAGGCTGAGGCAGGAGAATGGTGTGAACCCGGAGGCAGAGCTTGCAGTGAGCCGAGATCCCACTACTGCACTCCAGCCTGGGTGACAGAGCGAGACTCTGTCTCAAAAGAAACAAACAAACAAAAAAACCCCAAAACAAACAAAAAAAGAAATCATGCCAAGGAATCTAGACTTCATCCCACAGGCAGGGAGAGCCCCTGAAAAATTCTCAGGCAGAGGAGAGTATAATTTGAGCTCTAGATGGTTCTTATTTAAAAGCCCATCTTTTTGGCTCCAAGAATTTTGATATATTGAAGAAAAGAGAGATCATAATTTATAATTAATTTAGCCAGAAGCATCACAGCAATTTTGGTGAGAGAAGAGAGTAGATTGTTGAGTTGAATGCATGGTGGTTGTTATTTCACAGACTTACCTCATTTGGGGGGGAAGGAAGAAAAGAGAGTATTTTCACAGTGCAGGATATGGAGGCACGATTGGGGAGAATCCATTTCTGTGCCGGTCCCCACCCGGTGGAAGATGGCAGAGGGGCCTAACTAACTAGCGGGTTAGGTGGGCAGAAGGGCTGAGAGCTGTGGGGAGGAGCTGTGCACCTGCCAGGGTTACAAGTGTGGGGGGCTCTCTGTAGGGGTGAGGTGGGGAGGCAACACAGCACACACAGGCAACAAGGGGTTGCCACCTCCCCAGGGCCACAGTTTTCCTTAATGTTCCAGGCTTGACTTTTTTTTTTTTGAGACAGATTCTTGCTCTGTCGCCCAGGCTGGAGTACAGTGGCGCAATCTCGGCTCACTGCAACCTCTGCCTCCTGGGTTCAAGCAATTCTCCTGCCTCAGCCTCCTGAGTAGTTGGGATTACAGGTGCCCGCCACCACGCCCAGCTAATTTTTGTATTTTTAGTAGAGACAGGGTTTCCCCATGTTGGCCAGGCTGGTCTCAAACTCCTGACCTCGTGATCCGCCCTCCTCGGCCTCCCAAAGTGCTGTGATTACAGGCGTGAGCCACCATGCCCTGCCTGGGCTCAACTTTTTAATGGTCTTCTTTTAAAAATTCAGATTTCTGTAAAATTATATTGGGATATTTGTCAGTTCTAACGATTTCTTGATGGTTGGGAGGATGATCAAGATTGAAGCAGTAAAGCCTCTTTTTAATCACAGTGCATGATGTGCTTAGATTCCATGGATATAATATGAGCCGTGCCAGCCACATTTTGGATTTGCAGTCCTTGGGACACTATGTTGAGATTTCCAGCCCTCCTTATTTTATGCTGAGAATCAGCTGGAGCTAGATATGGCAGAGACTAGAAATTGCCATCATTAGATGAAAAGAAACAATGGTTAAGTAAGTCAGCTCCCTCTGGGTAAAACACAAAGCTTGAAAATAATAAGCAGCTCTACACAAGCAACATGATGCTTGGCTGTGTGTGCCTGTAGGAGGTGACCTCACATATGTTATCTCATTTAATCTTCACAGCAATCTTCTGGCAAAGGTCCCATCATTATTCCCCTTTTGCAGATGGGGATGCTGAGGCTCAGAGTTGAAGCAACTTTCTCATAGAAGGTTACTAGCTGGTAAGTACCTAAGTCAAGATAAGAATTCTGGTCTACATCCTGGCTAACACAGTGAAACCCCGTCTCTACTAAAAATACAAAAAATTAGCTGGGTGTGATGGCGGGCACCTGTAGTCCCAGCTACTCGGGAGGCTAAGGCAGGAGAATGGCATGAACCTGGGAGGCGGAGCTTGCAGTGAGCCGAGATCAGGCTGCTGCATTCCAGCCTGGGTGACAGAGCCTGACTCCGTCTCAAAAAAAAAAAAAAAAGAAAAAAGAAAAAAGAATTCTGGTCTAGCTGACTCCAATCCCAGGCTAAGCAGGGCTCTTTTTCCTCATGGAAACTTGCAAGGACTGTTTTCTCCTTTGTCCCTTCTCAGTTTTTAGGAGCTTCTGTCTTATGTTCAACATCAAAGTCCTCTGGAGATAAAGCTCTGCTCCTAACTGAAGTGTGGACGTCTTGTCTTCTGAACTCCAGATGGCCAGAGGCTCCAGTGTGCCCTGCAGCTCTGCCAGCTTCACTGGTGTCAGGTCATTCCTCCCACTGACCTCAGATGTGAATACACTCTCTATGCCAGTCAGCCACACTGGACCAGAGGGAAAACTGCATTTTTAGGATGCGGCTTTATTAAGAAATTTTAAAACCATAAAGTATAGCAGGCATACGAAAGAGCGTATAAACACATCCTTATCCAAGTTAAAGGAGAATAAAGTGAACACCTGTGTATTGCCTACCCTGATTGAGAACTAGAACAGTGTCAGGAGCTTAGAATTCCCCTGGCACCCCTCCCCAACCTCATCCCTGTGCCTCCCCCATGAGGTCCAATATGTGTATCTTTAAGCCTATTATTTACTTTTGCCTGTGTTTGAAGATCATACCACTGGAACATGCAGATTGTATGCAGAACAAGCCATCTTCCCTGGCTTGCTTCCTGCCTCAACATTGTGTGACTGAGAGTCACGGCTGCTGATGCACACACCTGTAGTTCATTTATTTCATTTTTGTTGTTGCATCATATTCCTTTGGATGACTCTTCATCCAGTGAATTATTATCCATCCTATTCTTGATTTGGGTTAATTCTATTGGTTTGGGGGTTTTGTTTTGCAAATAATACTGCGTCTTTAGATAGGCACATATTTAACCTGTCTTAATAATGCCAAATGGTTTTCCAAAGTGCTTATACCAATTACACATCAACTAGTAGTAGGTGAGAGGTCCCGTTGCTCCATATACGATGTTTGGTATTGTCTGATTTTCAGGGGTTTTTTGGTCACTGTAGTGGTTGGGAAGTGGTACTTTGTGATTTCATTTGCATTTCCTTGATTGCTAAAGAAGTTGACCATCTTTTCATGTTTATGGCCATTTGTGATTCCTTTACTGTGAAGTCCCTGTTCCTTGCTTTTGCCTATTTCATTTTTCCCTCGGAGGGGGAATTGCTTGACTTTGTAAGTTATATGAATTGCAAACATCTCCAAATTTGTGGCTTGTCTGCTCAGTTAAAAAAAAAATTATGGAACAGAAGGGCTTAATGTAATCTACTCAAATTTGTCAATCATTCCCCTTAGTATTTGAGCTTTTGGAGTCTTCTTTAAGAAATGTTTTCCATTGCCTTCTGAAAAGTATCACAATTTTTCTTTACATTTATGCTTTTAATTCAACCAGAGTTAATTTTTGTATGTAAGTTTAGGTAACTACTGTTCCAACATCATTTATTGAATATTCCACTTTTCTTCCTCACCTGATTTGCAAGGCCAGCTCAATAATAAATCAAGTTTCCATCAATGTATGAGTCTGTTTATCAGCTCTCTATTGTGCTCCATTGTTCAATTTGCCTCTCTCTCCCTACACAAAGACCTCATTACCTTAATTATTAAAGCTTTATGACAAACACCCTTGATATATGGTAAGGCAAATCCTTCCACCTTGTTCTTCTTCAGAAATGTCAAAACCTCGGCTGGATGCTGTGGCTCACGCCTGTAATCCCAGCACTTTGGGAGGCCGAGGCGGGTAGATCACCTGAGGTCAGGAGTTTGAGACCAGCCTGGCCAACATGATGAAACCCCGTCTCTACTAAAAATACAAAAATTAGCCGGGTGTGGTTGTGGGCACCTGTAATCCCAGCTACTATGGGGTTGCTGAGGCATGAGAATTGCTTGAACACGGGAGACAGAGGTTGCAGTGAGCCAAGATTGTGCCACTGCACTCCAGTCTGGGTGACAGAGCGAGACTCCATCTCAAAAAATAAAAATAAAAAATAAAATAAAGAAAATAAAAGAAATGTCAAAGCCTCTTTTGTTTTTATGTAAATTTTACAATCAGTTTGCCGTTTTCCATTAAAAAATAAGTTTGGATTTTGACTGGCATTGCATTAAATTTATAGATTCATTTGGGGAAGAATAAACTCTTTATAATCCTAAACACAGATATTTTTCCATTTATTTAGGTTTTCTTTATTGTTCTTTAACAATATTTCATAATTTTCTCTGTAAGCCTTTAACAAGCCTTTTGTTAGTTTATTGCTAAGCTTTTAATATTGTTGGATGCTATTTTAAATGGTTTCTTTTCTTAAAAAATTCATTTTCCAGCTTCTTATTGATAGGGTATAGAAATGTAATTAATTTGTATACGTTGAATTTGTACCAGCGATCATACTGTCTTATTAATTCTAATAATCTATCTTTAGATGCTTTTAAGTAGATGGGTAGATAAACATAGCAGCTGCCAATAATGACAAAATTTTCTACCTTTCTAATCCTTTTCCTCTTATTTATTTTTCCAGCCTTATTACACCGCTAGACCCTCCACTGTGGAGGGGGTAATAACAGGCATCTTGATTTTACTGGTAAGTATGATGTGTGCTTTAGGAAGATATCATTTTGCAGATGCCATTGATTGTGTTAAGGAAGTTCCCTTTTGTATTAACTTTGTATTGCTGCATAACAAATTACCACAGGTTTAATGACTCAGAACAACACACATTTATTACCTGTTTCCATGGTTCAGGAGCCTGAGTACAGCTTAGCTGGGTTATTTGGTCAGAGTCTCACAAGGATTAGTCAACATTTGGCCAGGCTGCATTCTTGTCTGGAGGTTCAACTAGAGAATATTCTTTTCTCTAAGCTCATTCAAATTGCTGGCAGAATTCGTTTCCTGGTGGCTACATGACTGGTGGCCCTGGCTTATTACTGGCTGTTGGTCACTCTCGGCTCCTAGTGGCTGCCCACAGTCCCCTGCCATAGGCCTTGGCAGTTCACAACAGATTTGTTGCATCAAGGCCAGTAGGAAAATCTCTCCAGTCCATTAACATGGAATCTTATTTAAAAAAAAAAAAAAAGCATAATCTTGGGAGTGACATCCCATCACCTTTGCCATATTCCATTGGCCAGAAGCAATGCTCAGGGTTTGTTTTTTATTTTTAATTTACCAATGTTTAATTAATCTTTTAAAAAATCTATTATTGTTAGATTATTTTTCTTCTTTGGTTCATTGGTAAATTTTATTTTACTTTTCTAAGATTAAAAAAAAACTGTATTCTTTGGGTCAAATTTAATTCTGGTGTACTCCCCCACCTCCCACACCTATTTCTAGATTTGGTTTGATAATAGCATGTTTAGGATGTTTCAATCAACAGTCTTAAGTAAAACTTGTCTATAATTTTCCTTTCTTGTACTGTCCTCATCAGGTTCTGATATCAATCCTTTGCTAGCCTCATAAAATGACTTGGAAAGTGGTCTTTTTCTTTTCTTTTTTTCTTACGCTCTAGGAAAAAAATATGTGAATTGGATTTACTTTGCTATTTAAACGTTTGGTAGAATTTGCCAAAATCATCTAGGCCAGTTTTCTTTGTGACAAAATTTTGATTTTTTTTTTTTTTTAGACGGAGCCTTGCTCTGTCTCCAGGCTGGAGTGCAGGGGTGCGATCTCGGCTCACTGCAACCTCCACCTCCTGGGTTCAAGCGATTCTCCTACCTCAGCCTCCAGAGTAGCTGGGATTACAGGCGCATGCCACCACGCCCGGCTAATTTTTAATTTTTTTATTTTTAGTAGAGACGGGGTTTCACCATGTTGGCCAGGATTGTCTTGATCTCTTGACCTCATGATCTGCCCGCCTCGGCCTCCCAAGGTCTGGGATTACAGCTGTGAGCCACTGCACCCAGCCTCTTTGTGACAAAATTTTGAATCATTCATTCATTCATTTATGGTTTAAAACATGATACTATGATTATTCCATTTTTCTATTTCTTCTTGAGTCCATTTTGGTAAGTAATATTTTTCATTTCCAAATATCTTCTTATCTTTTTAGCATTTGTAGCATCATTCCTAATATTGTTTTGTGTTCTCTCTCTCTCCCTTTTCTCCCTTTCTCTGTTTTTCTGTCTCTTGTTTAATCCTGCTAAAGAATTATCAATTTTATTAGTAAATTCAAAGGAACAACTTTTGACTTTTAAAAAACCTCATCTAGTGTGAGTTTACTTTCTATCTAATTGTTTCTGCTCTTGTCTCTATTTGTATATTCTACTTTATTTGGAAATCTCATGTTAATCTTTCAAACTTCTTTTTTTTTTTTGAGACGGAGTCTCACACTGTCTCTCAGACTGGAGTGCAGTGGTGCTATCTCAGCTCACTGCAAGCTTCGCCTCCTGGGATCATGCCATTCTCCTGCCTCAGCCTCCTGAGTAGCTGGAACTACAGGCACCTGTCACCACGCCCGGCTAATTTTTTTTGTATTTTTAGTAGAGACAGGGTTTCAGCGTGTTAGCCAGGATGGTCTTGATCTCCTGACCTCGTGATCCGCCCACCTCGGCCTCCCAAAGTTCTGGGATTACAGGCGTGAGCCACCGTGCCTAGCCTAATCTTTCTAATCTCTTAAAATTTCATTCAACTCATTTTGAAACATAGCATTTTCATTAATGTTCTGTTTTACATATTTAAATTTTTATGATTTATTCTTTGATTCATAAATTATTTATGTTTCTTAACTTCCAAAGGTATTATTTTAGTTACGATTTTTTGCTTACTGAATTTTATTTATGTATTTATTTTTTTCAAGTTCAGCTTCCACCAGGTATGGTGGTTATTTTTCTTTTTCTTTTTTCTTTTTTTTTTTTTTTTTGAAACGAAGTATTGCTCTGTCACCCAGGCTGGAGTACAGTGGTGCAATCTTGGTTCACTGCAGCCTCTGCCTCCCAGGTTCAAACAATTCTCCTGCCTCAGCCTCCCTAGTAGCTGGGATTACAGGTGGGCACCACCACTCCTGGCTAATTTTTGTATTTTTAGTAGACACAGGGTTTCACCATGTTGGCCAGGCTGGTCTCAAACTCCTGACCTTAAGTGATCCACCTGTCTCAACCTCCCAAAGTGCCGGGATTACAGGTGTGAGCCACCGCGCCCGGCCTGAACTTTGGTATATATTACACTGTAGTCAGAGAATTTTGTTTGTATGGTACCATTCCTTTAAAATGTGTTGAACTTGGCCGGCACGGTGGCCCACACCTGTAATCCCAGCACTTTGGAAGACCGAGGAGGGCGGATCATAAGGTCAGGAGGTTGAGACTATCCTGGCTAACACAGTGAAACCCTGTCTCCACTAAAAAATACAAAAAATTAGCCGAGTGTGGTGGTGGGTGCCTGTAGTCCCAGCTACTCAGGAGGCTGAGGCAGGAGAATGGCGTGAACCGGGGTGGCGCAGCTTGCAGTGAGCCGAGATTGCACCACTGTACTCCAGCCTGGGCGATAGAGCGAGATTCCGTCTCAAAAAAAAAAAAAAAATGTGTTGAACTTGCTTTAGTGTCCATTGTGTGGTCAATTTTCATTAGTATTCAATGTACTCAACGTACAAGGAAAAAGTGTATCCTACAGATTTTATTATGTCATTCGATTTTTCTATATCCTTTTAGATTTTTATTTTGTCTACTTGATCAACTACTTCCTCAGAAAGATGTATTACATTTTCCTGCTATGGTTGTAGGTTTGTCTGTTTTGTTGTAGTTCTGTAAATGTTTGCTTTATATATTTTAAGGCCATATTATTAAGTGTATTCTATATACTTTAAATTGTTATCTTTTCTTGGAGAACTCAGTGCTTTTTACATTAAAGCCTCCCCCTACCGCCCAGTATTTATTAGCTATACCCATATTTTTTTGATTAAAATATACTTGAATCTTTTAAAAATTCACACTTTCAATTTTTCTTTATGCTATGTTTTAAATGTGTTCCTTGTAAATAGCATTTATTTGAATAATTTAAAACATTTGGTCTGACAATCTTTTTCTTTTGCCTGGAGTCCATAACTTTCATTGTGATTATCGAAATATTTGGATATATTTATACCATTTTGTTTCATCCTTCCAATTTGTTCTTTTATGTGTTTTCCCATCCTTTCCAACCTTCTTTTGAATTGATTTTTTTCTCTATTTTTCAAACTTTACTAGTTTGAAAGTTGTAGGCTCTGTTTTAGTTATATTATTGATTATAATTTAAATGAGCAAACTCTGAAGTTATCAATATTTACCTCCCTTCCAAACAATACTACTATGGTCTGAATGTGTCTCCTCAAAAGCATGTGTAGAAACCTAACCCATAATGCAATAGTGTCGGGAGGTGGGTCTACGGGGATATTTTAGGTTATTATGGCAAAGCTCTCATGAACGGATTAATGCCAACTATTAAAAGAGCTTGAAGCTGCAAGTTCACTCTTGTGCTCTCTCTTGCTCTTCCATCTTCCACCTATGGGGTGATGGAGGAAGGCGGCCCTCAAAAGATGCTGACCCCTCAATCTTGGACTTCCCAGTCTCCAGAACTGTGAGCTAATAAATTTCTGTTCATTATAAATTACTCAGTCTCAGGTATTCTGTTATAGCAGCAAAAAATAGATAAAGACAAATACTAAGATCTTAGGTCACTTTTATTCCACTCATCACCCCTTCCTGATTGATAGATCATTTTCTGCTTTAGTCTTTTTTTTTTTCCCAAACCACTTTGGTTCATTTAACAGAATCTCTTGCTGTGGTTCTTTTCTTTCTCCATCACTCGGCTAACTTAGTGGTCAAAGTACACTCTAAAGTCAATTTTGACGTTCCAAATTTTCTTCTTATCCTGCTTAATTTTTGTGTTTTAAACTTTTTAAATGTCAGAACTATTGAAATGGCATTTCTCTTTAATTCTCATTCTGGTTACTCCTCTGGGAGATTTGATGTGGGCCCAGGAGGTTGGTTCTTCTCCACCAGGACTCTTTATGTTGGATATGACAGAAAATTCATCTCCAAATGGTTGCAATATAAAGCAAAGTTACTGGTTCAGGTAATTAGGAGATTCAGTGGCTCCAAGGATATTACTAAGGTGGGGTGTTCTCTAACATCAACAACCAATTCTCTGAGTCTCCAGACAAGAACAGGAGTTCAACAATTCAATTCAATTGTGACACTAACTATCTGGAGTTAGCATGGACCCCACAGGTGAAGGACTCAGTCTCACAAGTCTGCCCTCCACTTCAGATGCCAGTCACAAGTCCTGGCCTCTCATACTTCTGACTGACTGGCTGTAAATTAGGGGTTCTCACAACTCCCTCCTCGGGTTCAACAATTTTCTAGAATGGCTCACAGAGCTCAGGAACATGTTTTACTTATGTTTATGGATTTGTTTTAAAGGATATAAATTAACAGCCAGGAGAAGAGGCATATAGGGCAAGACCCAGAAGGGTCCCCAGGCACAGAAGCTTCTATCCCATTGAGCAGGGGTATGCCACCCTCTTGGCACATGGATGTGTTCACCAACCTGGAAGTTCTCTAGATTCTTTTGTCTAAGGGTTTTTATGGAGGTTTCATCACATAGGCATGATCAATTTTTTTTTTTTTTTTTTGAGATAGAGCCTCGCTCTGTTGCCCAGGCTAGAGTGCAGTGGTGCAACCTTAGCTCACTGCATCCTCTGCCTCCTGAGTTCAAGCAATTCTTCTGCCTCAGCCTCCTGAGTAGCTGGGATTACAGGCATGCACCACCATGCCCGGCTAATTTTTGTAGTTTTAGTAGAGATGGGGTTTCACCATGTTAGCTAGGCTGAAGGTTCCAGGTTTCTAATCAGAGCTTGGTCTTTCTGGTGACCAGCTCCAATTTTGGAGCTATCCAGGAGCCCAGCAAGAGTCACCTCATTATAACAAGAAATGGGTCCTATCACCCAGGAAATCCCATGGGATTTAGGAGCTCTGTGCCAGGAACTAGGGACAAAGACCCAAAATATATTTCTTAGTATGCCACATAATATCCCCATTTCTCTCCTCTCCCCTCTGCCTTTGGTGGTCTTCATCCTCATGTTCCACATGGTGGCCCTCTGTCAACTCCTCCCTCTCCCCTCATCAAGCAAAAGGGTTGCAGCAGCTGCTGACCAAGCAGCACCTCACCCTCCTGGGGCAGAGGGTCTTTTCTGGTTGCTCCGGCTCAAGCCCTGGGCTCTGGGGTTCACTTGCTCCCATTGGCCTGATTTGGGCCATGTGCCCATCCCTTGGCTAGGGCAATGAGGTACTCTGATTGTCTTAAGCCTGCCATGGCCCACCAGAGGTCTGGAAGTTGTATTAACCCCACCCAAGTGCATAGTTGGGATGGGGGAAGGGCAAATTCACTAAAGAAAACTCTGCATGCTGTTGGCAGAGAATTGGGGAATGGGTGCTCTGGAGATAGTGAATAAATGTTCTCTACAGTTTTCTCACATCTTATTTCCAAGTACAGAACTGAGAACGTCAGTTCCTCTTATTGATGATCTGACCATACTCGTCGAGCATTTTCTCAATTAAACTGCCACCAAACAGGGTCCTATGTTCCCAAATTTGTGAATCAAGTAAACATTGCATTGTTATTATTGGAAAAAGGTCTCTAGGAAATCCTAAGAGTAAATTTGTTAAGATTCCCAAATTCTGAAGTTTAGGATGAGTTATATATCTACCTTCTCATTCCAAGAGGTGGGAGGTGAGGAGGGTGTTCTAAGAAAGGGCAATTGAATCACAGCTTACAGGCACTTACAGAAGACCTGACATTTCCCTTGATGAGTGACTGGGATGTGGGTGCCCCATTACTGTATGCATTCGTTCTTGAGAAGTACTTGATTGCTTTTAAGTGATACCCCAGTGTTTGAAAGTAGGAAGCAGAAGAGGTTTGGAAAAGCGTTTTACCTAAGTGAAGAGGAAATCGCCCTCAGGTATTGCATGCATGTTTTCCACCTTTGGTTTTCCAGGGGGGTAGGAATGCATTTTAAGAGATGCTATTAAGTATGACTTGTTCTCAGAAAAAATAAAATGTAAATTTCAAATTCATGCTACAAGCAGATTAAGTTAATTTTGGCTAATCTTCATGTATTATTTGCAGTGGTGACTGCAATGAAGATTAATAACCTTGACCATCATTAGCATAATCCACTGTAATGCTGGATATAAAATCACATCATTTTAATAATCGAATTTAATGTTTCCTGACCAGTGGGGGTTCTTGTAGCTTTGCAAGTATTAGCTGTAAATTCTTTAAACTAAAGGCAGATAACTTTGAAAATGATCAATGCCTCTGGAATATAAAATGCACTATGAATTATTTTAACCGGTCACAATATGCATATCTTTGTTTTCTTTGAGAGATTGCTAATGCGGTGTATGCATTAGCGGTGTATGTGTGTGTTGAGAAGCAGGGGTCTTTTCTTCTTAGCAAACATTTGCAAAATGGATAACCAACTACTTTATGAGGATGAATCAAGAAAGAGCATGGAGAGGCTATGGGCAGGCCTCAATTTACCACATCAGCCCAGAAGGCATTCTCAATGTGGCATGAAAAGTTTCCAGTTTATTTTCTGCCCATAATTCTCCATTTGATTCTGGGCAAATCACTTCTCTTGAATCTCTGTCTCCTACGTGTAAGGCAATGGCCATGACCTAGATGAATGTCCCTAACAGGCATGGACTGCCTTCTCATCTGCATCCGCATACAGTGCCAGCACCTTGTTTTTGACAGCCATACAGATGAGCCTTTTCCTGGATGCCAAGTGGCATTTCTTTCCCTCAGATTGCTCTATTCCCGCTGGCCTGCAGGGGGTGTTCTTACTCAGAGTCTCCTGAATTCTGAATTAGCAGAATTGTCCATTTTGGAAAACTGGGCCCACCTTTGAGTTCTAATGTCCTGTTTTTCCAGCTTCCACAGTTAAGCATGATGTAATAATGGATCAAATTTTCTTTATAATAGGAGACAACATTTTATCTAATGGTTAAATATAGTTTGGGAAAGATCAATGCGTATAACATAGCAGGTTACCCAATTTTTGTGCTTAGGTTTAGTGAGTTACCTGCTAGCAAGGACAATGTGTTATGTTTAATTTTAACTTTTTTCATCTAGTGAAAAATGTCAGAATAGCCCTCCCTCAATCCTCACCCAGAGCTAAGGCCAAAGGAAGACATTACACCCAGACAGACTGTGTGCCAGGAGAAAGCAGCAGCCAGCCAGAGAAATACCGTGTGAGGGAAGAGTAACCTGGCAGCATTGTTTGCCAATGCACGTAGAGCCAGAATGCAGATCAGCACAGTCTCATGGGGCCAGGACTGAAGAGACATGAGGGCAAGATGAAAAGGAATCAAGCTTCGAGTAAATCACCATCTTTATAAAAACCTTGCCCCCTCCTACTCTCTTCTCTTCCCCTCTCCTCACCAACTAGGGGGAGGGGAGAGATCCTGAGGAGGGCTGTGCCTGGCTAGGCACTGGTGGCCTCACCTCAGCAAGCTCTGGATCAGTGGTGCTCAACTTGGGGCACCCCTTAGAACCACCTGTTGTGCTTCAGGGACATGCCCAGGTGTCACCCATACTCTGCTTCTGAGTCTCCATGGGTTGAGAAGCCTGCCTTGGGGTTTTCAAAAGCTTCTGAGATGAGTCTACTGAGACCCTCTGCTCAGCTAAATGGAAGGAGTGCTGTGTGGAACTGCCTGATACTTTACTTGAACATAGTTGCAAGTTTGCCTTATCACACATCAGTGTGTCTAGATATGCTCATTGATGAACAGCCATTCACCTTAGGAGTGGCTCTCACTCTCTCTAGGTGGTTAAAACTGGGTTTGATATTAAGGCCTTCTATGTGTCTCCATGTTGGGCGGGCCAATCTCCTGAGTCAACACTACCATGAAAACCACAGCAGTTCTGGCCTTGCTTAAAGAAGCAACCTTTTCCAGGGGACGCTGTTTCCGATCTAAATTAAGATTTCCTCTTTTAAAAAATCCTGCTTTCACAACTATACACGTAGGGAAAGAAGAAGATAAGATTAAAGGAAATCAGTCACTTGCATTTTTGGTTTTTTGGTTTTAGTCAGTTCTCTTCTTGTTTTTATTTAATGCCATCATATTATATTAGCATATGCTGTAACATTTAAAAATGCCCATTCTCTCTAGCTTCAGCTCAAGAAGGAGTGGGGAAGGCTATAGACTAAGCCCACCTTCAAGGTCACACTTCCATACTTTGCACAGAGAAGAAAATGCAGTCTCCCATCCAGATCCTCAGACCCACACACCAGCCCACCACTCTCATTCCAGATGCCCTAAGCCTGGGTCTGGACACATGTGGTCAATACACATCCTGGATCTTACAAATCCAATGGTGGCCAGCAGTAGAACTGAAGCCTGTAAGTTTTCATTCACTCCTAAAGTGTGCTGAGAAATCCTAGGCTGTTTTTTCCATTTAATTCCTGTAGATGAGTCATTTGCTCCTCAGTTTTCTATGGCCCAATTTTCCCGTTGGAATAATGGGAATAATATGTCATCCACCTTACAGGGCGATGACTAATATATTGGCATTTGAGATCCTTAGATGAAAGGTATTACTGTGTATAAGTATAAAGTACTATTATTTAGTAATCACTGAGTTGGTAAATGTATTCATTCATATGGAGTTTTTGGAGGAAGAGCTTGAAGGAATGACAGCAGTAGAAATGCAGCTAGATATATTTTTGAAAACATTTTTTAGGTCTACCAACTTAGAAAAAGTCCCAGATATTACATACTCCTTCTAAAGCACCTAATTTGCATTTTTATTATTATTATTTTTTGCCTAGAACTACAGAAACATTTAAGGGAAGGAAAGTAAGGGTACAGGGTTTTCAACTTGCGGAAATTCATTTCCCATCTCCTGGCTGCCAAGCCTTCCTACTCACAATTCCACAAATGTGCCTGCAGCTGTGAGGACAGCTGGAGAGATCTGTTGTCTTTCTGGTCACCTCTGACATTTTGCAGTGTCTCTTCTGATTGACACTGTATACAGGGCATGACCTCTCTGACTTGGCCCTGCCTATTATGAAAGTGTCACCATGGGGGCAGAGAGATAGAGAGATTTAGTTGGTTTAAAGAAGTATAATGTGTCCTTGAGCTTTGAGCACAGCAATGGAAACCTGGTGACTCTTCCTGGAGCTCTAGGGACTTCTAACCAGAGCAAGATGGTTCATTACAAGCTGTCACACCACAGAAAGAGAAGACCTTTGGCTAAGGTAGAGAAAGGCTGACTCATACAGGCAGTTGTATAACTGTAGACAGGCAGGACCCATGGAGCTGTGGAGAGTTCACTGGGACTCCTCTGCCTTCTAAGACACAGGTTCCCACCTGATTCAGGGAGAGAGACTTCCCACTAGTCCACCTTCTGTGTGTGTTACCAAAAGGAAGCCATATTTGGAGCTGGTCTAAGCTCCAGCCCCTGCAATTTCATTTGCCTTTCTTTAGTAAGGAACACCGTAACAACGCGAACAAAACCACGCAGAGCATGTGAAGACCGGGCCCTTCTGACGCTGATGTGTGGAGAAAACTGGGCACTAGACTGAACAAATTTTTAGCTATTACCTTATGGGAACCACAGAAATGGATTGAAATAAAACTTACAAAATCACTTTAACCACTCTTATTTATGCATTACCACCAAGGGAAAACAAAGTCACTGAAACAGAAAAACGTTTTCCAAAGGAAAAATGTTCCCTCTTTGGTGACCTGAGAAAGTTGACCGTAACTCCATTCAAAACCTTCAGGCACTTGACTTTTTTTTTTTTTTAATATCCTTTACCTTTTTAATAAAAAGTAAAAAACAAACAAAAAATACATCAATGTTCCGAATAGAACCTCTCTATGTAAAGGTCTCACTAAACAAATAAACATAGGACTAGACAAAAGAAATGGAGCTGTGAATAGCAATATGATATATTATGAAGCATTTATATATGTATGTATATATTATATATGAATGTGCGGGTATATGTGTGTGCACCTATGTATGTATAAATTTGGAAATATTTGCCTACATACACGTCACACACACACATACATATTTATACTGACCTCTTTAGATTGAAGTCCAAGGCACTTTTTACAATGAACAGGTTAAAGCCATTAATTTAGAACATAACTGTTTCTGGGTACATATCGAGTTATGGCGCCAATATCAGAATTCACATCTTTCCTTGCCCACCTTGGAGTGTTTCTTGTTGGTGTAATGAATAAGAGAATTGGCTTTCAAGGAGATTAGCAATGTTTCTAGATGGTTAAACTAACTTCTCTTGCTAGTTTCCTCTAGGGGAGGGGAGTTCTTACTGGTGAGATGCTGAGTTCCTCAAGGGAAGAACACAAGGATCAAGAAACACAACAATTTCTGTACTATGCTAAGCAGAGACTCCTGTAGCCTTCCAGAGGACCTGCCCTGAGGTTCCACCTGATATTCTGATGGCTCTGCTAGTCTGGTCTAAAAAAAAAGACTAAAACTTAAAAATGGGGGCTTTGAGGTGGCTCAAGGATATGGAGTGCTATTTAGGTAAGACTGGAAAAAGACTATCTCTTACTGACTTTATTATGTTTGATGTAGACCATCCAAGTTATACAACCTCAAGTGGAATTTTAAGATGCATTTTTTTTATCCTTATGATCATTCAGGACCTTCAGATCTTCAAATAATTCTGTAAATGAGACTCAAGGAAGAAATAGTTTCATTCTCTAATTATTAACGAGGTTGGTTATCACTACGGTGAGGTGAGGCCAGTGCTTATCAATATTTCTGGTGCATACAGGTCACCTGGGGATTTGTTAAAAGGCCAATTCTGATGAAGAAGGTTTGATGTGGGGCCTGAGATTCTGCATTTCTAACAAGTTTACAGATGATGCTAACGCTGCCGGTCTGTGGACCACACTTTGAGTAGCAAGGGTTAGCATATAGCCATGGACTTGAATTACCGTCAAGAGGTCTGCTTTCCCCAAATGATGAATTTGCATTTGTTTCCTTGATTCTAGATGGAATACAACTTTGAGGGGAAAGGTCAGAATATACTTGCTCTTTATAAATGTAAGTCTTAGTCTGAGCAGTGTTAGAAGGAAAAACCAAAAGAAAAAAGCACTTACTGGGCCAGGCGCAGTGGCTCACTTTGGGAGGCCTAGGCAGGTGGATCACAAGGTCAGGAGATCGAGACCATCCTGGTTAACATGATGAAACCCTGTCTCTACTAAAAATACAAAAAAATTAGCCGGGCGTGTTGGCACGCACCTGTAGTCCCAGCCACTCGGGAGGCTGAGGCAGGAGAATGGCATGAACACAGGAGGCGGAGCTTGCAGTGAGCTGAGATCGCACCACTGTACTCCAGCCTGGGCGACAGAGTGAGACTCCGTCTCAAAATAATAATAATAATAATTTAAAAAAAGAAAAAATCATTTAGTAGCAAAAAAAGTTAAGAAATAAATCAATTACCACCAATACATTCATCAGTCAATTGTAAAATTGAAAATAAGCCAATTTCCATTATCCTGTAAGTAAGTAACCTGATAAAAACAAGCGCCCTGGAGTTCAGATGGCTTTAGTGGAGCTCGGCCTAACATATAACTGAGGAGTAATACAGGCATTGAGAGAATTTAGCTCCATAAAAAGAAAACTTGTGTACAAGTTAGGGCTCAGCTACACAAACAGACTGAAAACAGGCATTTAGACATTTCTCTTTCAAACAGCATGAATACCTAATGTCATTGAGCCCCAAGACTTATAGACCTTTAAGCTCATATAAATTGAAATTTGAGGGATTCCAGCCTTTTCCCAGGAGAAAATTTGTTGTTTTGCACTATCTGTAAATCTATGTGAATTTTCAGGGCTTGGGAAGGGAAGAGTTAAATCTGCAGTTAAATCTGCCCGATGCAACCTGGTTTGCACTTGTACAATATTGCACCAGAGCAACAACAGCAAGTGAGGGTCCCAGGTGAGAAGAGGCTCACTGATTCTAGAAAACCTTTATTCTGTAACCAAACACATCCTGTTTTCATCTAGAAGTAGTGCCTTAGCCATATGAAGGAGGGAACTAAGAACTTCTACATGTATGTCTCAGCTGCTCTGTAGAGAAAGAGGGGTGTAGATTCCATGAGTTGCTTAATTTTGCTACAAAGGACAATATCTCAACGGGAACCCTTTATTTCCTCCCAGCTAGAGGAAGCTAGCAGAAAAGGCAGCCCGGCTCTTTGCTGGCTCTGGCTGTTCATGTCCTGCCGCCTCCTCCCATCATTCCGTTAGGAGCTGGGCTCCATGTCCTTGATAAACGTGTGGGAACCTTGCTCCCTCAAGGGTATTGCCAATTTAGAAAAGCACATCTGCACACTGGACACTTGTTGGGCCTTGTGTAGTTTGGAAAGCCAACCCCGGTTTCATGTACATAGAGAAACTCAGAATGCCTAGGATTTTCAGTATTTTAAGTTACAAGAAAACAGGACTCTTTCTTATGTCCAATTCTGACATTGTCAAAGGAAAACTGGTTGGCTGAGTTTGAAACTTATACAATTTATGTAATGAGGCCTTTGAATTTATATAGAAAGAGCCTGCACTTTTATTAAACCGGCTTTGCACAGCTACTAAAGGAGTGATGGCTTTCAAAATCTCTTCTGAAATGGCTTGATAGAATTTAGGGTAGAATTATTCTTCTACGCTTGGAATAATGTTCTTTTGTCTCTAATACTCAGGCCTTAGAGAATTAGAATATGGCAGTTCGGTAGGCTGTGGTAGGAGGACCCTTGGTCTGGGTGCCCGGCAATCACTAACAGTGATGTGTACTCAGAAACAGTCATTGGGAGAGCAGGCTGACAGTGGACCTGCTAAACACTAGTTTGATACAAAATGTTAATTGAAAGTTACAATATATTTTATAATATATCAATATATTTCATATTTAAAATAAACTGTTATGCTTTCTCCTATCATTAAAAAATAGCAAGCAGTACAGAGGCAAGATGCAAATTCATATTAAAGCTCATCTGATTCTGAATATAAACACTTCAGTTTCTGAGCTTGCCATGAAAATGTTTCCTCCATTAACATCCTGTCATTCTCTTGTTGTTCTCGTGGCCAGTGCAGAATGGAGAGTCTGGGACCAAAATTGAGTTGTTGCGCCATTAAAAAACGTATCTGATGAAGGTGGATCAGTCCTGGTTGAGATTCAAAAACTGAGACAATATGACACAGCTAGAGAATGTTGTTTATTCCTTGTCCTTCTTGTGTGAAGCTGGACGTTGGCTGCTTCGATCTGATTCAGATATATATATATATATATATATATATATATATATAAAAAATATATATGTACTTTTTCTTTTTGGCTATAAATGTCAACATCTCTTTGGGATCCTAACTGCAGGTTGGAGTTGAATTTTGTGCTTTTCCTCCACCAGCTTGGTTGGTCACGATGTCTCTTTTGCTTGTTTCAACACATAGCCCAGGCCCAAGATTACAGCTTCCAGGATACATTTGTCAGGTGTGTAAACAACTGTCACAGGGCACTTGGCACCTAGATTTGGAGGTCATATGTTGAAGATTTGACAATGGTTTTGTTCAGAGGGAACTCCAGTTCACGTTTGGGTGTTTCCAGTAATGGCGTAAGACAAAAAGATCACAGTTATTTTGTTTCTATCTGTATATATGTATATACCATTGCACTGAGTACTTTTTAATAAGCTGTGGTCTGTTTCAATAAAAATCTACATATTACTTGTCTAACAGGAGTTTAACATTAATTTCTATTCATGCAGCCTGGCACAAGCTTTCTACTACCACAAGCAGACAGTTACTATTGCGATCCCTGTAAACTCCTTTCTCAGTGGTGTTAATGATCCCATTTCCCTAATGTTTATTTTGGTGGCAGTAGAGAGGGAAAGGATACTGTCTGGGGCGTCATCAAGCCCACCGACTGCAAGGGGAGAGAAGGGGTTGTTCGTGCCTACCGGGAAGTCACCAGATATAGCTGTCTAAGGTACTGAAATCAAACCCTGCAGAGTCAATAGGGATCCTTCATCTGCTTCTAGCAACTCTTGGGGAAGAAGAATGAATGTAGAAAACTGGGGACATATTTTAGGATTTAATAACAGTAACTTAAAAAGAGTAGTAACCTACTGGTAGTGCAATGACTTCACAGTATCTCAGTTGTGGTACTGTGATGGCAGCAACACCGTTTGTCCTGGGGTGAAACATTGATTCTTAATTTGGAGTGTACTGTTTGTTGAGTTGCACTCTGGAGGAGGAGGAAGGTTCTGGAACTACGTGCTAATCCCATATTTCTCCCTGCTGATTTTACCACTATTTAATATGCACTAATTACTTTTTGGTAACTATTGACTGCATTCAAACGTAACATCAAGGTGTGAACTAGATACAGTCAGTCTGGGCAGCTGTTGATGACAAAGGTGATTTCATTTGTTCTCTATTGAAAATGTTGTACTTAAGAATATTAATTATTCTCTTCATTTTAAGTACAGAGAAATTGATGTATTAGGTGCTTATATGAATTGGCCAAAGATGTGGATCCAGTCTTAAGATTTTTATTTATTCTGATTTTGTATGACTAGGTTTCTTCTTTTCCACGATTGTTTATTCACAAGGAAATTATAAAAATTTAAGGAGGAAATCCCCCAATATATTAAAATCATTACTTCTTCAATGCTCTTCCTGCTTGGCTTTTAATAATAAAAATAGCTTGTACATGCTCAATGCTTGGAATTTACTTTTGCGTACATTTTCTATGTCTCCTAATTCACAAGATTGTTGTTCTACCACTGGCCCCTGCTGAGGTCGGTCAGCGGTGACTTGGGGCCTTCCCCCTCTTGTTCTTTTGGATTGTATTAAGCACTTCTAGAGACATGATGTCATGAAGTTATGTATTAGGAAGATGGCAAGAGCAGTTCATAGACACTTTATGACAATTTATTGATGATGATCATATATATGTGGCCTTTGATCCAAAGGTGAAGACTTTTATTTGGACTTCAATCTAAGGAGGAGTGAGCCCCTAGTCTGGTGTAATTTACCAACTAATGCTATGTCTTGAAATTCCACTGAGATTAGTGGTCTTAAAGTATCACAGTACATCCCTGACTTTACAGTACATGAAGCTTTAATATGGCTTAAGCAATGGCGGGGGTGGGGGTGGCTCTGTATTTCTAATTCAAGTGTCTAGATATTTTAGGAATATTAGAGTGATTTTACCTGTCACTGAGTTGTCAGAAAGATTATAGTAGGGGATCTGCCATTGGGTCAGTCCTCTAGGAGTGGGCAGATCTTGATCAGTACAGTATTGGAGTGAGGTTACATAATTAATAGTTTTTACATATAGCCGATTTTTTTTTTTTTTTTTTTTTTTTGAGACAGAGTCTTGCTCGGTCACCCAAGCTGGAGTGCAATGGCACGGTCTCGGCTCACTGCAACCTCCACTTCCAGGGTTCAAGTGATTCTCCTGCCACAGCCTCTCAAGTAGCTGGGACTACAGGTGCCCACCACCAAACCCAGCTAATTTTTGTATTTTTAGTAGAGATGGGGTTTTTCCATGTTGGCCAGGCTGGTCTTGAACTCCTGACCTCAGGTGATCCTCTCGCCTTGCCCAAAGTCCTGGGATTACAGGCGTGAGCCACCGCACCTGGCTATGTATACCAGACTCTTGAGCAGATAATTAAACCTCCTCCACCACAAAACTTGAAAATAAGGTACAAGAAGGCATGACATGAGAATCCACCTGCCCCTTTTCCCATCTGACTGTGATGCTGAGGTGTGGTGGAATTAGCCAAAAGATGTAGGAAGAAAACTTGGGTGAGCTACACCCAGAATAATTAATACTTAAGTCATCAAGGGTTGATTGTACTTGCAGGAGAACGGGTAACTTTCCCACATAAAGCTGAAATGCTAGTACAGAGAAATAGCCTTCCATTTGCTCTTACAGGATCAATGTGCAGGTTCGATCACTTTTTTTTTTTTTGAAGCATTTTCTTTTGCCAAGAATAAAAATCATGTATAGCTATTGCACTACCAATAGGTCAATTCATGCTACAAATGTCCATGTGTTTCTAGGATGCCAGTGGCTACTGCTACCAGAAATAACTCCAATCACTCCCTTGACTAGTGTTGCTAGTTTGGTCTTTAGGGTTTACCTAAGTGAGTGCATCAATGATGGGTTAAAGTCGCAGACCACAATGAATAAATCACAGTCTGTGCATACTTTTGGCCAGGAAGAGTGGCAGTGGAATCTTGCATGTCATTTGGTTGAAATTAAGACTAAATCTCTATATGTGCACACACCCACACTCACACCCACATGCACACATATCACAGGGTTACAGCAGAATGAAAACGGTGAGTAGGAATCACTAGTTGAAGGCTGTAGGTTTAAATGATCAGGATTGGCATACTCAGATCGGCCCACCAGTGGTCTTCACTTTGTGAAATGGAACTAATGCCACAAGGAAACTGCACGGTTATTTCATCTGTTTACACATCTGCTTATATGTTCAGCTGAACTGTCACTGAAAACAGGAGCACCATTCTTGGGACATGAAACAAGGAGGAGGGGAAACATTCAGATAATCAACAGTTAAAAGAACAAGTAAAAAAAATAAGCCAACAGCAGGTGCGGCACCTCTGGTATGCAAAACAACTAATGAAAGTGTTCAAAGGAATTATCAAGGCAAGCCATTAAGACTCCAGACCATCAAAAGAGCAGCAGCAATAGCAGGAGAGAAAGAGGGTTAGCAAGAGACTAGATCTTCCTGAAAAAGTGGCCTTGGCTCTACAATTATCTACCTTGTGCTGTCCTTAGAAGAACAGGCCCAGTGCTACAGAAGAAAAATCTCCATGCCAAGCCACTGCCTTCAGAATGGTGATGATGTCTTCTTACAAAGGTAAACCCAAGATGACAACCACAAGCAAAAAAAATCACTCTTTTGTTTTACCATCAACAGATGAAATAGTCCATACAGTGCCATTCAGTTTCCCACAGGCAGAAACCAAAGACCTCAGAATGAGAAAGTCATGGTTTTCACGTCACAAATGTTACGTGTGGTCAGATTTTGGAGCAATGAAAACATTTTTCTGTGCCTCTCACTACACTAAATCTTGATGTTTCTGAAGTCTCTTGGAGTTTGAGATGTATTGGAATAGTTTTTTGCACCAAGATTAACATGGCACAGTAGGAACAGGCTACTGACAAATCCATGTCCACTTACTTTACCCACAAGGTTCCCTAAGGGTTCCCTTCATTCTCACAATATTTCATTTTGAGATGACTTAAGGTCAGGTAGAAGGGACCACATAGGCCACTCTTCATCACTTCTCCTCCTAGCTCAGAGGCTCACAAGTGAGGCACGTGGCCCTTTTGCGTTACTAACATCTGGGGCTGGAAACCTGTTGCTGGATAAATACAGCTCAGCAAATCCCCAACCATATTTCTATTCACTAAGGTGTTATTGGATTGCTCCTGTTTGTGCATGTCTGCACACACACGCACAATTTCTTGTCCCCTCCCTCCACACGTACAGACATACACCTGGTCATGTAGTCCATCAAAACACAACTTGTTTGGATGGAAGAAGAAAACTCTGCAGATGCTGTTATTTTTAGAAGCGTGCTTATCCCTCCTGAATGCCAACAATTTTGGCTTGGCATCCATTTCAAATCAAGCAAGGTGCATACCCAGGACAAAGCAATGTGCATTATGTCTGAAGGGATCTGCATCTTTAGTGAAACTCAGAATGTGGCCAGAACTAGCTAACTACCTGAACTGAAAGCACCCCACGTTCAGATTCAGACCAACTCAAAACACATGTAAGGAGTGCCTATTGTATGCAAGGTAAGGTGTCAAGTCCCTTTTTATTTGGATTAAGCTCAAATAAGAAAGGACCTGAAGCGAATGTGGGATGTGTATGTGTGTACATGTACACGTTTGCAAACACACAGGTTTATGTGGGTATTAATATCGAGTGGAAAATCTGGCTTTTTATTTGTCTGTATCTTTTTTTTTTTCAGTCTGATTTGGGTATATCTGTTTTGGCAAGTTGTGGGCGGCTCTCTTTTACTTTTGTCACCCAGAGGCTTCCGTAGACAAAAGGAAAGGAGAGAGGTGTGTTCAAAGACCCCCATGGTGAAGAGCCCATCCCCCAAGCCTGACACAACCCTCCCTCCCAGCGGACCCCTCTTCTGGACTGGCTTTGCTGTTGGCTACTTCAGTGCATCTAACCCCCACCCCCCGCGTGAAGACCTGAGATTGAGCGTGGATTTCTGTTCTCCACCAACTCTGCAGCAAGGGCCCTGCCAGAGGCGTCGCTTCCTGTCATCTCCTCTTCCCGCTCCCAAGTAGAGGCACCTAAACAGAGATTAGATTTCTGGTTTCAAGGCATGTCGGACCAAGCACGCTGAATGAACATGAGTTAGTTAATTAGCTCGGTCTCTCTTCTTTCCGTTCCCTGGTCTGAATGTTCCTTGATGGCAAAGCGACCAGGAGAGAGTTGATTTGCATCTTAAGACCTATGGGTAATGCTTCTGGAGTGGGGAGATTTATTTAGCAACTGCTTGAACTTGTGTACGGGGTCGGGAAGGAGGTGGAGCTGACCCCAATGGGGCTATCGGAGATTGGGGTGTGGGTGGTGCCCACTGCCACGCTGACACCCCGGGCCTCGATGATGGCAGACAGGAGCTGCTGCTGCTGCTGGCGCAGGGTGTCGGCGATGAGCAGTGGCAGGGAGTTGAAGCTGGCGGTGAGATGCTCCAGCTTCGACTCCAGGCTGCCAATCTGCTTCTCCAGGTCTTCGCTCCGGTCATTGAGTTCTGTGATTAAGTCATACATGACGTTCTGCATCTGTGTGGAGAGAGAGAGAGGCGAGAGACAGGGAGATGACAGGTCATCACAGAGGAATCTGCAATGGGAGAAATGAAACGCCCTGCACAGTATGACAGGAGCCACTTCCACACCAGCTGATCTGGTCAAGGAAGGATACAGGCTTCTTTCCTGGGGACGGGGATGCTGAAGTGTGCACATTTTTGTTTTCTTATTACAAAAGTAATGAGTATTAATGACAGCATTTTATTAGAAAATATGCACCAAGGGGAAAAAAGTGGCCCTTTTTTTTTCTTAAATAAAGTGAGTCTCTAAACTGTCTCATGTTCTCACAGGGCCACAACCTCTCAGCTCACATGGCTGCTGGCATCTAATGATTCCAGAGAAGACGCTGGTGGGGAATGGACAGTACAGTGGGTGTATAATTAGTAGGCCAGGGCTCAAGTACACATCTGCAGCTCACTAACAGTGTGCCCTCTGCCAGGCGCCTGGCCTCTCTCAATCTCGGTTGCCTTATAAAATTGGAGTTAATAATAACTATACACAGTTAGCAGTTATTGCATATCTCCCAACCTCTATTTTAACACAGCAGACAGGATGTAAAGTGAATTAACTCTCAGGCACAGTGCTTAGCCAAAGGGGGCTGCTTTGCTGAGGTGTGGCCCTTCCCCTGCCTGATCCACAATGCCTCAGGGTGGGACATCCCTGAAGGGCCACTCTGAAGGGCTGAGGTCTTTGTTGACTGTATCACAGTTCAAACCCTCCCTCTGACCAATTCTGCTTCCCTCACTCCTTGGCAGGGGTCCTGAGGGTGCTCCCCTCAGAGCTCCCCAGTACCCCCCCTGCACTCAGCACTGACTCCCCGTGTTCCAGGGGTGCCGGCCGATTACCAATGCTCCCTCCCCAACATCCTGTGGCCCCCTTGTTGGTCTGCAGAGTCTCAGTCTATGCAACAGATATTTTTCTCCCAGCAAATTAGCAAATGCCATCTTGGCTGTGTACATCTGACTTGGGAACAAGATTCACAAGCGTCTTCAGCCGCCCACGTGTCAGGGAGTGAGGCTCCTGGGGCGGCAATGCAGCGGGCCAGGCCGGTGGTTGCTTGGTCATCCCTGAGGTACTGTGGCTCTTTGGGTTTCTGATGATCTGCCAGTGACACCCCAATCCTATTTCATGTGAAATTTCAGGTTACTCTAGGAAGATATGGAAATGATTTATGCCCCAGGGACCAAAGCAGCAGCAAGTAAGGTGAGAGGAAAAAAGAGGAGTAAAAGAAGATGTGAGAAGCCAGAGAAGAATGAAGGGGAGCGGGGGCACAAAACGCAGTGAGGCCTCCCCAGTGGACTCCAGGCCCCAAGAGGAAATTCACTGGGGCAGCATAAGGAAAGGTCACAAGGTGGCATGGAGATGGCCCCGCTCCCATGAGCTCTGCTGTTGCCAGAGCAGGACACCGTGTTGTGGATGCCCTTGGAGGACAGGGCGACTTTAGAAGTGAAAGTACTCCCTTTATTAATCAACATGACAGAACCTCCTCGAGGCGAACATTCTTCCCGGAATGTGCAAAATCACCCATTTCATTTGACCGCAGGGGCACCCGGATGAGCTCTGGACTCAGAGTCCACGCCCTGGGTTGTGGCCCCCGCGCTGGTGCTCACCAACTGCCTGACCGTGGGATGGTCACTTTGTTCCTTTGGATCTTGGTTTCCTCATCTATATTGATAATCAGAACTACCAATTGCAAAACCTTTATAGTTTACAAAGCATTTTCACAGATATCATCTTATTCGATCACCTGAGCCTCCGATGGTAGGAATTATTTTTATATTTCAATTGAAGTAATTGAAGCAATCGGGGAAAGACTCCAAGCCCTCCCAGCTCTGCCAGCCTATAGGACAGCAATTCAATACAGATGTAATATGTGGAGGCCACATGCCATATTCTTAATTTAGAGAGGACCAAAGGGCAGGAGTGGGAAGGCGCTGAGTTGGGAGGCTACAGCACAAAGACAGAAAAGAGAGAGAACACAGTGTTATTGTCTCCCCCTGTTCCGTTGCTTGGTGACAGGATGCCAGGGGGAATATGGACCAGTGTGACGTGTGCTAAGCTGCTGCCAGGACCTTGGGTGAGTCTCCTGGGAGGAAAAGACAAAGACTGGGTGAATGTCAGAGTTCATCTCCTCCCCAGATCTCCCCACAGGGGTTCTGCAGATTTTTCCCTTAACCCTTTCCTGCACACTCTTTCTTTCCAGGTAACTTGCTCCTGGGTTATTTACGGCTTAGTTCCCCCACCCAATTCACAGGAGTGTCTTTCCAGTTCACTGAGGGGTTTGCTTCACCCGGTCTGCTCCGTGGGCCTCATCTCTCCAAGAGGTCGTGGGTGGCACTGCAGAAATGCAGGCTTGAAAGTTTGGTTTGCCCAAAAGTGGGCGAAGGATATGAACAGACACTTCTCAAAAGAAGACATTTATGCAGCCAAAAAACACATGAAAAAATGCTCATCGTCACTGGCCATCAGAGAAATGCAAATCAAAACCACAATGAGATACCATCTCACACCAGTCAGAATGGTGATCATTAAAAAGTCAGGAAACAACAGGTGCTGGAGAGGATGTGGAGAAATAGGAACACTTTTACACTGTTGGTGGGACTGTAAACTAGTTCAACCATTGTGGAAGTCAGCGTGGTGATTCCTCAGGGATCTAGAACTAGAAATACCATTTGACCCAGCCATCCCATTACTGGGTATATACCCAAAGGATTATAAATCATGCTGCTATAAAGACACATGCACACGTATGTTTATTGCGGCACTGTTCACAATAGCAAAGACTTGGAACCAACCCAAATGTCCAACAACAATAGACTGGATTAAGAAAATGTGGCACATATACACCATGGAATACTATGCAGCCATAAAAAATGATGAGTTCATGTCCTTTGTAGGGACATGGATGAAACTGGAAACCATCATTCTCAGCAAACTATCGCAAGGACAAAAAACCAAACGCTGCATGTTCTCACTCATAGGTGGGAAGTGAACAATGAGAACACATGGACACAGGAAGGGGAACATCACACTCCGGGGACTGTTGTGGGGTGGGGGGAGGGGGGAGGGATAGCATTAGGAGATATACCTAATGTTAAATGACGAGTTAATGGGTGCAGAACACCAACATGGCACATGTATACATATGTAACTAACCTGCACATTGTGCACATGTACCCTAAAACTTAAAGTGTAATAATAATAAAATTAAAAAAAAAAAAAAAGAAAGTTTGGTTTGCCTGATGTCCCCAGGGAACATCAGTCACAGCGTGTCCTGCAAGGTGAGAGGAGAGACAGGAAACACTGCTACTCATGGAAGAAACATCCTGGGGCATCTTGTTGGGCTATTCCTGAAGCTCACAGGTGGGCCCCTAGCCCTGTTTGCTCCATATGACCCTCTTCCTGGCCAGTGCTGTTTGGTCCCAGGGTGGATATGTGGCCCAAATTGGCCAATCATTTCTTCTCTTCTGAGAATTTAGAATGAAGACTAGTAGGGGGCCAATTAGTCTTTACCTGTGGCTAAAACTATCATATGTACTCTCTGAATTGGAGCCTGTTACAGTCTGTCGTGGGGACAGGAGGCAGAGAGGGAGAGAAAGAGAGGAAGAGAGAGGGAGAGGAAGAGAGAGACAGGGAGAGGGAGAGGAAGAGAGAGACAGGGAGAGGGAGAGAGAACTGAAGCAGTCACTTGAACAGAAGGACAGAGAAGAAATGGTGAGAGACCTCCTGGTTGTGGGGGCTTCCTAGGTCTAGTTCGAGTCAGTTCCTTCCTGCAGTCTGGCCACGTGTCTCCTTTGAGGTTTTGCCTGGAATGAGACTCCCTTATATCCTTAGAATAGATTTCTCCATTTTTAAACCTAGTCCCAGCGGGTTTCTGATATTAAAACCAACACACCCAAAAACCTGAGGGAGTTCTCTCCTGCGTGCCTCGTTCCACTCCCACCCCAGGCTCCTAGGAGCCACCCTGCACTCCACGTGAACGCCCTCCTCCAAGGGCACGCAAGCCTGGAGGCTTCTCCCCAAATGTGCCAAGCCACTTACTCCCCGATTGAAGTCCTCACAGGTTTAGGAGGCCCTTTCTTTGGTTCAATCCCTTTATTAAACAAGGCACCTGCCTGTGGCCCAACAGCTAGTGATTTCTCTGATTGCACTCTTTTCAAAGGGTGCTTAATGTGCCTGAGGGAGTTTCTCTTGCTTACCCAGGGAATGTGTTCCATTATGATAATTGACATCTGCTGGAATGTTCTGCCAGCCCAGCCCTGGGCTGTACACTTGATATACAATTCCTATCAAGAGGCATTGAGGAGAGGGGGCTGAGGAGGGGGAGGCCCTTTCTTCAGTGGCACCGACTCTCAGCTCTGCCAGCAGTGCAGCCTTCGGCTCCCTCACCTGGGTGATTTGCAAGAGGAGTTTCTTTACAGTACCTATGGCAGCTCAGGGCCAGAAACAGTGGCAGAGTGATGGCGAGCCTTACGCCCTAGGGCTCTCAAAAGAGAGCTCTCTTTTTGGGTATCTTCATGTTCATTGTAGGCTATCTGCCTCTTGAGAAGTAAAGAAATGCACCCCCACACACACACCACTGCCACCAATTTGAGGCCAGAAAAACTAGTTGGTAAGGACTGGAGGATGCACAAAAATGAACTTCCAAGTATTACAGTAAACCGGTGTGACCTGGGCAGTTAGCATTGCCATCGTTACCGTCTGGTCCTTGCTAGCATGCTTCACAGCCATGCAAACTCAAGCCCAACCTCAGGAGTCCCTCAATGTGCAGCTCATAAAATGAGACACAAAAGGTTTAGTCAGCTCATTAATTTCACGCAAAGACACACCTGAGCAATTTCACTTAAGAAACAAACACCAAGTTTCAAAAGACCACAAGACATACCGGTAGATTGCAAATGGAACAAACTTGAGCCTAGTTATTTTTGAACCAAGCAGAAATTTTTCTTTGCTTGCCTGGTCCTGCGCTGTCCAGTGCAAACCCAGCCAGGACTCACAGGTGAGCCTGAGAAGACTCAGTGTCTGTGTGTTCTAGGGGATGTCTCCAGACGCTGCCACTCACCTTGGAAAGGTCCACAAGGGTGTTGGCTTGGTCACTCAGCTTCCTCTGTTCCATCTTGACGCTCCTCAACCTGTGGGGAAGAATGGTAACAGGCAAGCCCTTCAAGTCCATGCAAAGGTTTAGCCCCACCAGCAGATCCTCCAGCCCTACCACTACCTCTGATTTTGGAACCCAGCATGCAGACCGTGAACCTGGGGAACAACTGAGGCTTTTACTTTCCAGGGGCTTGTCACATCCCCCCAGAAAGCAAACTCTTGTCTCCACGCATGCTCACCTTCAGTCACTGGTTTCTTGCTATTCCCAGATCATTTCCCTGCCTCTATGCCTGGGCTGCGCCTTCCATGTTGAGTGCCTTATTCTCAACTTTTCAGGGGTTCCCCAAACCTCTCCATCAGAATAAATGTTTTCATCCTTTGCTTTTCCACTATACTTTTAAAAACTCCTCCATCACAGAAAGCATCAGCCACGGTTTGTTTTGATTTGAGTTGCAATGCATGGTGTGTGTGTGTGTGTGTGTGTCTGTGTGTGTGCTCTGTGTGTGTGTGGTGTGTGTTCTGTGTGTGGCATGTGTGTGGATTTTGTGTGTGGTTTGTGTGGTGTGTTATGTGTGTTGTGTGTGTGTGTTGTGTGTGGGGGCGTGTGTGTGGTGTGTGTTTGGGGGCATGTGGTGTGTGTGTGGTTTGTGTGTGTGGTTTGTGTGTGTGGTGTGTGTTTGGGGGCATGTGGTGTGTGTGTGGTTTATGTGTGTGGTGTGTGTTTGGGGGCATGTGGTGTGTGTGTGGTTTATGTGTGTGGTGTGTGGGGGGGGCATGCGGTGTGTGTGTGGGGGGCATGTGGTGTGTGTGTGTGGGGGCATGTGCTGTGTGTGGTTTGTGTATGTGTGGTATGGTGTTTGTGTGTGTTGTATGTGTTGTGTGTATGGGGTGTGTGTGTATGGGTGTGTTTGTAGTGTGTGTGTGTGGTGTGTGTTTTATGTGTGGTGTGTGTGTGGTGTATGTAATGTGTGTGGTATGTGTGTGGGGTGTGTGGTATGTGTGGTTTGTGTGTGTGGTGTGTTTGGTGTGTGGTTTGTGTGGTGTGTGGGGGCATGTGTGTGGTGTGTTTGGTGTGTGTATGGGGTGTGTGTGGTGTGTATGTGGTGTGTGTGTGTGCTGTGTGTGGTGAGTGTGTATTTGTGTTGTGTGTGGGGGTGTGTGTGGTGTGTGGGGCATGTGGTGTGTGTGGTTTGTGTGTGTGGTGTGTGTGGGGGCATGTGTGGTGTGTGTGGGGGCATGTGGTGTGTGTGTGGGGTCATGTGGTGTGTGTGTGGTTTTTGTGTGTGTGGTATGGTGTGTGTGTTGTGTGTGGTGTGTGGTGGCGTGTGTGTGTTGTGTGTGGTGTATGTATGGGGTGTGTATGGTGTGTGTATGGGTGTGTGTGTGGTGTGTGTCGTATGTGTGGTGTGTGTGTGGTGCGTGTAATGTGTGTGGTATGTGTGTGGGGTTTGTGGTGTGTGTGGTTTGTGTGTGTGTAGCATGTGGTTTGGGTGTGTGTGGGTGTGTGTGGTGTGTGTGTGTGTGTGTGGTGTGTGTATTGTGTGTGGTGTGTGTATGGGGTGTGTGTGTGTGTATGCGGTGTGTATGTGGTTTGTGTGGTTTGTGTGTGTGGTGTGTGTGGTGTGTGTGGGGCATGTGCGTTGTGTGTGTGATGTGTAGGGGGTGTGTGTGGTGTGTATGGTGTGTGTGGTGCGTTTGGTGTGTGGTTTGTGTGGTGTGTGTGCTGTGTGTGTGTAGTGTGTGGTGTGTATGTGTGTGGTGTGTGTGTTGTGTTTGTGATGTGTGTCATGTGTGGTGTGTGTGTGGTGCGTGTAATGTGTGTGGTGTGTATATGTGTGCTGTGTGTGGGGTGTGTGTGATGTGTGTGTGTAGTGTGTGTGTGTGATGTGTGGTGTGTGTCTGGTGTGTATGGTGTGTGTGAGGTGTGTGTGGGGAGTGTATGTGTGGTGTTTGTGTGTGGTATGTATGGTGTGTGTGATGTGTGGTGTGTGGTGTGTGTGTGGTGTGTGTGTGGGTATGTGGTGTGTATAGTGTGTGTGGGGTGTGTGTGTGGTGTTTGTGGTGTGTATGGTGTGTGTGATGTGTGGTATGTGGTGTGTGTGGTGTGTGTGTGGTGTGTGGTGTGTATGATGTGTGTATGGTGTGTGTGAGGTATGTGTGGGGTGTGTGTGTGGTGTTTGTGTGTGGTGTGTACGGTGTGTGTGATGTGTGGTGTGTGTGGGGTGTGTGTGTGTGTGTGTGTGTAGAATGTGAAAGCTCTTAGAGGTTCTTACTCTAGTTTTTACCTTCCATAGCAGCCTGCCCAATTCCTGGCATGTGGCTGGTGCAGTCAGTGAGTGATCAGACCCAGTTCACCACTCCACTTGTTGAGTGGAACAGAATGGATTTCTTCTGTGCTACCGACAGAGTTGTAGGAGTCCCGCCACTCCCAATCTGGTCCACTGATGGCTGAACTGCTCTGGCATACTCACTGGTGGATAGCTTGGAGGAACTTCCTCTGGTGTTTCCTCACTTTGGCGTGGTCAATCTTCTTTAGCAGCTTTGTGTGTTTATAGATTAACCATGTTTCCCGAAGGACATTGGCTGCAGCATTCTTGATCTAAGGAAGAATAAATAAAGTAGGCTGCTATCAGGTTCATTTAGGTTCATTTTTGTGGTTGCTACTGTAATCTACCTCATAAGGAAACGATTTTGCAATGATCTATTTTCTTAACCAAAATCACGGAACTCCTAGAAAAGATTATTAAGGCTGGGCACGGTGGCTCCCGCCTGTAATCTCAGAACTTTGGGAAGCCAAGGCGAGTGGATCACCTGAGGTCAGGAGTTCGAGACCAGCCTGGACAACGTGGTGAAACCCGTCTCTACAAAAAATACAAAATTAGCCAGGTATGGTGGCACATGCTTGTAATACCAGCTACTTTGGAGACTGAGGCAAGAGAATTGCTTGAACCTGGGAGGCAGAGGTTGCAGTGAACTGAGATCACGCCATACTCCAGCCTCGACAACAAGAGTGAAACTCCATCTCAAAAAAAAAAAAGGTGATTAAAATTCATCTGTTTTTAATCTTGTGTTGGACACTGCAGACCAGAGCTTTAAGTTGGAGGGTCTTTCTTTCTTTCTTTCTTTCTTTTCTTTCTTTCTTTCTTTTCTTTCTTTCTTTCTTTTCTTTCTTTCTTTCTTTTCTTTCTTTCTTTCTTTCTTTCTTTTCTTTCTCTTTGTTTTTCTTTCTTTCTTTCTTCCTCTCTCTCTCTCTTTCTTTCTCCTTCCTTCCTTCTTTCTTTCTTTCTTCTTGATTATTTCAATACTATCTCTTGACTGCTGTTGCTGATGCTATATTTAGACAGGCTGCATGAGCGAGACCTTGAGTCCTGGGGTCCTCTCGGAAAATAGCTAGCAATATACCATTGCTGCCCTTACATGCAGACTTCCCACCTTTACCTGAGATTGCCACTTAGTGTATATGGTACATTGCTTGGGTTCAGAGAGTAAACAGATTTCCTATCAGCTGGAGATTTTAAAAGACTTCTTTGAGAAAATGTCTTTCCCACTGATTGGAACTATGGGTACCAACAAGCCTATTGTCTCCTTTCCCAAATGGCCAAAAACATTTGCACTGCAATTGTACATGTAAATGTAATTGGCACAAAACGGAAATAACTTCAGAGCAATGTCTGAAAATCAGTGAAGATATTTAGGTGTGAAACCAGAGCTTCCTCTTTCCCAAGGCTGGCTCCTTCACTGTGCACTGCAATCACACGTTTCAACATATGACGCTGTCATCTGTTGACATGGAAACCATTGATATCACCAGGCTCATGACTGAGCTGAGACATATCAATGGCATCCAGATGGCAGGGGACAAAGTTTTAATCCAAACACAGACATCTTCAGCAATTAGTAACAAGAGCAAGAGAAAACATTCCTTATTAAGCACATGCTAAGCAGATTTTTGATTAACCATCCCCATTTCTGTCAGTCATGCAGACTGGCATGGGTCCACAGGCCTGGGGCCTGGAAATAAGTAGGCCAGCCTAATAGAAATCAGGTTATTAGCCAGAAAGGATTTTAATAAAATTAGAGAATATAGACCTGCTTCTTCAGACTGACATCAACAGATGGACGTTGTTAAAATACTGAGACGTGTGGGAAGGCTAGGAAACATTGTTTTGTAGGCTGATAACTTTCGTGTGTGTATGTTTTAAAAATTTATTACTAAGGCTGGATTATATTTTTCATTGGCGCTGAAGTGATGTTTTTAAAAGAACAGCTAAGTCTTCTCAGAAATGTCTAAGGGACATAAATATTGCTTTTTAAAAATTCAGTAAAGATCCACTGTGAAAATAGTTTTAAATGACTTAATTGCCCGCCTCTAGTACTTTCTTGCCTGAAAGGAAGCAGGTTGTGGTGGAAAGTTGGAAACGGTGGATGTCCAGGAGAGGACACTGTGGTCTCTGGGGTTCTGCTCAGGGAACTAGGGTGAACAGCAGCCTCCTGGCAAAAAAGGCGGCACGGAAGGGAAGCCTTGCTCTCTGCAGAGCACACATTTAATACTACTTCCCTCCTCTTGCAGGGAGAGGAGGCAATTGGGTGTGTCATTTCTTCAGTTTCCCTAGGCACTTAGCCTCTTAGGAAAGCCTCAGGGAAACTGGAAAGTCTGCAGGTGAATCCCTGCTCTGTCAATTATTAAGCAGTTTAGGAGCAAATGCTTCATTATCTATAAGATGGGAAAAATAAGGAGGGCTGCTATGAGGCAGTGATGATGGTGCTGGGGGCAACAGCTAACATCTACCAGGTGCAGCCACAGGTCTGAGTACTTCATATGTCTAAGCTCCTTTAATCCTCACCACAACCCCATCAGGGAGGTGCTAACATTATCCACATTTTATAGATGAAGAAACTGAGACACAGACCAAGACTAAACAATTATAAGTGGCAAACTGAGTCAGTGTGGGTTTGAATGCTACAGAAAATGTAAAGTACCATACAGATACTAGTTAATATCATCTAGCTCAAACTCCTCATTGAACATATGAGGAAACCACTTCAGAGATGGGATGTGAGAGCCAGAATCACACAGCTAGCTAATGGCAAAGTCAAAACAAGAGCCAGGTCCAGGAAGAGCAGGTTTTCATGCGGACTGAAGGAAAGACAAACAAAATCATTTCCTGTTTTCCAGGATCAAGGAATTGGAAAGAACATTGGATTTTTTTTTTTTTTAAATCATCATGGCCCTCACTTAGCAATGTGACAGAACACGGAGTCCAGGTCCTGCACTTAACATCAGCCCAAATGTAAGATATTGAAGTCACAGCACGGCCCGGGTAGCTGAGAGAGGCAGTCACATCATCTTTATGAGTTTGGAGGGAGGCCTCTGTGCATTCGGGAAAGTGATGTTAACTGCCAGCCCTTGCACTGACTCTGAAATTAATTACCAGCAAACAGCCTGGCACAAAACTAAGTAGATCAATATCTGCGAGAGAAAAAGAAATAGGCTTTTAACTGCATTGTGCTTTCCCAGGTGGACAGTAAACGCTATTGCGGCCAGGGTCTCCCTCCAGTTCACCTGGCTGATTGAGCTAAGCATTGTTGGGGTCGGGAGCAGATGAGGTCACATGCCCTTCCTCAGATTTGCCCAGCCTCCGAAGGGCTCCATGCACCCTTCCTTGATGGAGGCTTAGGTACCACCTGACCTCTCCCGGTGGGCAGAGGCACCAGGGCCAAAAGACGCTCTCAAGGTGCAGCAGTGTGCGAGGGCAGGGCTTAAGATGAAAGCAGCAAGCCAGAAAGAGTGGCTCAAGGTTGGCCACAATCGGATGGGTTTGGGGATGGTTAGGAGAGGACCCTTTGTGGATGGAAGTCCAGCAGTCCTGCCTCCAAAACCCGTAAACAAATTGGCTGATTGTTTTCTGCAAGCCCAGAAACTCTCTACCAAAAAATTGCTTTCACTCTGATTGGGGCCAGAGAATGGGCTCTATGATCTACTTTAGGAAGGGCTCTAAGATTAATGGGCCTGGGCAGGAAAGTGGTCCAATGAAGACCTTGCAAATTATGGTGACAGCTAACATATACTGAGTGCTTACTACATGCCAGGCTTTGTGCTAAGCACGTATGTCTGCACTGTTTCATTAACCCTCAGAAAAACTTGACAAATAGATGTGATCATGAGCTCCACCTTGGACCCACTACTGAACTCTCTGAGACTCTCTTTATTCATACATTTGAGGAACAATTAATGAGCACCTATGATGGGCCAGACATTGTTCTAGCAAGTGAGAGTACCACAGTGAACAAATCAATAACATTCCTGCCCTTATGGAACTTACAATCTTGTGGAGAAGATGGTATGCAGTTTGTATTATAGCATCAGGTAATAAGCGCTTAAAAAACCAGAACAACAAAGCAGGGTCTGGGGCTAGACAGTGATGCAAGTACTCCCTGCATCTGTGAAATGGGATTACTGTGTTGATTAAATGAGAATATACTTAAAACATTAGCACAGATCCTGGCCATATGCCTCAATACATGGTACCTTTGTTAATATTCTCTCCTTCCAATAAATGTCAGCTTCCTTCCCTCTAATTTCCCCAGCCCGCAAGAAAACGTACAACAGAACACACATCTCTTCCTTGAGCTCTTGGCCACAGCATCCCATGTCAATGACTTGCTCTGGCCACCTCTCTGCCCAGGTAACCTGCTACTTGCTGTTACAGAGGGGCTGTCGGTTGCAGCAAGAATGCTTGGGGCAGGAGTACAAGGGGGATGAAAAGAGCACCTTTCTTGGGCACCCTAAGCCTCCAGCAGCCCCAGGAGCCCTGGGAAATTCCAGGAGTCCCATTAGCAGAGCCCCCCAGAGAAGAAATCACTAGCATGCCCATTACGCTGCCAGGAACCCTTGCCAGGGAACTATTCTACTTGGAGGTTGGAGACGGGGAAAGGGAGGCCTGGCCGGTGGGTGTGATTTAAATACATGCATCTTGGACAATTTCTTCACTGTGTGAACATCACAGAGTGTACTTAAACAAACCTAGATGGTACAGCCTACTACACACCTAGGCTGTATGGTATAGCCTATTGCTCCTAGGCTACAAGCCTGTATGGCACATTCCTGTAATGTAGGCAACTGTAACACAAATCACTAGGGGAGAGGAATTTTTCAGCTCTGCTATAGCCTTCTGAGACCGCCTTGGTATATGTGCACCATCATTGACTGAAACTTGTTATTCAGTGCATGACTGTAACTTCAAGGAGTTACACAGGTTGAAATTAGGCTGAGTGATGATCAGATCACTAACGGAGAACCTGCAATCCGGCCCTTGACTGAAGGTGTCCATTACACACAGGACTAGAGAAGGGGGCCAGTTCCTCTTTCCCACTTGCCAAGCCCACTCTCCCCTCATCGCCACCCCATAGACTTGCTCTGGCTTCCCTGGCTGCCCTCTCTTTCATCACTCTGCTTGCACCTCCTCTTTTTCCTCTCCCTGTTCTATTCCACATTCCCTTTGCAGGCTTCTCTGCCTGCCTCACCCAGAGGCCCTCACTGACCGCTTAGAACTGGGAGCTCCACCTCTCTGGCTGGCAGGAAATTGGGTGGAGAGAGAGGAGATGTATTTCCGTTGTTCAAAGTTGGAGCTTGAGGTTCTCCCTGTAGAAATATGGTAATGGGTGGTAGATAATTCTATAATGCTATTTATGTGATCCTCAGGGTGGAGTTAAGCTGGCTTTTCTCTTCAGCAGGTCTGGGACCCTAACCCCATGCTGAGTTCCAAGGAACTGACCGCCCTAAAGCTGCCTGCCTGATGGTCTGAGAGCAAAGTGGATCTTGCATAGGCCGGGGGCCCACCCTCGCCCCTTTCTGGGCCTTTGTCTTCTCATCTGGGTTGGAGTGGCTCTTCCCTAAGGGTCCTTCCTGCTTAAACGCACATTGTTTCTGTGACTGTTGCTAAAGAAAACCTGCACCCAATCTGTCTGGGACAGAACCTTGTGCGTGATGTAATTTATAATCCTCTTCTGGGGAGAATTAGCATTCCTGATAACTGCCCTATTGATTATCTGATCAATTGTAAAGAGATGAAGACTTGTTCTGGAAATCCACCGTTGAGCCCAACCAGCTGTCCATTAGCAGTCCTTAGCTAAACCTTCTATATCTGGCATAACAATGACTACCATTGTTTTTCCTATGAAATACCACTACTAAGAGTAATCTTTGAATTAGCCTGCTGAAGAAAATTTTCTTCTAGCAAGATCATGATCAAACTTTGGCATATGCTTGTAATTAAAGAAAAGTTTTCTTCAGCGTCATTCAGGAGATAGTAGGTGGGGGAACTACTTAAAGGTTTTTGAGCAGGAAGTAATATGTTCAGAGCTAAGCCTGAGAGTCTAAGGAGATCCATGGGGAAGCAGAGTGCAGGATGACTAGGGTGAGGGAGGCCGAAGTGAGGAGAGCAGGTAGCAGGCTGCTGTGATAGTGCAAGACAGAAGATGGCGGCTTCAAGAGTGGTGGGGCAGAGGCCCTGGAGAGGCGGGCATGCGTGAACAGCCACGGCAAGGTCGATTCAGACACAAAAAGTGCTCAGACCCCTGTGGGGTCCAGGGCCCAGAGGAGTCAGAAATGGGGCTAAGTCTTTAGGCCTGGCATCTGGAAGAACACGATGTCAGGAGCACATCAGGGAAGTTAGGAGAAGGAACTAGTTTAGGGAAGTTGTGGGTTTAGTTTTGGTCTTACTCATTGAATTCATGGGGAAGTGTACTTGGATGAGCTACTTGGGGCAAGAAACCCTTGCAGCAAGAAGGAGATATGATCGTCAGCACACTGTGCTGTCTGAAGGTTCTGCTCACTGTGGCTTGATGTGGAGAGTAGGTACCGCAAAGAAAATATCTCCCGTCCATGGTGCCTCCCAAGCCAAGTGTGTCCATAGCAGCCCACTCTGCCTTTTTGTTTCTTTTTCTTTCCTTTTTTTTTTTGAGATGGAGTCTCACTCTGTCACCCAGGCTGGAGTGCAGTGGCGCGATCTCAGCTCACTGTAACCTCCGCCTCCTGGGTTCAAGCAATTCTCCTGCCTCAGCCTCCCGAGAAGCTGGGATTACAGGCACCCACCACCATGCCTGGCTAATTTTCTGTATTTTTAGTACAGACAGGGTTTCACCATGTTCGCCAGGCTAGTCTTGAACTCCTGACCTCAAGTGATCTGCCCACGTCAGCCTCGTAAAATGCTGGGATTACAGGCGTGAGCCACCACACCCAGCCCCCTCTACCTCTTTTAAGAAGAAGTGCTCCCTGAGGGCAGTCAGCCACCAGAGGTTAAGGATGGAGGTAAGGATCACCTCTTACCCATCTTGGTGCCCCCAGAGTACAGAGTGTGGCACCCAGGGAGTGGCCTCTGTGATGGATCTGTTTAGTTACATAAAACAGAAAGATGGGGACATGAAAACACGAAGTGGCAGAAAAGATGGGGCTCTAGTATCTTTCTTCCAGTCCCTCTGTGAATCATGTACTTAAATATTATCTAGTAGCCCAGAGGTTAGCAATAAGTTATAATTATAGAATAACAATGGCAGTGACACTGCGAAGTCAGTGTGGGAAGATCTGATTGAATTAAATACAGAAATGACGTTGCCGCCAGAGTTGATAAGTCATACAAGGAAAGAAGATAAGCATGGGATTCAAGAAAACCAGAAACTGAGTTCTTACCCAGTGCTATCAGGCCCTCTTCCCTCTCTACAAATAAATAAATAAAAATAGCGCTGGCTCTCATGGCAAAGGCTAGGCTGCAGTCTTTAGAGCAAGACAGGATGAATAAACACTAGAACAATTTGGGTATTTTCTATGATTAATAGCTACAATTCCTTTTTTCGTTTTGCTTAGGTCTTTGAAGCATCAAGGTTGCATATACCAGTAAGAGACTGCTTTTATCTGTCAAATCTACTAATTGCCCACTCCGAAGAGGTTGCAATTATGCCACAGTCAACTCCTTCATGTTGGATCTTTCTCTGAGAATTCACTGAGATGTTATGAATAGAATGAGCTTAGCATTTATTTTTTTTTTTTGAGATGGAGTCTCGCTCAGTTGCCCAGGCTGGAGTGCAGTGGCATGATCTCAGTTCACTGCAACTTTTGCCTCCCAGGTTGAAGCAATTCTCCTGCCTCAGCCTCCCGAGTACCTGGGACTACAGGCACGTGCCACTACGCCTGGCTAATTTTTTTGGATTTTTTTTTTTTTAGTAGAGACAGCGTTTCACCATGTTAGCCAGGAAGGTCTCAGTCTCCTGACCTCCTGATCCATCTGCCTTGGCCTCCCAAAGTGCTGGCATTATAGGCATGAGCCACCACGCCTGGCTAAGAGCTTCTAAGGATCATGTCTGAGAATGAGTATTTCTTTTTTTTTTTTTTTTTTGATAGAGTCTTGCTCTGTTGCCCAGGTTGGAGTGCAGTGGTGGGATCTCGGCTCACTGTAAACTCTGCCTCCCAGATTCAAGCGATTCTCCTGCCTCAGCCTCCTGAGTAGCTGGGATTACAGGTGTGTGCCACCACAGCTGGCTAATTTTTGTATTTTTATTAGAGACAGAGTTTCACCATGTTGGTCAGGCTAGTCTCGAACTCCTGACCTCATGATCCACCCACCTCAGCCTCCCAAAGTGCTGGGATTACAGGCGTGAGCCACCGCACCTGGCTGCTTAGCATCTTCTTGACCAATGAGCCACTCCAGCTGGATACAATGGACAATTTCAAGAGGACAGAGGGCAGGCCAGGCATCCCCAGGGGAAGAAAGGTGGGGTTCTCTTGTGAGCAGGTCAAAGTCAGCTCAAACCAGAGCAGGCCAAGGATGCGCACATCCAGTTTCATTTCAATTAAGGTTATGTAAAAGAACCTTCAGAAGTTCTAGTCCTGCCAGCTTTGAAAACCTTCTCTCTGTAAGAACCATCCCTCCTGTGTTGTTTATTTCCTTGAGAAAAGATATTGGATATTAAAGAGACATTTCAACAGATTTAAGTGTTCTCAGAAAAGTGAGATGTTATTCGATTAAAAAGCTACCTGAGATTCATGGATAAGCAATAAATATTTGTTGATTTGATTTTCAGTCCTACTTTTCAAGAAGTGGAATTGAGGAGGATGTTAGAGAATCATTTTTGAAAGATTAAAATTAGCAACCACAGTCTCATCTTCTACAATTATATTGCAGAAAAATTGTTTATTTTCCTGGCATACAAAGGAGCTGGCTTTCCTCAGCTTTATTTTCCTCTAGCGTCTGATCTACTTGGTGAAAAATGGAGAGGACAAAGGAATAACACCAAATACAAAGAATATACTTGGCTTAAAAAAGAAAACCAGGATAAACAGAGAGACTGCTAATGTCTCTACTCTTGGTAAACAGCTTATGAGAAGGCTTTGGAGGCAAAACATCTCCCTGCCCTCACTCCGGCACGTAGTTTCAATTCAGTGAAACCTCAGTAAATTGCTTTAGGAAAATAGATGCAAGTGGATTTGCATTTATGTGTTTCAATAACTTGAATAATTTCCTTAATACTGAGCATGACTTTTGCACCCATTATTAGAGAGGGCTGAAAGAGAGTGGCCAAGTGGCAGGATTCCCGGCAGGCCTTGCTGTGATAACAGCCTTCAATCACTGCCATCGTGATGTGACAAATCATGGCTTTCTTTGGTGCAGCTGATAGCTCAGGGCCATGATGTACCAAGTACAAACACTTGAATGTCAACAACATAAGAATATTTGCCTGTACCAGTTCCTTTTAATGTCTGTTAAGGCTCTTTACAGAATCCAATAAATGTAATCAAAGACCAAACAATCAAACACCATAAATAATTCTGCTGAGAAACTGGAGAGGCCTTGGCCGCTGCACACTCTCCCACTGCCTTCCCCAAGAGCTCGCTCGCAGCTCCCTCTGTCATTCTCTCTCTTTTTGTTCTTCCTTCCTGCCTTTGTCTCTATTTCTAACACATTTTTGCTGCTGTGCAACATTAATCACTGAATATTTTCTCTAGCTTTCAAAAACCCAAATCAAAATTTGGTTGCTCATGGGTCCCTTAACCTACTTCAGTCCTAAATGAAAAAGACTATGGAGGCCGAGACACGGGCACAGGGTTTTAATTCTGTCTCGTCTCAGAAAGAGGACAGTCTTGCAGGAAATCATCTTACTGACCTTCCTTCAGGCTGTAGTTCTAAAGAATTTTCCACAAAAGCTGTCCTTGAATAAACAGCTCCTGCCTTGCCCATTTGGCCTGCTGTTATTCTGGAAGGCTTGTATCTGTCTATTCTAAATGGGCCTTTTCGTCTCGGACAATTCAGTGGGGTGTCCAACTTTCAGCAGCTAAATGGTCTACCCGTTCCTGCATATTTTCAGATTTTCATCTTCCATAACCACTTTCATAATGGTTCAAGTGAGAAACGTTACCCGGAAAACCCAAAAGGGAAAAACTGGATGATGATGTTTTGATGAACAATTTTATTTAGGAATGTGGGCTCTACTAGAATGATTCTTTTTTTTTTTTTGAGATGGAGTCTCGCTCTGTCGCCCAGGCTGGAGTGCAGTGGTGCGATCTCGGTTCACTGCAACCTCCACTTCCTGGGTTCAAGTGATTCTCCTGCCTCAGCCTCCTGAGTAGCTGGGATTACAGGTGCATGCCACCACACCCAGCTAATTTTTGTATTTTTAGTAGAGACGGGGTTTCACATGTTAGCCAGGATGGTCTCGATCTCTTGACCTCGTGATCTGCCCGTCTCGGCCTCCCGAAGTGCTGGGATTACAGGTGTGAGCCGCCGCGCCCAGCATAGAATGATTCTTTAAATGATTTTTTTAAAGGATTAGACTTAGGTACATTTTCAATATACTTTTATAGTTTTAGGTATATTTTCAATATAGTTTTGCCCTTCCTAATGAGAATCCTGAAAATATTTGAGCATAAACAAAAAACATTGCCTCATACTGGGTGATTTATTTGGTATCATCAGGCAAAGGGGCAGGTTATACCATTGTAGGCTATTAATTAAATTACCAGGAAAATTATTTGGCTGCCTGAACCATGCACAGTGATCGAACAGAAGGCAGGAACCCGGCGTATGAACATGTTGTTTCCATTTTGTGTCTGGGGTTCCCTCAAACATGCCCTTTAAAAGCCTGGTGCAAACCCATACGACATGACCATTTGCTTCCTTCCTTCTTTCTTTTTTTTTTTTTTTTGAGATGGAATCTGTCTCTGTCACCCAGGCTGGAGTGCAGTGGTGCGATCTCGGCTCACTGCAACCTCCGCCTCCCAGGTTCAAGCAATTCTCTTGCCTCAGCCTCCTGAGTAGCTGGGACTACAGGTGTGTGCCACCATGCCCGGCTAATTTTCTGTATTTTTAGTAGAGATGGGGTTTCAACGTATTAGCCAGGATGGTCTTGATCTCCTGACCTTGTGATCGACCCACCTTGGCCTCCTAAAGTGCTGGGATTACAGGCGTGAGCCACCGTACCCGTTGGACCATTTGCTTTCTGATTGGCTTCCACTATGGCCTTAAGTCCCTCATAAGACATGGCTGTGTGGCATCTTACCCGCTTGGTGAGCTGAGTGTCCATCATGAAGTTATGAACGTGCTTCTCCGCTTTGGTGAGTTCCAGCTTTCGGGCCACCACGGCCACCACAAGGGCAGTGCAGCCTGCACCCTGTGGGGGGACATCAAGAGGACCAGAGGGGAAAGAACATATCATTAAGAGGCAAGACGAGAGACTCAACATGCCTGGCGGCCACGGGGGTAGTTTCCTAGGAGTGGAGTGGGAACTTGAGCTCTCTGGCTGGTCACGACCAAGGCACAAAAATCTGTGGAAATCTGTCAGGACTCTGATGTCCTGACACACAGAGGGGTCTGCAGTGCCTCTTGGGTTGTGCTCTGCAGCTGACCTCTGGGAGGCTGAGCTAGCCAGTTTCAATGCAGAAGGATGCTGGGTGGCGCCGAGGCTTTGGGGGGTTTAACCAACAGATAAGCACCTGGTCACCTGCCAAACTGTGCAGCGGAAGACAGAGGGGCCAGCACACACGGGCCCTCTCTCCCTTAGGCAGGTCTCCATCCCACCTCCAGCTTTCCATCCCACCGCCAGCTCTAGACAAGCAGGCCTGGGAGGAAAGAAGATAGGCCATCAGCTGGGGTGCAGATGGAACACCTGCCAGTGGCTGAGAGTGTTCCTGAAAATAATCGAATGAAGAGGCAATACCTTTCCCCAGGGCTTGTTTCACAGAGGGTACCCAGGTTGGCACGAACACGTGCACTCAGTGACTGTGCTTGCTCTACACTTGGGCTTTTTCACCTCAAGGTTTAGGCTATGACTCAGCACAAGGAATCGGTTCCTTCCTGCCTTCACCAGGAGGCTCATGAATTCACCACCATGCAGAGATTTTAAAGACACCACCACTTCTGCTGGATCAAAACCAGGATTTTACATGAGCCCGCAGCAGACCCTTGGGATTTTCTGGAACAGCGATCCTAGTCTGCTCAGTAGGTCAATGCCAGGGGAGCCCGGGGGAGGGTGGGCAAGGAAGCAGGCTCTGCTGAGCCCCAAGAATGGTGGGACTCACTTTCTCTCTCCTAATCCTCTGGGTGCATACTTGACTGTCTGGGAAATAAGCAGGGAATTCCCTGCACATTCCAACATTCTCCCAATGCATTTTAAAATCCCCTTCACTAGGCTTCTTGGTTGGCTTGTGAGCATAGGGGGAATTCAGAGACTCACTATCCCCCCGGCTCTTCGGCAGGCAGCGGGAGTCAGCCCCGTCCTTCTGCAAGTGGACTCCTGTCAGAGACCATCGCCCTCTGCCTGCACGCTGTGCCCTGTGCCGCCCTGACCACCACTCATGGAAAGAGATGATGAACTTATTAAAGCCAACAACTGAACCTATATGTCAAACAGTAATTCTAGTTGCCACAGAACCCAGTCTAGCAGTTGAGGTCCCAGAATGGAAGGAATCTGTCAGTAACATTTTTGGATCATCAGGTCTTACAAAATGTGTGAGAAGCAGAAAAGAATGTTTTTCAAAGGTACTATAATCTATAACCGACTTGGAAGGAATGCATATGGGTGGATCCATTCCCTACTCTCTCTTTTAGAAGCCCTTTCTCTCTTTATCCCACAGGCTGACAAAGGCTAGCCTGTGTGAAGTTTCAGTGTGGTTGAAGTTCACAATGCTTTCTCCTCGTTTCCCACAAGGGTCCCCATTAAAACAATCTAGTGTTTCTCAGTACATTGGTTGGCCTTTTCACAAAGTGAAAAGAACCAAGTCTGTGTGAACTTTCCTTTTCTGACCTCATTTTCCTCTTTTGTTCGAGGACGGCTGTGTTTTTTCAGCTTCTGTGACTTACAGGAGACTCTGTGCCCAATTTTCAAAGGATCTGGGCAGTTGCACAGCCTGGTCTGTAGCTGTAATCAATTTAGCCATGCCTCCAAAAGCAAAAAATAGCTTAAAAGAAGCCATCCTAGAGGGAAGATGTGTGCTCCCTTCCCCTCGACCGGACAGAGTGTCATCCCTCTCCTTTATATGGAGTTCCAAAAGTACTTCGGGCTGAAAGCCCAAAAAGAGGGCTCTATCATAGCGTTAAAAATGGAACATCAGATGGAGAGGGTTCTCCCCAGGCTCCATTCTCCCTCCTCTCGCTAGGCCCAGGCAAAACTCTACTTAAATCATCCCTGAAAGCTGGGGTCCAGTAGGCCTGAAGAGGGAGCTTCCCTGTACCATGCTACTTTGGGAATGTAATCACAACAATCAATCATCCACCATTCTAAATTTCCAGGGTCTAGATGGGGTGTTTCACAGCGCTTGCCATGGCCCACACTTTAGCTGGCTGAATGCAGGGGGTGCTTTTAATTAGAAGCTAGAGTGTTTTATCTAAGGAACCATCTGCCTCACATGATGAAGATAAATTTCTCTCTGGAGGCAGGACAGTGGACTAGATGACACTTCCCTGTTTCTTTCAACATAGAGATGTCATGACTCCCTTGTGAGTATTTCTCTAGAGGATGCTGCGTTCTTAACGCTTAATTCCAACTTAAATGGATGCTCTCAGCTTCATTTTTCCATTGACTGGATGTAATTAGGGCAGTCACCAGTAATGACACCTAACCTGGTCTTTTCCATTAAGAGGCAACCTCATAAAAATGGGGCCAGACATCAGCAGCCTTCAGAAAGTGGTGGAGGAATACTGAAGCCTAGACTGCTGAGCCTCTGCAGACTGTGTGGGGTGCGGGGAGGGAAAATGAAGAAGGGAGAGAAGACAATGGAACAGGAGAGGAGGGGAGGGGAGGATGGGGAGGGGGGGAGAAAGGAGAAAAGAAAAGAAGAGAAGAGAAGAGAGGAGAAGAGAAGGTGGGTGCAGGGAGAGGTAAAGCTGGGCAGAAAATGAGATGGGGAACAAGTTGTGTTGCATCCTAAACAGCAACGGTCAAGGGGGGAAAGAGAGAAGGAGGAGGCTGAGGAATAAGAAAAAATGATGGGCTGATGGGATTGAGAGAGGAAGGAAGAACAAGGAGCCTAAGGCTTGAGCCAGAAGTCAATAGTCCATTTTGGCCCTTTAAAGGACATGAAGGAAGTGCCAAGGGATCCCACCCTGCTGTGTCCATCTTCAAGTGGTATAAGGATTGCCTGTCCCCTGGGTCCCCTTTGGGATGCTGCGCCCTTTCACTTAGGTGAGTTAATAGTCTGACAGGCCACAGTGGCAGCCTGGCAGTGCTGTGTCACATGGCAGTGATGCAGGTTAGTTTTAAGAGACACATCACCGTGGGCCTGGCTAACTGTGGAATCTTTGAAATGGCTGGTGGATAGAGCGGGTGTGTGAGGAGGGAGGAAGTGGGACGGGAAAGGGTAAACAGCTGCTGCTATGACTTCCCTGGGGTCAGACTAGGGGGAAGAGCCATGACTCAGCCTTTTGCTTTCAGATATGCCAAGTTCTGAACCACAGGGGACATCAACTGGAGTCCCTGGATGTGCTCTGTCCAACTTCCAGTTCCATGGGGCGAGGGGAGTGGATGGGGTCCACTTCTGATGAGCTGGAACTTCCCAAGGCACGTGGGCGAGAGGGAGCACTGAGTGCATGGAGGGAGGGTGGCTGGGACAGGGTGAACACGCCTAACTCTAGAGATTCGGACCCAAATCTGGACCTAGACTCCTCCACACCAGTCCTCCCACCTCTTGTTTTCAAGAAACATTTTCCAGCTGGAAAACCTTAGAAGCTGGAAAAACAAGTATCCCAAGGGGAAAAGTATGAGGTGTTCTTAACTAAAGAAGCATAAAATAAAATAAAACACAAATGAAAGTGACAAATGGAGGAGGGAAGCCTGGAGGATTTACAGTTGGATTCTGTTTCTGCAACAGATTCCATGCAACAACTAAAATAACATCAATTGGTTTGAAACCAAGGTGTTTCGGGAGAAGCTCATCTTCTAAAACTGACATTAAGCAGATGTCTTGCTGAGCCCTCTTTTTGCCTCCTCCCAAAATGACTCAATTTGTGCTACCTTTTACTTCATCATCACTTTTCCTTGGCAGTTCAGAGGCATCACTCATGAGGCCATTGGGGAAAAGCTCAGCGTCCCTGCAGACATCCGGAAGCTTTTGCTTGTTTGTCCATAACTAATGAAGGGTCTACAGAGTGAGAGTCCAGCTTTAGAAAGAGTCTAGATTGAAACAAAGTTATGCCAAGCAGCCTTGGGGGCTCTGGGGTCTTCCAGATGCCTACAGAATCAGAAGGTCAGCATTGCACATCTTTTAGGTTGCACTGTCATTTCCAATTCTGGATACTAAATATTGACAGCTTTCTCTCTACTGTGTTGTCACCATGATCATGAAAAATCCTTATGGAAAGATGCTGGACTTTAATGTAGCTGCTTTTGTGGGTGAAATCTCTCAAACACACCAGGTCTGTGCCAGCCATGGCAAGTTGTTCAGACAATTATATACCCTGCTTAATGGTTGATAATTACATTGTTACTGGGATTGCCGAGAGAAAACAATGATTAAGACTATTTACAGGCCACACACACACAAATCCTTCCTTTCTCTTCCCAAGCAGGCCTTGCCTTGGCCTTCATGGTGTCCATGGTAACCAAACAGGAAGCCCTACCTTTAGTAAAGGCACTTGCAATAATAATTGGGAGCTATACATAGTGTTGGGAGGTTGGGAGGAGGAGGGGAAAGGATCCTCAGCAAAGTGAAACCCTGGCTAGGAGTGACTCAGCTAGAAAAATCACATTTGCTAGAAAAATGCCACCAGGGTTCCTCACTGTGGCTGACCCCAGAGTGAGGTAACTGACTTTAATTTGGGTGAAAAACACTGACAATAAATAGAGGAAACCTCCCTGTTCCCATATATAGAAAGGTATACATTTATGCACAGGGTTTTGTACAAAAAGAGATGAAAGGCCTGGGCCGTATTTTTCATATGGAAGGTGGGAATTGGCTCCTCATCGTCCGTTTGTTCTTTCCACTTTGATCACACCTCAATCCACAGGGAACAGAACACTCTCTCTGGGGGAGCACTGCAGACCCAGACAGCAAAAGGGGGTGCTGAAAGACAAACAGCCTCCGGACCCCAAAGAGAGGCAGGGGTGAGGCAAGGGTCTCGTCTGTTCTGCTCAGCTGTGCCAGAGTACAGCCGGGAGATGCGGAGTCCAGGAACCAGGAAGCCGGGTCCTTGGGGTGCTGCTTCTTGGATGGGGATAGCTATGTGCTGAGAGGGAGAAAGGCTGGTATTTTAAAATAACAGAGGCTCCCCGCAGGGCCCATCCACCTACTGGCAACCCTGCTCTGTGCCAGCCCTGGCTGAGAGCTGGTTCTGAGGCATAAAGCCCCAGGAGTGGCTCTAAGAAGGAAAGCTTTGGCCTTCGGTGGCATTTCATTCCTTTCTGGTAAGAAGCGTGTTTCCCCGGTTTCCTCGTGACAGTTGGTGCTATGCCAAGACAGACTCCTACTAACCGATGGGAGGTATTTGTTCTAAAGCCTTGCACTTACCCATGATTTATCACAATCCCAGCGCTAAGCTTTTTGTCATTAGCTGCTGTGGTAGGACCTGCCTGCTAATAGGGACCTGCCCTGGACTGGAGTCAGAAAGGAGGAGAGAGCCTGGCCCCTCCTGCTCAGCAGGCCGACTGCCCCAGGCCTTGGTCTGACTGTCTGGTCCACCAATATTAGCCCCAGGAAGCCAACGAGGCGGAGTGGGGTGGGGTGTGGGGGCAGCCCCCAGCCGCTGTGAGGTGTTCACTCAGACCCTGCAGGAAGACCTGCGGCCCTCCCTTTCCATTGCAGAAAGGGGTCACTGCCCTTCCAGAAAGAGGGTCTTCATCTCTCCTGGAGGCAATGGGGGTGACAAATGGAATCTGAGGGATCACTGCAAGGAAGGATTTTCACAAAGGTGTGAGGGGGGCTGTGGAGGGGGGGCTGTCCTTGGGAGGGTTGCAGTCTCCAGCCATGGAGACCCAGAGCCACACCACAAACAGCCTGACCACTTCTCACCCCGCCACCTCCCCCAACACTACCCAGGCTTAGATGTGCTTTCCTCTTTCAGCCTCAGTTTCCTCCTCTGAAGAAAGTGTCCAACCCTGCTCTGACACTGTTCTAGGATTCCAGGACGAAGGCCAAAGAGCAGCAGCTGCCTGTCCTGGACCCAAAGTGCAACAAGGCCAAGGGAGCACTTCACCAACTTGCAACTGAAGGACACTGAGGACACCACCAACACTGACCTGTGTGTGGCTTCTCGTTTTCAAAGCACTTTAACATACATCATTGCATTTGGTCCTTGCACAAGCCGATGGGGAGGGCAAGGCAGGCCCTCCATCTCACTTTCCCCTGGAGGATGCTCAGGTCCAATAGGCAGAGTGCCTGGCCAAGGGTCCACAGTGAGCAGAAACTCAGACCCCACATCCCTCTCATAAGCCACACTGTGATGGCCATGTGACAGGCGAGAGTGTGTGCCTCTGCGAGAGTGTCGAGTGTGGGTAGTAGGGCACTGGGCAGGAGAGATACACCTTGAAAGGGCACAGCACACCTGCTGGGCACCTGGAGATGGGATCACAGCCTTGCCAAATGCCAGTGCTGCAAAGCACTTGGCACTCAGAGCCCAGCCCCTCCATAGGCAGAGGTGGAAGCAGAAGCCTGGGAAAGGCAAGAGCTAGCCCAGGGCCACATGGACAGCCCCGTCCAGGACTCAGGTCCCAAAGGCCGACTCAGTGCTCTTTCCCCAGTCCCTGCTTCTGTGAGTTCCAGCTAAACATGATCAGAAATGGTGCCAAGGTCAGTGGGACCAAGGCATCAGGAAGGAGGACAATAAACTGCAAGCCCCAATGCTCACTGGAGGTGAGCAAACTGGGTGGCTGCACAGCAGTGGGGTGGGCATCAGAGCATTGGGCCAGGACCAGCTTCACCCAGCCCATTTTGAGGGAGCTGTGAATAGACCATTAACTGCCAGGAGTCCAGGTCTCATTCTTACCTTAGAAAAGTCAGCTGAAAAGTGAGAAACCATTGCAGATTTCCCACCTGACGTTTTATGTGTAGGGGACACACACGCAGGTCGGTTAACTAACAGCCACCCCCCGCTCTGCGGCTAGGAAGGCCCCTATGTGCTTGCAAGAAAGAGTTCAGCTCTTTGCCACATTTTGAGGGTAGGGAATGGGCAGAGGCGGGTACTCACCATGATGCCAGTGAGGAGACAGACACCTTTCCCACAGTATGTGTGGGGCACCATGTCCCCATAACCAATGGAAAGGAATGTGATGGAGATGAGCCACATGGCACCCAGAAAGTTACTAGTTACGTCCTGCTGGTCATGGTACCTGCCAAGGGGAAGACAGGAGTTAGTCGATGAACAGCCATTCCTGGGAGTAAGGGCTGTGGGCAAACCTAGAGGGGGGAAGGAAATGAGATATTTTGCTGAGGAAGAGGCAGCAGTGACGGTGGCTCACACAGATCTCTTTAGGCTACTGAAGGGGCTGCGACTGTGCCCACCCAGGTCCCACCTGCAGCCCCCCATCCCGTTGGCCCCCCGCCATGAGCTTGGTCCCAGAGATAAAATGTTTTGTCATGATTTGCACCTCATTGTAGACATCCTTTTAGTGTTGGTAAGATAGCTTTGGATGAAATCATGCAGTAATAAAATTCAAATTTTCCCTTCCAAGCCGACAGTCTAAATGTATGTGGATGTGATTAATCTGAAATCACAAGCTCCTGAACAGGAAAAATGTCAAAAAAAATTACCAAACATATTCAGCGATTTCCTTTAAAAAAGTTGAAGCATCTCAAAGACTGGCGTCTCCCGGGAGTCTGGAGGGAAGCCGTGGTGGCTGGGGCTCTCGTGGAGCTGTCTCTAGAGGGGGCTCTGGGGTGTCCACAGAGGCCTCCCTTTCTGAGTCAGACAGGGGCTTGTAGCTTCCCCGCCCTGGGAGGAACCAACTGGAAACATCAGCACCATTTCCTCTGCCCGGATGCCTATTCCACCCCATCCCCTTCCTCCCTCCCTTCACCCCCAACACCAAGACCTGCTGCATGCCAGGCTCTGTGCCAAGTACTGAAATACAGAAATGAACACCACACAGCCCCTGCCCTCAGGGACTCAGCCCAAGAGAGGGGTTTGCCAAGGAGGCAGACATCTGCAGAGGGGTGCAATCAGGGGGCAGACAAGGTGCCCTGGGGATGGAGGCAGAGGGCAATGACCTTGACCCAAACACATGAGGGTCCACAGAGGTGCCACACGGGAGCAAGGCTTGCATTTTCCAGGCAGGCCCAGAGGAATGGGTGCTCTGGGCAGAGAACCCTAATGAAAGCCCAGGGCTTATACAAAGTGCAGCAAGGGAGCTGGTTGCAGGCTGGGTGGCAGGGCTGGTGAAGGTGGGTCCGCTTCCAAACCATTCTCTAATGGGATCAGCCTGAACAACACACAATAGACTCTGTATTTTATACTGTAGGGCTTCACTTCTTGATAAAATCTCCTCTTAGCCACTTGGAGGCCACTGGATGGGGAAAGCTAAGAACAAAGGGCCAGGGAGACCAAACCAACTAGGCTGGATAGAGCAGAAAAGCCATTTAGGAACCTTCATCTATGGAAGTCAGTTACCATTGGAGCTTCCGTGAGTTAATGCACACAACGTGCCGGGACAGGCCTAGCCCAAGGGGGCCCCCTGGAAGGATTCGCTGCCGTCATCAGGGATCTCCATGCCCCTACAGGGTCTGTGCCCAGCGAGTGATAGGCAAATGCAGCTTTTCCTTCCCTTGGCGTCTTAAGTGAGGCGTGCAGGGCAGGCTGCATGTGTAGGTGCATCTAGAGATGGGCCTGGAAGGAGGCAGGAGCTCAGCCAGTCAGAAAGGAGACAGGGCCATCAAGTCAGGGAGCAGCAAGAGCATGGTATGATGGATACTGTGCATGTATTGAGCACCTACTGTGTGGCTGGCACTTTGTACTCAAACATTCTAATCTCACAGCAGTCTTTAAAGTATTTCCCAGGTAAGCAGCAGGAGGCACAGAGACACTGGGTGAGTTGCCTAAGGACACAGAGGAAGCAAAGCCCGTGCTCTTTTCACTGTTTCACTCAACATCAGACAGGCAAAAGCGACTGGCATGTGTCTTGGGAATAATGAGGAGGCTTCCGTGAGAGGAGAGCACCTGGGCTCCAGTAGCAGGCGACCAGGGGGCTTCAGAGACCAGGGGTCAGATTTAGGAAGGCCTGGAATTCTGGGATAAGAAGCTTGGATTTCATCTTAGAGGCCTTAGAAGAGATTCTGGGTTCTTGAGCACAGGAATGACAAGATAACACAGCTTGCTGGGAAGAATGGTCTGCGGGTGGCAAGCAGGGTGTTTGAAGAGACAGGACACAGAGGTGGGGTGACCAGGCAAGAAACAGGTGTGCAAAGCTGGGACAGAGACGCAGGCCACAGCCTTTCTCACCCACCGGAGCCTGGCCCTAGCAGATTCCCGCGAGCACATCAGTGGTGGGCTCTCCAGCCCCACTTGAGTCCTTGGCCAGCAACTGGGGACCCAGTGGGTGGCACAGCATTAGCCTTTTTGTGGCCGTCTGCACAAGGACATGGGTGTCTGGTACTTCTGGGGACATCTGAAGAAAAGATACCCCCTCCCCAAAGCTCTGATAATGAGATGGCCTTGCCTGCCCACTCCATCTGCTACACTTGCTCCCCAGGGATGCTCTGTTACCACCCTGAGGGCCCCTGGCTGGCTGCATGGGCCTCATTTCCCTGGGCTGGGCCTGCCTTTGCTCCCCTGGCTATCTTTGAGTAGCACAGGCTGGTGGCTCCCAACTCTGATTCCCAGGACTGCGTCTACCCCTGACCGTGACCCAGCGCATCAGCCCCCTCCCAGTTCTGCTGTGACCTTGGAAAGGCAGCTGCCTCCCTGGCCTGCTCACTCTGCCCTGCTAGGCCCTCAGGTCAATGCAACCCCTCCCCTCCCAGCAGGTTGCTTTCTGGCTGGAGGGATGGTGGCAGACCCTATCCTCAGGCCCTGTGCTGAGGCAGTGGTGGAAAATCAGACTTTAGCTTCTCTAAAGCAGCAAGACTCAGTGACTGTGGGAGGGGACACAGAAGGGAGAAGACGTAAAGGCAGCTCCACGCCACAAGCCTGCAACACATAAATGTAATAGAGTCACAGCCAGGGTCCTCAGTTCTTCCGAGAAACATTTCCTGGAAGATAAGTCTTGAGTAAGTTCTGAAGAAATGTGGTTGAGGCAGTTTAGCAGTGAGGAGTTGAGCTGAGCCAGTGATCTTGGGCTGGGCTGGGCTTGCCTGGCTTGGAGCGCCAGCTCCAGAGTTAAGTAGCTCCCTGGCTGTGGGCAAGTGACGTGCCCTCTCTGTCACTCAATTTCCTTATCCGATGATGGGAGGATTAAGTAAAATAACCCACAAGCAATACCAGCACAGTGGCCCAAAGTAAGTGCTCACTAAATGTCAGCCATTATTGTTGCTGAGAGGTTGCAGGTGTTACCAATCTGAGAAACAATAGACAGAAAAATACAGGGGCATGGATTTGCACGTGCAGTGGAGTGGTGAGGCATTCATGAAGATGTCTTGAAGTTTAGGCTGGAGAACTATTTGATACAGATAAAAAAGAAATCAACTATAAGTTCTTGGACAAAGAAAGGACATGAGATACTTAGTATCTGGAAATGATTCTTCTACATGAAAGACTGACTAAAGAGGTCAGGCCCCAGATAAGGAGTGCTGCTAGAAGCTTTGCAGGTGTCCAGGGAGAAGCAATGGAGAGCCTTGAATACCAAACCATGAACTTAGGATTTAATTTGTAGCCTGCCCTCTGTGCACATCATGGATTTTCTTGTGCACGTGGGTCTCCACAGTCCTCCTTTCCCTGCAAACCCTGAGGATTAAACTCGTGCTCCCTGGCTGTTTGGCTGCCCTTAGGATCATGGACCATCCTATTCATATATGGGAGGATGCCAAGGTAAAGAGATTAGAGATCAAAGTGGAATTACATATAAATTATGTTCTTGTGGGTTTCTTTTTTCATTCACCATAATAAACTCCTGTGCGTGCTAACTGTGTGTGCTGAGGAGAGGAGTGAAGATCTTGACAGTGTCCTTCGTTGTTTGTCAGCCTTCAGTGATCGCTTCTCTGGTGGGGGCTACGGAAGATGCTGAGATGAATTGGACATGCACCCTGCTCTCCAGTGGCTTGGAGCTTCGTCATGGAGATAAGACATACATGCAACTCACCAAGCAGGAAGTGATGAGCCAGAAGGCTGGGCTGGTGATTCAGGACTGTGGGAGTAGAGAGGAGGGAGAAAAGGTTTCTAAACCTATTCACAATTTTAGAGCGGTTTACACATGTCACAAACTCACATACTAATCTCGTGCTATTTTTTGCAATAGAAAATTTGGGGGGGGGATAGCTCCATGTTTTTCTTTAAAGGCTGAGGAGGAAAAGATGTAATTTTTCTTTGAGCTCAAGGATAGTTATTACAGTTGCTGTTTTATCTTTCAGGGTGTGGACTATGGTTTTTTTTCACTTCTTAACATGAAATAAATGAGAGATACAAAAGACTATATGACTTGGCAAAGATGGTAGAGACATATGTCTACTTTTGCTCCCTCAAATCCCTTACAGCTCAAAGTTGTTAGTCTCCTACTTTTAAAAATAAACAGGCAACCAGGAATCCCCAGACAGTCAGGAGTCTCTAACATTAAAGACACAGAGCAAACCAGTCAATTAAACAAACAAAAAGAAGGAACTCTGGATCAAATACAGACCACTCACAGAGAGAACTCTTGAAAGAAAAATCCTGTAATTAACGTAAGAGAGAGAAAATAAGATACTGGACCCACGAGACAAGAATGGAATGCTGTATGAAAAAAGTCTTCCTAGAGGGGCTAGAAGATGATAAATCGAGGAAGTCTCCCAAAAAGCACAAAAAGACAAAGAATGAAAATGAAAGAAAATATGAAATTAGGCATTGTGGTGTGTGCCTGTATCCCCCAGCTGCTCGGAGGCTGAGGGAGGAGGATTGCTTGTGCCCAGGAGGTTGAGGCTGCATTGAGCTATGATTGTGCCCCTGCACTTCAGCCTGGGGACAGAGCAAGACCCCTATCATCTCTTAGAAGGAGAGAGAGGGAAAGAAAATATGAGAAAATTAGTGAATCAGTCTCCCAATTCAAACAGTAGAAGTTACAGAAAGAAACAACTGGGGGGAAAAGAAGGAGAGAAGTAATTATTTTAAAAATCATTCAAAAACAAAAATCCCCAGAACTTAAGAGCATGAGTTTTTAGATCAAAGGCTCACTGTCCCCAGCACAGTGGATGAAAATAGATGCACACCAAGGCACATTATTGTGAAATTTCAGAACACCAGGAGAAAGGAGACAATCCTACAGAGCTTTAGGGGTTTTGGGGGAGGGTATAAAAGAGGCCAAATACAAAGAACCAGAAATTACAACAGCTTTGGACTTTTTGACAGCAACACTGGAAGCTAGAAGGCCATGGAATAAAGCCTTCAAAATTCTGGAGGAAAATTATTTCCAAATCAGAATTCCAAACCAGAGACCAGAAATCTCAATTGGCCAAAGTATTAGTTCAGTCTGAGGGTGGGATGAAGACATTTTCAGATATGCAAGGTTGTCACGGGTTTGCCTCCCATGCACCCTCTCTCAAGAAGACACAGGAGGTATGCTTCACCAAAACAAAGAAGTAAACCAAGGAGGAAGACAAGGAATAAAGGTAATGAGCTCAGGGTGATGGTACAGGGAGGTCCTCATAGGACAGGTGCACACCAGATGTGGAGGACAACCCGTCCAGGCTGGAGCAGGTCAAGAGGCTCTGGGAGACACTTCCAAGGAGATGAAATTGATAGGAAACCTAATGTGCCTGAACATCCTGAAAAGAGATTTAGACAACTGCCAGAGTTTGCACTTGAATTAATGACGAATACATAGAAAACTAAGCAAATGAACAAACATGATCATTAACAACTCCAGGAAAAATGAAAAGTTCTGCAGGAAGGGAAAAGTTATCATATTTTTTACTACAAGGCTCAACTATGAATAGAGTCAAATTAGTGTTGACTGAGTAATGTAAACACTGATTACTGCTTTAACCAAAATTATGATGTAATTATAAAAGGAAGATGAAGGGAGAGGAAGAGTTGGAGGGGAGGAAAGGGAGCTAAATTTTCATCTCCCAGAGTGGGAAGGGAATAGATAATACCTAAACAAACCAAAGCATCAAAAGGTAGCAATACACACATATTACTTACAGACATGGAGGTAAATACTAAAATTAATTAGCAAAAGGAGGTAAAAGTAGCTGCCTCTGGAGAACAGTAAATGGGAAGAGCTGGTGGAAGACAGCAAATACCATGGAAGGATTGACTCTACAGTGTATGCACATGTAACTTTGATCATATCAACAGAACACTAAACCAAAGAGAAAGAAAGAAAACCACATGCAACATTAAATGACATCAAGAAACACAGAAAGAAAATAAGCACCATGAACTCACCATCCAACTCCAACCTGTGGGATCTACTTGTGTGTTCTCTCCATTCTCAGTGCCCCCCACCCCAGGATCATCATTACCCTGAATGTCATGTTTATCATTTCCTTGTTTTTCTTCATAGTGCTTCCACATAGGCAGGATTACCTAAGCAATGTGTAATTTCTTTTTTCCCATTTCCGACCTTCATAAGGATGAAATCATACCACAAGAGTATGGTAGGAAGTTTCTAAAATGACCTTGACATCCCCCCTCCTCTTGAGGTCTTCACACACTTTTGCAATCCTTTCCTTCTGAGTGTGGGCTGGACCCAGTAACTGGTTTCTACACATAGAGTATGGCAGAAGTGACAGACTTTCATTTCTGAAGTTAGGTTATGGTAAGATCATGGCTTCTGTCTTGGGTGATCTCTCACTAGTTATCTTTTGGATCACTCTCCCTGGGAGAAGCCACTGGCCATGTCGGGAGGCAAGCCCGTGGAGCGCCACATGGCAAGAGACACAGCCTGCCAACCACCACATGAGTAGCTTAGAAGCAGGTGTTCTTTCAGTCAAGCCTTGAGGTGAGACCACAGCCCTGGCTGGCAGCCTGACAATCTCATGAGAGAGCTTGAGGCAGAGGTACCCATTTAAGCTGCACCTGAATTCCTGACCCACAGCAACCGTGAGATGGTGAATGTCTGCTGTTTTTAGCTGCTAAATTTTGGAGCAAGTTGTTATGTAGCAACAGGTAACTAATACAGTGAACTCTTCTATGAATTGCTTCTTTTCTGTTCAACATATATATTATATTGACATAGGTAGCTATAGTCTATTTTTATTCCTACATTGTATTTCATCATATGAATATGGCATGATTTATTTATTCATTCACCTATTGATGGACATTGGGATAGCTTACAGGTTTTTCCTCTAATGAGAAATACTGCTACAAACATTATTTTTTATTGACTTATTATTATTATATTTTTAGAGACAGGGTCTTACTCTGTTGCCCAGGCTGGACTGCAGTGGCACAATCATAGCTCACTGTAGCCTCGAGCTCCTGGGCTCAAGAGATTCTCCTGCCTTGACCTCCCGAAATGTTGGGGTTACAGGCATGAGCCACCTCACCCAGCCCAAACATTCTTAATCATAGCTCCTGGTACACTGCATAAGAGTTTCTCTAGGACACATACCTAAGACTGGGTTTGCTGGTTTATAGGATATGTACATATTTCACTTCATTAGAAAATGTCAAGTTGTTTTCTAAGATGCCAGTGCCAATTAGGCTTCCACCAGAGGTGGATAAGAGTTCCTGTTGCTCCATCCTTATTAACACTTGCCATTCATTGTGTGACTTTAATCTCTGCCACACCAGTGGGTGAATTGGGATCTCATCAAGACTTGACTTTACATTTCCATGATAAAAGCTTAAGTAGCCTTTCGTATGTTTCTTTGTCATTCATACTTTCTCTTCTGTGGCGTGTCATTCATGACTTTTGTCCACTTTTCTATTGGCTTGTTTTTGTTTTGTTCTCATTGATTCTAAAAGTTATTTATATATTCTAGATAATAAGAATTTTGTCAGTTTGTGTGTTGCAAATATCTTCTTCCAGTGTGTGCCTTGCCTTTTTATTTTCTCTACAGTATTTTTGATGAATAGCAGCTTTAAATTTTACTGTAGGTGACTTTATCATCCTTTAATTTATAATTAGCAGTTATTTGGTTTTTGCAGAAATCATTCCCTCCCTGAGATTGTAACATTTTTACATATTTTAAAATGTTGCCTTTCTAAGTCTTTAATTTGCCTGGAATTGATTTTGCATATGGTGTGAAGCAGGGATACAACTTCATTTTTTTCACATGGGTAAGCAATTATCTCAGTTTCACTTAATGTGCAGACCATCCTTTCTCCCACTAGCTTTCAATGCTCCCTCTGTCTCATAAATTATATGTGGAAGTGGTACTATTTCTTGGTTCTCTACTCTGTTCCATTGGTCTATTTGTCTAACCCTGAAGTTATATTACAGTATTCTCTGTGGCCTTTCCTTGGTACCTTCTCAGGGTCTAGCACATAATAGGGGCTCACTAAAATACTTGTGGACTGACTACGGCCTGTATGCCGCTTTTCCTGTCCCCCTGCAAAAGTGAGGCTTGCTTCAGTAATTCAGTGAATCATGTTAAAATGACTTCAGCTGTTCTCTTCAGCAGATGAAACCTTTGTCAAAGTGGCTGCCAAATTCCTTGAGCTTGGAGTCAGTTCTCACTATTAATAAGAACCGAGCTTCATGACACTAGCTGTGATCGGTTACAGCACTAGGGTGACAGAAAATAAGCCAAAGGGAAATGACTGCCTCTTCTTCCTTATTCTCCAAAAGAATTTGAATACTTTTTAAAACTAGTTTTGTTAAAAAAAAAAAAAAAAAAGGATTCTTTTCACATGGGTCTACATGATATGATGGCTCTAGCCATTTGTCCTGGGTCTGATTTGTTTATTGGAAATTGGCAGGCGTTGAGCCAGATCCTCTGCAGAACTCCAAAGCAGCCAAATGGACTGCTTTGTCCTCGCCTTCCGGTCAATCTTCAGAGTCACACAGTCAGACCTGCCCACTGAGCTGTGAACCCTGTGCTTGCAAATTTCTCCAATGAGGAAGCCAACAACACGTACCTGGCTTGGCCCCCTGGTGGCCTCTGACCCCACCGGTGCCTCTCTCCTCGGAACACTGCCTTCCTCTGGCGTCTGCAGCGGCTCACTGGCCTGCTTTCCTCGCACTTCGACTGTGTCCTTCTTGGCTTCCTGCTCTGACCGCCGCTTCAGGGTTGCTGTGCTCCAAGCTTGCCTTGCACACACGGCTCTCTTGCTCCTGTCACTCCTGCCCTGTCCTCCCTGATGCCTTCTAACTGGCCCTTCAGGACCCACTTCAAATCCCATCCTGACCCACCCAGCCAACCCAAGCTCTTTGCCTGTGTCTCACACATGTGGCATCAGCACTATCCGCCTGCTGCCCACACACTGGCTTGTAGAGAGGTCGCCCAGCTGGCTGGGGTATAGCTGAACCCACAGGTTCCAGGGCCAGAACACCTATGTTTGAATCCGGGCTTTGCACCTTAATGTCTGCATGAACTTATCCTCAGTCTTCCCACCTGTAAAAGAGGTGGGAAGACACCTCACAGAGAGTTACCGTGAGGGTTAAAGGAGCTGATATGTCTAAAATGATTAGAGCAGTGCCGGGCACATAGGTGCACTAAAAAAAAGTGCTATTTTCATCTCGTGTGTCTATGGTTAGCCTTGGCATAGCAGAAAGAACACAAGATCTGGAGCCTAGAGACTGCCTTTCATGCCAAATGGCTCTGTGACCTTCAGCAGATCACTCCACAGACTCAGGGCCTGTTGCTTCTTCGGGGAAGCAGGGTGTAATGATGCCGTCCTGCCTGCCTCGCGAGGCCGCGGTGAGGAGTGAATGTGCACGGGCTCCATCGGCCTTCAGCAAATGATACAGATAGACGCGTGTCACGGCCTCTGCAGGAGCCTCCCACCTGGGGCTTCGTCCTAGTGACAAGGGCAGCCGCACGGATGTGGAGAAAGAACAGGCAGCAGATGCTGCTGTGTAGGAAAACAGAAACTCCTCCCAGCTTCTCCTTTTAATCTTCGCTGTTCTTCTGGGTGGCTGCAGCCCCTTCTCTTCATATGGTGCCTTGCAGCTTAAACCCCTTATATCCAACAAATTCTGTCACCTCTGCTTTCAAAATATCTCCAGAATCGGAGCGCCTGTCATCCCTGGTCTGTGGCCACCCTGGACCAGCCCCACCCTCTCACCTCGTCCAGCCCTACCCTCTCACCTGGACCAGCCCCATACTCTTACCTGGACCAGCCCCACTCTTTTACCTGCTCCAGTCCCACCCTCTTACCTGCTCCAGCCCCACCCTCTCACCTGGATCAGCACTACCCTCTCACCTGGACCACTGCAATAGTTGCCGCACTGGCCTCCCTGCTTCTGCCTGGGCGACCCTTGCCCCAGGCTAGTCCTGTTACAGCAGCCAGAGAGGCCCTCTAAAAAAAGTAAGACAAAAGTTCCTGTATCCCTCAGAAAAAAAGCCGAAGTCCCCTGGGGCCCCCAACCTGGGGGCCTCTCTGAGC